>NC_084942.1:24132678-24450000 GCF_958298935.1 Phragmites australis | reverse complement strand
CCTGGTTACTCGACCATCCATACCAAAACCTTAATCCCAACTAATCCTGAAGAAGTCCAAGCCTGCTCTTGACCGTGAGCACGGCTGATCGATCAGATTTATACTCTGCAGAGTTTGCACAGCTCCACGAGTCGTGATTTCATCACCGGCATTACCAGGTGACAGTCTCCATGTTGCTGTGCTAATCAGGCACTTACACACTTCCGAGGTGTGCACCAGGAGATCACTACAAGGCCTTTACAAAGCTCCCCACCGATCCGTAGGCACCCACTGAGGATTCACCACTAACAGACGACCGAGTCGCTGCAGAAGCCCCCTCTTGTGCCACTTAACCATCCAACGGTGCCCACAGAATCGGAGGGTTGCTAATTAATTGGTCAGGCCATACCCATATAGGCCTCATGGTTGTGCGGATTAACTTGGTTACATGTCCAAGAAATGGTCCTTAAGACCCCACACAAGAACAACCATAAACATGTTGTATAGCACCACCTCAAAACCAACCATCCTGTTAGGATCCCTATACCATGTTGCTACACAAATACCATACCCGATTCATATTGCATAAACATTAGTCAAGATTAACATTTATCCCAACTATGACTACACTAGCATAACTACCCATCATCATAACCCATGATTCATCAACGGCGACAAGGAATAGTCATACAAAGCTAGCAAACCCTAACATGGGATTCCAGTTTTGACAAGTATGCAATGAAGGATAAACAACTGCATATAAATCCTAAAATAGGAGCAAGATGTTCAAGGACACTTGCCTTCAGCTGAGGGTTGCTCGAAGTCTTCAAACACTTGATCTTGCAGATTCCCGAACTGCTCACCTCATAATCAGCATACCGGAAAAGCACATAAGGACAACCTCTAAGAACAGTACATCAAACAGTACTATATTGTCGGAGGGTGAACTCCTATCGCAAGGATCCGGAGGGACCCCTTTTTGAGATTCGGCCAGGGGGATGATTCTAAATATGTTTGCGAGAGAAATAAATGAGCGTAAATGCGATGGCAGGTGGGATGGAATGATCTAATGCAGAATGCAGTAAATGCACTAAAGGGATTTTTAGACAGGTTCGGGCCGCACTGAGCTTAATACCCTACTCCTGTGTGGATGCTATAAATGCCCTGAGAATGTCTCTCAGGAATGTTGCTGGTTACAAGAATGTTTGTCTATCCTAGAGCTTCAGGCTCCTTGTTCTTCTGTGGTCTCAACTTCTGTGCTTGTACTGAGTGTTCTTGAGAGTCTGTCTTCGCTCTGGATTCTTCAGCCTCTGAGAGTCCTCCAAAAGAACCCCCTCTTGTCCGTGCCGCCGACTCTCTTAAATACCCACCGGCGGTAGCGTGCCCCGAAAGGGAGAGCATGAGTTCCAAGGTGCCATAAATGGAAAAGCGGTCATTATGGGCTGCTGTGCGAAGTGACGGGGGGTTGAAAATGCGCCCCCCCCCGCCCTGTCTTTGCCGTCATGATGGCGTTGGCAACGGGTGCCGTGGAGAGGGCCCACCGGGCAGCCGCAGAGCAGCCCAGCGTGCCCGCTCGGTCTTGTTCGTCTGACACAGCAGGGCAGCAGGCGGGGCGCCTCGAGCCTTACGATGCTATCCCGAGGCGCGCCGGATGACGCAGGATGGGACCCGTGCATTAAATGTCCCCACGCCCTTCTGCCAAAATGTGGCAGGGACTGACACCGAGCGTGGCAGGAGTAGTTGGAGGTGACAGGCCATGCGCCCTCTTAAATGCGGCATCGAGCCTTTCACTGGCTGACACCTCACCACTGGACCCCTATGGGGGCCACCGACGAAGGACTTCTTGGGCCGTCGGGGAACCGAGTACTCGGGGGTCACTGTTCATATCCCCGAGTACTCTCTCCCGGAAACGCCCTCTCTTGGCCCTCGGGGAACCGAGTGCTCGAGGGCCACTGTTCACGGCCCCGAGCACTCTCTCCCGGAATTGACTGTTCGGATCCTCGGGGAACAGAGTGCTCAAGGGCCACTGTTCGCAGCCCCGAGCACTCTCTCCCGGAACTACCTTCCTTGAGTCCTCGGGGTACTTGGGTGCTCGGGGGCCACTGTTCATGACCCCGAGCACTCTCTTCCTGGCACTTGGTCTTCGCAGATCATCGGGGAACTCGGGTACTCGGGGACCACTGTTCATGGTCCCGAGCAACCCCTCCTGGGACTTAGTCTTCTCGTACCTCGCGGAGATAAAACCCGCGGGAAGGCGCCACGTGGCAGATTGCTGGCCCATCCTCGGGATTCGAGAACCCCTGGTTCCTGATTCACCGACATATATCTAGATTAAAAACCCTATAAAAAAGATTCTACACGTCGCTACAAACATTTAAGCGCGAAAATCGCCCAAATCGGAGCTACGAGCAAAAAGTTATAAGCTTTTGAAGTTTCAAGGGCTAATCTGCAAATTTTAGTTGATTTTCAGAGAAATCCCGAATTGTTTTTATTCTGAAAATCCTTTTTCTGACGCCATAAAACAAAATTGGATTTATTTCTCAATAGAAAATCACATGGAAAAAGTCTACAAGCTCATGGACCATGGCCCGAAGGGCCGGTCCATGCTCATGGTGGACCTATTATGAGAGGTGAAGGGGGAATTCTAATCCTGACCGTCGGATTTTGATCGGGTGGCTGGGGCTTCACTGAGGCTTGGCCGGTGGCATGAAACAGGGAGGGGGGCGACCGGCCGACGGCGGCGGTGGCCGAAGCCTCGCTGGAGTAGCGCAAGAACGTGCTACCAGCCACAAAATTCAACAGGGAGTGGCGCAATGCGAAGAGGAGGTGGAGGGGAAACTCACGGTGGCTTCTCGCTGGCGGAAATAGGCCGAGGTCGGACGACGAAGACAAAAGGCAGCGGTCGGGATTGAAGCTCTGTGCGGCGGTGCTCCGGAAGTCGGGCGACGTCGAGAAGTAGCGGGGTGAGCTCCCGGTGGTCCTGCAACACCAAGGAAGAAAGAAATGTGATCAACGGAGGCTCGAACACGGAGTATTGCGATGGTGGCCGAGCTCTCACCGGAGTTGGAGAAGAAACCAGCGCAGACGAAGAAACTGAGCGGAAAATGAGGGGGAAACATGGGAAAAAGTGTGGAACGTCGCCACGGAGACCTTGGCCGGCTTATAAACGCGAGAGGGGAAGAGGATTGGCCAAAATTTGAAGAAAATGGCCGGCGGCCATGGTCTTTAATGGCGTCGGTTTTTCTTATTGATTTGGCTATGAAGCGGGGAATTGATGAGAGGGATTAGCGGGGAAGGTTAAAGGGGTGATCAATGCCTCGGATCTGGTCGTTTCCAAGAGGAGAAAACGTGCAAGGAGATGCGGGAATTCCGGCGGAAGGTGAAGGGGATCGGAGCCAACAGAGGAAGAAGAAGGGGAGTTGGCTCAGGCGGGGCGGCTCGGCGGCTCGAGCGGGGGCGGGATTAGCGGGGAAGGTTAAAGGGGTGATCAATGCCTCGGATCCAGCCGTTTCCAAGAGGAGAAAACGCGCGGGGAGGTGCGGGAATTCCAGCGGAAGGTGAAGGGGATCGGAGCCAACGGAGGAAGAAGAAGGGGAGTCGGCTCAGGCGGGGCGGCCGGCCGGCTCGGGACGCTGGAAGGCCAGCTCGGGCGCGCGTGGCCCAGCGCGGGTGAAAGGGATGGCGGCCTGCTCGGGAGGGAAAGAAAGAGAGGGGGAGGAGAGGGATTGGGCCGGCGCGGAAGAAACGGCCTGGGAAGAGGTTTTCTAAATAGAAATTCCTTTTTCTTTTAAGATTTCAAACAAATTTCAAAAGAGGGTTTTAAACGAGCGACTTCTAGCGAAATTTCGTAAACTTTTTTCACGCATAAAAACCTTATTGCATCTATGACGACATGAATGCATCAAACATATTTAACCTAGGCCAATTAAATTTTGAAATTAATTTTCTTCTAATGAACAAAATTGCAACTCCTATTTAATTTCTAGCAAAATTTTAAATTATTGCAAAAAATGAATTTTAGGGTGTTACAAACCGGCCAGCCCACGGGTCCAATCAGTGAACTAGGAGGACGATCGGTTCGATTGCTGTAACAGACGCGTTGTTGGGCGTTGCCTTCTCATTTATCGTCGTTCCTGCATCTCCACAAAAATCCCTAATTCGTTCGCAACCCGCCAAACCCTAAATGCGCCTCCCCTCCGCCCCCGCGCGGAGATGTGGACGATTCTATCACCGATCACCTTCAAGCTTACGACGCCAGCCTTCTCCTCCAGCGAACACAACCACCGTCTGAAGCTGCCACCGTCACCGTTGTGAACCCTCCACTCTGCCCTCCTTCGACGTGTTATGCAACCCTCGCCTAGAAACCATCGTCCGCACGGCCGACTTTCTCGTCCCTTCCTCTACCACCGCCACCGCTGTTGTAGGGCCCTCGTCCTCCTTCCTGCCATCTATGGTGAGGCCAACGCCCAGATCCTTACCATCCCCTTGTAGACTGAGTTCAGCAATTCAGATCTTACTTGCAAAGATATGATTGTGTCATGCTGTGGGGTCTTGGAGAGCACTCTAGGTCACTTCTTTGGATTAGGGTGTGCTATATAGGGATGAAAACGTAAACGATATTTATCGGTTTTCCGGGGCTCGTTTTGGAAGAGTTCTAATCGTAGCAGCCGGAAATGATATACCGAAGAAATGGAAATGGAAATGGTATTACATCCCGGGAATGGAAGTGGAAATGATTTTTGGCTCTTCCGATCGTTTCCGGATTTTTTCGTATTTGGCCGGTAATTATCGTATTTTAGGCCCAGTAATTACCGTTTTCCACCCCCATATATGAAGGCCCACATCCACAAGCAACCCAGTCCATACAAATCTATGTCAAGTCTGAAGTATTATGTGTCTATGTCAAGTCTGAACTAAAAACTATATGTAATATGTCTATCTCGTTGGATGTTGGCATGTTGTCATGTTCTTGTGCCTGGTTGTGTACTTTAGTACTTGTGTGCTTATTTGGTCTGTGATAAGTCGAACATGTATGGTATTATTACTTAAGTTAAATATTTGATATTATCCTCATATTGTGTTTGTGTGTAATCTTCGATCAATTGACTTGATCCTATACATGGTGCATGGATGTGGTTACGACTAGCGCTATGTCGCTTTTTATCGTTCTATAATTTCGATTCTCGATAGATACTGGCTTGTTTTCGTTCTGACAATATCGTTATCGATGTTCCCATAATATCGACGCCGTATTCGTTTTCGCCAATATCGTTTTCGATTTCGCTTCCGAGAAAAAAAATATGAAATTGAAAGTGGTGAAGGCTCCTTCCGATCGTTTTCAACCGTTTTCATCCCTAGTTTTATAGGCATTACTAGTAATGTGGCTGCGAGATCCACACCACGTGAGTACTGTATCTTTCGGATCCATTACATCTCCAGTTAGATATGATTGTAGCTTCCTTTTTGAGGAACTTGATGCTGCTGCCGAAACTGTTTCCAAATGACTACTAGGAACTACAACGGGGCTTTTGGGCATTGTCATGATGCTGCCTATTCTTGTTTGGTAAAAATGATTTAATTGTTAGTCATATACTATATTCAACATATTTTTTTGTCATGTTATATTTTCTTTTCTCTGGAATCAAAATGTACTTCACTAATAAGAACTGTAGTATGCATGTCCATTTTATTTGCTCATGTGCCTTGTGTGCATAGCCTGAGGGGTGGGGGCAATCAGTTATTGGCATGGTTGTTACGGCGGCATCATGAGGTGCGGCGATCCACTACCTTCATAACTTTACAGCGTTTATGGCGCACGGAATGACGATGGCACGGTGAATACACACATTTCAATATTTTTTCCTAATACACATTATCTCTCAAGGTATATATAAAAAGGAAAAAAAAAAGAGTACACAAATTTCCATTACACCATGGAAGTCGTCGAGCAGTGCCGCCGTCCAACTTTCCATTTCCATTACACCATGAGAACCAAACAATATCAGTCTTTAGTTACTTTGTTTACGATACTGGTGTTTTCTAATTACGTTTGTGTTTGTGTTACAATTTCTGAACCAAACACCACCTAAATGTTTATTCAATCGGAATTTGGGGTATTTAATTCCTTAATATTTCAATCCGAATGACTCGATTCCTCATGTTGCTAGTAATCAATATGATTATGTATAGTAATTGAAAATGCTGTAGGGAGAGCACCGTGTTTTTCAGTTTAGATTTTCTGACAATTATGTTACTGGTGTGATCAAAATAGTTAAAAGTTTCGGCTTGCTTGCTCACTTTCTTGTTTTAGGTGGATCCATTTTAGGGGCAGTACAGGTATTGCTGCACTCTTAAAATAAAGTGTTTATTCTGCATGTTTTATTTGGGATAAAAATAAAAATGATATTTATTTTGAAGCAGTGAGTGCCATGAGCAGTGTTGATAGTTTTCATATTGACAATCTTTGAAATCAGACGGTTGTTCAACGCTTGTACTGAAAGCGATACATTAAGATATTAGCAGTTCTTCCCATGATCTTAGATCCTACTTGCAAGGTTGAAGCTGTTGCATGGTTGTTACGGCGGTATGGTGAGGTGTGATGATCTATTACCTTTACAACTTTACAACGTTTATAACGTATGGAATGGCGATGGCGTGACGAATACATATATTTCAATATTTTTTCCTAATACACGTTATCTCTTCAAGTATTATATAAAAAGGAAAGAAAAAAAAGAGTACACAAATTTAGCTCATGTAAATCAGCCCAGCCCACTAATTTAGCCCCAGCCCACCCGCCCCTCCGCCTCCTCCCTCCCACGCGCCGCCCGCTCCACCTGCTCCCTCCCCGCGCCTCCCGTTCCCTCCCCGCGCCGCCCGCGCCGCCTGCTCCCTCCGGATTTGCACCGAGCACGGGCTGCGGACGGAGATCCAGACGAGAGAGGCGGACGCCGGACGGCACGTACCCCTCTCCCTCTTCCTCTTCCTCTCCCTCTCCCTCTCCCTCTCCCTCGCCCGCCACAACGCCTAAAAGCCGCGGCCTCCCTGTGGCGAGATGCCGCTCTCCGCCACGCCGCCGTGTGTTTTAATTTGCTTGTTCCCCGCTTGATTTCTTTGCAGGAGTTGACATTTTCTTATGGCGGAGCCAGTGCCTATGAAGCTGCTCTTTGAGACACCATCTGGCTTCGCAATCTTCGGCTTTGATGGGGGCTTTCTCAACGAAAAGAATCCCCTTGAAGTACTTGCTTGATAGATTATTAGATCGACGCTGAATTCACTACTTGTTTCTTAATTTGTCTTTGTCCTCGATCAAAATATTCCAACATTTTCCTGGTTTCTTATTTTCAGATCCTCTGGACGAAATTCGTCAGCAGAACCACGGCAAAGAATGTTAGCATTGATCACCTCATTTTTCTCATTCTGTTTCTTTCTCTTCGTTGGTACCCGACTCTCGTTCTTTAGTTCATCTATATCTAATTGATTGGCCTGCTTGTCACCCCTGTTTCTGATGAATTCTTGTTCTTTCTCTCTTCCTTGCTAATATTTTATATGTTTGTAACATCTCTTATGTAACAACCGAATAAAAACTGTGTCGAATTCATACCAGTGCTTCAATTGCTTTGTGACTAGTAGCTTCTGCTGCTGCCTCTGCTGATAGCGTTCATACCATGCATTGCTACATACATTGCCTCAGTCTTTGTAGCAGCCACTATCTTTTCATACATTTTGCCTAATTTCTCATTTAGCCTCATGCCCTATGACCTATCCCTAGCTATTAAAAAATGTGCGCACCTTAATTTCTCATCAATGTTATAATTTGTGACTCATCTACATAAGTTATGACTAGCCAAATTTAGGGCCACTAATACCCTGAAAAATATTGGCATTTCTTGCTCAATCCAGCCATTTTTTAAAGTAATATACCACAATAACAGTTGTTTCAGTTGTCAGTATGAGCTTGTCACTCTTAAATTGATTTTGCAACCTTAATTAAGAAAACGGCAATATTGGATGATGCTCGAAAAATTGGGCTGTTAGACCTTACAATAGACCTGTGCATGGAATGATTGTTTCTTGTATAATTGGCTGGTTTTGTAGGCTGTACATTTGCTGAAACGTGCAGTGACCGATGAAAGAACCGCTTTGCATATCTTAGAACTAGCGTACATGACTGATGAAAGAACCGCTTTGCATCTCTTAGAACTAGTGTACATGTAACAAGATTTGTAGTTAGTGTTTACTTGGTGTCTTACTCCTCCTTTGATTTGTTTGAGCATTTTTTTTTATTTCATGCAGAGCACGTTAAACTATCCATGTGGATGAGCCGTCATAGCCCAGGCATGATGACACAATTACCACATTTAGCGGAGGCCGGGGGGCGGGGGGGGGGGTGGTGGTGGCGCTTAACCGCTGATCTAATACCCCCGAAATATTGATAGAGATAATATGTTGTTAGTTATTTGACCAAAGAAGATGTTCTAGTTCCTATAGACCCATAACTAATATATCTGCTAGAGATCTAGTTCCTATAAGAAAGGGTTGTTCCTTGAGTTGGTAAATGAAAACGATTAGACCTGCATGAGATTTAGTAATAAGTGTTGGAGAATTTATTAAACTCATAATTCACTAGAGATTATTCTCTGTCAGTTTGATTGCATAATTATTCGGCACGTGTGTTGGACAGCATTTGTCTAATTAGATGGCATTTCTTGTCCACCTGATGGTTTAATTGTAGGCAAAACATTGCTGTTAGTGACAACCTAGATCTTTCAAATTTGCTAGAAAGCAGCTGCACAACAAACCAAATAATGCATTTGGGACAATAGCTTTAAACCACCAATTCCTGTGAGCGTATAATTTCCATGCACCATATTGCAAGAAGTTTATTTATTTATCTGTATCCACAAAAGTGGACACCTCAAATGTCATGATCTAGTACAGCTGTACAAGATTATCTTAGTTAAAGCTGAGAGAAAAGTGGAGCGTTTAGATAATTTTGGAAAGGTGATGATCTTCACAAAGAAATGCCAAGAAATCTTCCCAAAAATTAGGAATAGAAAATAATAACTTGTACTGGCACAAATTGTTTGAACGGATTCACTTTGCAGTGCGAAATAGTTGGTGAAGAAACCTACTGAGTAGCCTTTGACAAATTTTCCCTTTCTTTATCATGCTCATAATTCTGCATTTCTTTGCCAGGTAGTCTTTCTGTTGGAATTCCAGAAGTTCGAGAACAAGTCGGATGCCATTAATCCTAGTTCTGGTATTGATGGACGCCTCGCCAGGATGATCAAAAAATGGTGGTTTGGGGAGATACTTGTTGTTGGAAAGCTTGAGCATAAACTCATTATTGAAAAAGAACTGGTCAGCGTAAGCTCCCTTTTTTTTGCTTCTGCTTGTGCGAAATACATCAATGACCATTCAAATTTTGATGTGTCTTTTGCAGAATATTGCCTGCCGCTACGACGAGGCTGTCTTGGAAGTGATGTGGGGCCTGAAAAACCTCCTGCATACCGTAGTTCCTAAAGAGGAATTAGAGCTGAGTGAGGAGGACAGCAAGCATAGGAGCCAAGGATTACAAATGTTCTTGCAAAATCTTAATTTTGACATCAAACAAGAACTGGTGGGCTCACTGTTTGCCTTTACTGATGTGTAACACGAAATGTACTGCACCCTGTCATTTACTCTGTGATTGTTCGTTCCCCTGTAATCCATGAAGTTTACATTGCATTGAAACCTCATACCTACTATATGCTAAGCTGACTATTCAACTCGAAATTTTTTTATTCATCCATGTATTTCATATCATTGTTATGGAAGTCTTCCCCTCTCAATTTCTATTCCATTGTTGATCTTATGTCATTGTATCCAGGTTAATGGACAGATTGCAGAAACAGCTTGCTTCGTGTATCACTGTCTTGAAATTAACAAGGAACTTCTTGAGTGCTTGCATTTGACTAGTGTTCTCGAGAAGGAAGGCATCGACACTCAGGATTGGGATGCATTGAAATATGTGACAGCTCTTTTGCTCATGTGTACAAACGAACATTCATCTGGTCCTAATCAGGTTTAATCATCTTGCTAATATTTTGTAATGTGGTTTTTACTACCCTATATGATGGAACTTGCCATTTAAGCAACAACTGTGTTCATTTCAGGAGTTCTCAAAAGAGGATCTGGTGAAGATATACGGTGGAAAAGGGAAATATGATAAACAGCTTATTAAGGACAATTTCATGATGATTTACAATAGAGCAGTCAAAGTCCATCAAACTAAAGTTATAAAGCTCCGAGAGTTGGATGCTTTGGTTAAGGAGGCTAAAGAAAGGGCCAGAGAAGTTCCGGAGTTGCAAGAGGTGCTGGAGGAGTCGGAAAGGGTTACGAAGAAAGGAAGATAGAGGCTTAAGAAGCTTAGGGCTACACTGCCATCGGACAGGAAGCTTGGTGTTGATGCTGATGGGATGAGAAAATACTAGGCCGATGTGCATAGTGGTGCGACGATGGAATCATAGACCTCATGTATTAGTTTAAGGCCGTAGACCTCACCATGCATCCGTATTGTTATTTTGGCTAATGCCCTGACGTTTGCGTGGCTTCTCGATACTCGAAAGTTACTTTGGGTCTTAATTACTGTGCACTTGTTATTTATTCCACGTCTACGAGATAAATCCTTGGTACTAAATTACTGTGCAAAGCCGGGTTGCAGTTTTAGTTGTACTCCCTCGTATTCCATATATGTTAATTTAGGTTTGTCCTAAGTCATATTTTTTTAGGTTGGTATTACTTAGATTCATCATGAAATATATTTTTATAATATGTGATAAGTTTGAAATAATATATGTTTTAAGATATTATTAGTCAAAGTTTCGTCAAAAAACGCGAAAACTGCCTATCAGTTATAAGTAATGGGTCATAACTGTGACCTGTCACTTATGACTTGTAATAAGTGGCGGATCACTTATAACCTTCATAAGTGACGGGTTAAGATTTGATCCGTCACTAATGATTTCATTAGTGATAGGTCTTTACCTGTCATTTATGATTGGTCATCAGTGACGCGTTCAGGGGACGGTCTCATAACAATTATAACTCGTCACTCTTGAGCTTTTTTTACATAGTGATTTGTAGTCTGAACAAATCACAAATTATCTATATAACATTTGACAATGAATTTTCTTTAGAAACAACTGCCCACGCATTCAGGCATTCCATGATGCCGACCGCCGCATCGTCGGTTTCACAGGCCGGTCCTCCTCCATGGAGATCATCACGAGTGTTGATGGGTCCTCAGCATCATCCGGGCGACGAGGTAACCGGCAATGGATCAGGTCTGGAACTTCCTCGCCTGCTTACCTATGGATCTTCCCAGCTTGCCGTCGTAGTGCTCGAGCCAGCCGTCCTTGAGCAGCCTTGTCTGAGCGAGTTCAATGGCACGTTTTGCCATCTGAGGCCGCCCAGTCTTGATTTAGGCTGCTATCAGCAGCCACAGAAGAACTGCATATGAAATCCATAGGACACGTGACAATGAGTAGTATAAATTTATTGTATACGATGATGTATATAAATCCCTAGGGGTCTTCTAGATACTCAAAGCATTACGGTCGTATCTGGAAAGAAATCCTTAAGCATATGGAAACTATCTGTAGGTATCAAGATATCCTTTAAACAAGTAGATCTATCTCCAAGTTTAAGGATGACAGGAACATACTCGGAAAGGACTTCGGATGTTACACGGCAACCCCCTATATATGGAGCTGGGAGACCTTGTGGAGAGGAGACACCCAATTAGACAGACGCAAATAGAAGCATCATCACCATCTACATCGACAACTCACCAGACAACACACAAGGAGCCTTCAACTAATTGTAGATCCTATCTAGGCTAGTCATAAACCCCTTTAATCTATCTCGAGATCAATACAAGAACACAGGATACAGGGTTATTATCCTTCGGGAAGTCCGAACCTGTATAAACCCTTATCTATTGGTGCTTGATTCGGCACGAGGAAGTATCCCTTGTTTTCATCACGTATTTCGTAAGATCGATGGTTCACCGATCTTCGACAACCGGTTCTGAGTTTGGTTGTAGCTGCAACTAGCTACAGCACAAAGATTAAATCAACATTTGTATAGAGCCACATCTCGACTCCTTAAGCCATCAGGAAGCAGTGAAACACTTCCCCACTCTGCTCATTTAGAAGAAAGCGTATGAAATGTAACTGAGAATTACTCAGATAACCTTGTTCTAAGAAAATCACAAGTGTCTTTTCCAGAATTAACATGACAAGTACAAGGATCTTACTAGAGACGACATGGTTATCAAAGATTGTTAGACCAAAGAAATTTTCAGATGGGTGTATACACAAAACCATTACACACAACACAAGAATGGAAGGCTTTGAACTCAGTGGTTCAAATACAAGCCTATGATAGGTCAAATCAGGCAGTTAACAGTTGTGAGTTGTGACTGAAGAATCAGCTTAGCCAATTTATCATCTCATTTTTAAAAAAAGCCACCATGTGGGTGATTAAATTACAGCTGTGCTCCCTTTTCAAATCTTTGTTCAACCTGAAAATGGACAATTCATCCCCGAGGATTGCAATCCAGTAAACATGTCTGAGAAAGTTTCACCTTTCTCCAACTATTATGTTGGGCAACTGCAAGGCGTCTCTGTGAACTCTGAAGTCTGAAGAATGGTAAATTGCTATGTAATATGTGTTGCATCAAGTGAGAAAATGGGCAAACAGCGAGAACATAAGTACTACTACAATGTTTTTCCTCCAAACAAACCTAATATGAACTCGACAAACCTCTACAGAACAAGGTACCAAGAGGTGGTGATAAGCTCGCGCGACGACACCTGCAAGGCCACCGAGTTGACAAGCTCGGGGCAGCACAGCGGCAAAAGAGCTTGAAGCTGGCGCTACACTTGGGGCCGACGAGATATGCCGTCGCTCAGGGTAAGCGTGGTGCTCGGGTGCCGATGAACTTGGAGGCCAGCAAGCTCGGATCTAGGCAGTGAGGCCGGGGCTCGGGGGTTGGCGAGCTCGGTCGCGACAGCTTGGATGACGAGCTCAGATCTGGCATCCCATCCCTTTTTCTCTCTCTAGGTTGTGAAGATAGGGGAAGATAGGCGGTGGTGCCGGGTTGCAGCGGCGAACCCTAATTGCCAGTGGTCCTTTCAGCCGAGCGGGTGTGTGGTCGTGAGGCCATGAGGTGGGGGGTCCAGGGTGCACGGGTTGCCCGATTTTATATGATGGTAGTTACGATTAAATACCTCTCAACTTGGTGCCCAGTCTCATTTCTTTCGCTCGTAGAAGCTAGGGAAGCACGCCGAAATATGCTTCTCGCTTCCGGCTTATTGCAGTTCATTGGGCCTTCTCGCTTTTTGTGAAGTTGCTTCTAAAAGCAAGCTGTTTGTTTGGGCTTCCAGATTCTTTGGGCGAGAAGCTAGCTGGAAGCCCAAACAAACAGGCCCTAAGCCCTATACAATGGCCGCCTTCTTCTGCTTTCGGCCTCCAGCAGGGCTGAGGGGGGGGGGACGAGGAGAGATAAATTTGAATCGATTCTAGAAGCTATTGAATTTATCCTCGTAAAGATGGATAATTTTCTATTAATATTGATTAATCTATCTTTCATTCTTTAGAAGAAGAAAATATTGGCCTTGCGATGAATCTATGTTCCATGATTAGCTTTTTTTTTTCTTATTTATACACAAATTCGCCCACAGTAACAAATGCATGACCTTTTATATAACGAATGATGATATGTATCCATTCAACGTTCTGATATTGCCATTGCTAGTTCGATATGACCTACCATAAAAGTTGCTAAAAAATCTCTATAACTGAAAATAATTAAAGCTTGGGTCAATAAAAGAGTAGAGTAATAGAACATGAATCAAGATCATTAAGGACAAAAGCTTTCAACTTGATAAAGTTTGGCAAGAAAAAAACATTTCATTACATGCATTCACAGTTACTATAGGTAGTAAATTAATTATACTTGGCAAAATCTAAATATGAAATATGTTTAAAAAAAGATATATAATACTTGAAACATAGATAATAGATAAAAATAAGTTTATATGTCAATGAGCTCTTAAGTTCTTTAACTTTTAAATGTTGCTTATTACATGCATTAGTTTGGTTTGGTTTTTTTGTTTCCTATTCTAGTATTGTACAGATCTACTAGGTTTCCAAGTGTTTTCTAGTTTGTGGCTTATGGGTTCGTGTTTAATTTTTCAGGCTCAGTTTGTCCAATACATCAACTGGAGATGCGCAGGCAGGTTCCTGTGTGCGGCAGATTGTAGATGAATCTAAACCTCTTTGGAAGTATGTAGACTTCATTGAAAGGCCTTGGGAAATGCCTCGCCGTACTAGAGTAGCCATACTGGCATCATATATCGAAGGAACATAGCTTGGTCCCTTTTTCATTTCTGGGTCCGCCGCCCCTCCTGTTCCATTTCTGATCCGCACTGTTCATCAATGAGTTTGGTCCTTCTTTGGCAACTTCTCCTCCCACTACCTTGTTGGCATCGCCTCCAACGTCGTCAAGACTCACTGGCCTCCTCTCCTCCGCCGCTCGTCTTCCCCCTCTTTCTTTGTCTTAGATGAGGCACCCGTCCCACTCTCTTACCTCGTCTCCGACGGTGCCTCCCGCTGTCAGGTCCATCATCATCGGCAAATGCTAACTTGGTGGTGTTGAGTCGTTGATTACTCGCCCTCAAACTAATCATATCCATCGTAGGTCCTCCGCACAGTTACCGACAGGGCCACTGCCTGTTGCCACTTTTTGATCTAGCCTTCCCTCTAAGCCTGGTGGTCACTCAATCCAGGGCGCTAAACCCTCTAACCCTAAGCCCGAGCAGGGCAATGACATGAGGCAACGCTGAGAGGAGGAAGATAAGCTTCCAGAGCTCGCTGAACGCTGGCCCGAGCATGAATCTTCAACTCCATCCAACAGTATGAGATTCACTCCAAGAATTCATCCGAATGATAATATAGCTAACAATTCCGTAAAGGGAATGTAAATTAAATAGGACACGTCAACAGTAGCAGCTAGTGGGAGGGAGGTGTTTGACCGTGAAATTTGACACAAATAGTAGTTAGCCGAATTAGAAACCTCAGATTTTGTTAGTTCGGTTTTCTGTGTAATTAGTGATTGATTAATTGAAGTATCAAGTTAATTGGTCAAGGGATCAGTGCATTTGTTAATCAATTGATTAAGCAAAGTAAGGGAGAAAAGAATAGCCGAGGAAATCTGCATGGGGATCGGGGGTGTCCAGAGGAAATAATGGCGTGGTGGTTTGTAATCATTAAGCCTAATGATAAGTTGCCAGCGCATGGCTGTTTTCGGCAGGATTTTCTGTGAGACCGAATAAGGGGAATTCTATTCGGTTTGGAATATTTGGAGGCTTACCAACACAATAGGAGATTTACTCAGTTTTTGAAAGAAAAATACACTACATGAAAAATAGACAAAAGAGATATGAAATTAGTGACGGGTCGTAATATGATCTGTCACTTATGTTAAAAGTGATGGATTGTAGTTGTGACCTATCACTGATGACTCGTCATTAGTAACAGATCATCCTAGGTCAGACATAAGTGACGGATCAAGTTGTGACCCGTCACTTATGTCATGTCCCAAATTTTTAATCACTCAATTAAGCATAATCATGCTTCTTAAGCATTATGTTTAATTTTATGTAATTGTAATTCAAAACGCTAATGCACTTCGTTAAAAGTCAATTGGATGAGAGAAAGAAATTCGGGAGAGAAAATAATTGAATTCGCAATCAAAACGGACTCCTTTCTCTAACATGTGGGTCCCACACCTCACCCACTCCAACCACTCAAGTGGGCAGCCCCTCACCTGCCCACTCTCTCTCCTCCTCACTCTCCCTCACTCCCCCACCCGAGCTCTGTCGGAGGGTTAACTTCTGTCGCAGGGATCCTAAGGGACCCTTTTTAGAGATTCGGCCGGGGGATGATCCTGAATATGTTTACCGGAGAAATAAATGGGTATAAATACGATGGCCGGCGGGGTGGAATGATCTAGTGCGGAACGAAGTAAATGCACTGGGGTTTAGGCAGGTTCAGGCCGCACGGAGGCGTAACACCCTACTCCTGTATGGATACTATAAATACCCTGAGAATGCCCCTCAAGGATGTTGCTGGTTACAAGAATGTTTATCTATCCTAGAGCCTAGGGCTCCTTGTTCTTCGATCTGTGTGTATCTATTGGCTTTGGGTGCTCTTGGGCTTCTCTTCTCTTCTCTTCTCTACTCACTTGTCGAGCTTGCTCAGAGATTGTTTTGCGTCTGTTTTGATATTGAACCTGTCTTTGTCCGTGCTGCCGGCCGCTTTAAATACCCGCCGGCAGTAGCGTGCCCCGAACGGGAGGGCACGAGTTCCAAGGTACCATAAATGGAAAAGGGTGTCATCATAGCCTCTGCGCGAAGTGACTGGGGGTGGAAAATGCGCCCCACGCCGAGTCATCCGTCACCATAAATGCACTGGCAACGGGCACCGTGGAGAGGGCCCACCGGGCAGCCGCAGAGTGGCCCGGCGTGCCCGCCCTGTCTTGTTCTCTTGCCACAGCAGCGCGGCAAACGGAACGCCTCGGCCCTCACGACGTTATTTCGAGATGAGCCGGATGGCACGGGATGGGACCCGTGCATTTAATGTCCCCACGCCCTTCTGCCAGAATGTGGCAGGAACTGACACCGAGCGTGGCGGGAGCAGTTGGAGGTGACAGACCACGCCTTCTCTTAAATGCGGCCTCGGGCCTTTGACTGGCTGATACCTCATCAGTGGGCCCCTGTGGGGGCCACTTGTCAGGGGGCTTCCTGGGTCGTCGGGGAACCGAGTGCTCGGGGGTCACTGTTCACCTCCCCGAGCACTCTCTCCCGAGAATGCTCTTCCTTGGTCCTCGGGGAACCAAGTGCTCGGGGGTACTGTTCACCTCCCCGAGCACTCTCTCCCAGGCACGCTTGTACGGATCCTCGGGGGACCGAGTGCTCGGGGGCCGCTGCATGTAGCCCCGAGCACTCTCTCCCGGAACTTCCTTCAGTGGGTCATCGGGATACTTGGGTGCCCAGGGGGCCACCGCTCGTGGCCCCGGGCACACTTCTCCCGGTACTTAGCTTTCCTGGTCGTCGGGGGACTCGGGTGCTCGGGGGTCACCGTATACCTCCCCGAGCACTTTCTTCCAGGCACTTAGACTTCACAGATCATCGGGGAATCTGGGTACTCGGGGACCACTGACTGTGGCCCCGAGCGCCCTCTCCCAAGACTTAATCTTTTTTACCTCGCGGAGGAGACCCCGTGGAATGGCGCCACGTGGCGGATTGCTGGATTGGCCTCGGGGTTCGAGGATCCCCGGTTTCTGATTCACCGACAGCAGCTCCCGGGCCCATTGGCAAGCGATGGCCCAGAGACTGCGGATGGGCCCTTCGTCGTCAACGAGGCCGAAACCAGCATCGACGCCACGCGGCGCACTCTTTAGACATTGGCCCTTCCGGTCCGGGCTTCTAGTACGGCCCAATGGGGAGCCGAGCGGACGCGCGTCCAGCCGACTCCTGAGGCGCGTGGTAACAGGACGGGCACCGCGTGATAATGAGGCAGGCGGCGTGCGTGGCAACCACGCAAATCGAGGAAAATACGCCTGGCAACTGCTGACACCCGCACGGCCCGAGGGAGATTCGCCTGGCGGTTGCGCTGGCCGAGGAAACCGTCCCGCTGAGCGCGCCGGCAGGCGACGTTTGAATTTCCCTGGAGTATAAAAGGAGGAGGGGAGCGAACCGCCCCCCTCTTTACGCCATCTTTGCAAACAAGCCTTCGTCGTCCTTGCACTCCTGAGCCCTCAACCTCCCTTAGGCGATCAGAGCACCCGTCTTCCCCCACCGTCCAGATCATCCCCCACCCTGACAAGATGTCGAGAGCGGGAGGAAGCCACCGCAACAAGACACCCGACAGCGTGCTGCCGGAGTCCCGGCTTGTGAACGAGGAGGCGGCGGACAAGGTGCGGAAGCTGATGGTGCCCGAGGGCCAGCGGGGGGCCTCGGTGGTGACGCCGGTGAGCTTCCCGCCGGTGATGGATCGGCCGGAGCGCATCGTCCTCTTCACTTCCCTCGTGGCGGCCGGGTTGGTGCCGCCGTTCTCAACATTCTTCCTTCAGATCCTCGACACATTCGGGATCCAGCTGGTGCACCTCAGCCCCAACTCCGTCGTCATCCTGGCGGTTTTCGCCCACCTCTGTGAGATGTTTGTGGGGGTGCCACCATTGGTGACGCTCTTCCGGCACTTCTTCATGCTGCGGTCGGCCGGGAAGAAGAGGGGCTTCTCCACCGCGGACGTCGCCGGCTGCTGCAACTTCCGGCTGCGGGACGGCCTGGGGGAGCAGTACATTCCCCAGGTGCTGCGGAGCAAGTGGGGGGACTGGCGGCGCGACTGGTTCTACGTCGACGTCAGCCCCCACGACCGTCTGACCCTGCCGGAGAGGGCGGCGGAGCCCCAGAAGGCGACCTGGGAGGTGCCGTCGCAGGCAGATGCGCGGATAGAGCCGGTCCTGGAGCGCATCGACTTCCTGCGCCAGGCCGGGCTTACTTCGGTGATGGTGGTGGCGGACTACCTGCGTCGCCGCCTGGCGCCTCTACAGGAGTGGGCTCGGCCCTGCTGGGTGTACACCGGCCCCCAGGACATCACCCGGACCCAGATCGGTGCGGAGTGGGACCTGGACAGGCCGGCTCTGAGGGGCCTGCTCCGGGTGGTGATCGGGGTGGACGACCTGAGCCGGGCGGAGCTCCCCTGGAAGGAGCTAGCGCTCTGCGCCAACCCGAACCGGGTGGCGCTGCAGGCGAAGCTGCTGGAGTTCGACACCCAGGGGCTGGTCGACCGGCCAGGGTGCCGGAACCCCGGGACTATCCAGATTCCCGGGGTGGACGAGGCGGCCGGCGAGGAGGCCGCAAGCGGTCCGGTGTAGACCGGTGGCCCGGGCGCCGCAGGCGATGGGCCGCAGGCCAGTGGTGGGGCTGCTGCAGGTAGCAGTTGCCAGGCCGGAGGAGGAGGCGCTGCCGGCAGCGGGGCGGCGACAACGCCGGGGGACAGAGGGAAGCACCCCCGGACTTTCATTCCTACGCCGACGTCCCCGCCGTCGCCGTTGCCTGGCGAGAAGGAGGGAGGCCGGGACGGCCAATTGTCCAGCGCGGGGCCGTCGACGAGGGCGGCATTTGCGGTTCTGGAACCAGACCTTGATCTGCTTGGGCCTGGTCTGGAGCCCGGAGACCGCGCGGCGGCCCCACAGAGCCCCCCGCGGAAGAGGAGGAGGGAGAACTCCGGGCCAACGCCATCGGGCTCAGAGTATAGGATCCCGGAATCAAGGTGGCAATACCAAAGACCCAAATCTGAGTAAGTTTCCCCCCTTTTTCCTGAGCATGCCTTGCCTAGAGTGAGTTTGGAGACTAACCTCGTTTTTCTTTTGTAGGCCGCCTACGGGCGCCGCCGGAGACCAAGGATGGCTGGAGGCACCGAGGCCGGCTCCAGCCCCCGAGCCAAGCGCGCCTGAGCCGAGCGCGCCGGTGGAGCCGGAGCTGCTGAGCGCGCCGGCCGAGACGGAGCCACAGGCACCGCCCAGCCCCGAGCCGATGGCGGCGGCCGAGCCCGAGCAACCAGCGCCGACTGAGCCCGCCCCGAGCGCGTCGAGCGTGGGGTGGACGACCTCGTCGTGGGTGGTGCCTGCATGGCAGTATTCGGGGACCCCGAGCCCCTCAGAGGGGGCTCGCAGGGGACCCAGCGCCCGACCGTCGCCCAGCCAGCCTGCCGAACCCCTCCAAGACGTGCTAGGGAGCACCTGGGAGGTGATCGGGTGGCTAGAGGTGGCCGTGGCGAGGGAGATGATGCAGCTTGAGGCGAGTCGCGCTACCCTTGCTGTGGAGAGGGAGCGGCTTGCCGAGGGCAGGCGCCTTTTTGAGGCCCGTGTCGTCGCAGCGCGCGCCGCCGAAGAGAGTGAGCGGTGCGCGATAGAGGCGGAGCAAGAGGCCTTGGAAGAAATTCGCACGGAGGCCATGCAGGAGCAGGAGGAAGCTGCCCGCCTGACTGAGGCATTGCGGTAGCAGGCTGCCGAGGCACTCGCTAGGGAGAGGCAGGTAGAGGCTCGGGAGGAGGCGGTCCTGGCCCGCGAGAGGACGGTGGAGGCCTCCCAGGCGGACTTGGCCCGCCAGGAAGGCGAGGTTGAGCAGAGCCGCGGCAGGAGGAGGAGCTTCGACGTCGGCAGTCGGGCTCCTGGGCCGGCCCACGGGCGGGGCCCTGGGCTGGCTCGACGGGGACAGCCTCGCGCCTCCTTCTCTTTTTCTTTTCCCGCCTGTCGGAGCGGGAAGGACCTGGTTGATCGGCGGCGGGGTGCTCAGGGCGCGGAACGTGCCACGCCCGAGCTTCCGCCGCCTTGGCGCACTTGTCGGCCAACGCGAAAAGTTCCGCGGTGGTTTCAACCTCGTGCGTGCCTAGCTTCTCGAGCATCCGCTCGTCGCGGACGCCCTGCCGGAATGCGACAATGACAGCGTGGGGGGCTATCCGCGGGATGGTGTTGCGGACTTGGCTGAAGCACTGAATAACGCGCAGCAGCGTCTCCCCCTCTTGCTGCTTGACGGCGTGGAGGTCGCACAACAAGCCAGGACGCGTGAATGTGCCATGAAAATTAGCCACGAACTGGTGGCAAAGATCATCCCAGGAGCTGATAAACCCTGAGGGTAAGTTCATAAGCCAAGAGCGGGCAGAGCCCCTCAAGGCAATATGAAAGTAGTTAGCCATCACCTTTTCGCTGCCACCAGCCGCCTGGACAGCAGTGGTGTATATCTGGAGGAACTCGACGGGGTTGATGGACCCGTCGTACTTCTCTGGCAGCTCGGGGCGGAACTTGGTGCGCCATTTGACCCGGCGGAGCTCACTGGTGAAGGCACGACAACCGGTACCGTACCCTGCGGCGCGGGCAGTGCCCTTGGGCGGTGAGCGCTGGCGAGCCGGGGAGCCTCGGCGATTATGGGCCGGCAAAGAGGAGGTCTGGTCCTCGGCTTCAGCCTCCTGCCGGGTCTCCCGCTGGCACTCGAGAGTGACGCGCGCGTCTTCGATGCCCCTCCGCTCGTTGAGGTGTAAGCGGAGGTCTTGGGCTTCGGAAGTGGCCAGGGGGGTAGCGCTCCACCTGGAGGCCCCCCGGCCAGCGCGACGGCCACCTGATGATGGGCCGGTCCTAGCGGCGCCGCGCTGGGAGGTGGCGCGGGAACTTTCGGCCAGCACCTGGCGGTGGGCCATGCCGACTAGGGCGGCTACTTCCTGGAGCCAGCGGCCCTCCGGGGTTTCCCCCGCCGCCTGGACTGGCGGGTGCCTGAGTAGAGCGTGCGTCGCAAGCAGCGCGCTCCCAGGACTGGCCTCACCGAAGGCGAGCCTACACCGGAGCAGCGCCCGGCGCTGTCCAGACGCGGACCTGGTGGCAGGAGTTTCGGCCACCTGCTAGGGGTTGGATGGTGCACCGGCGGCAGCGTCGGCAGCCCTGCTGGGCCCAGCGCCCTGGTCCCCTTGAGAGGGGAACGCCGTGCGTGCAGATCGTGGCTACTGCTGGGACGCAGCAGGGACTGGGGCCTCCGGAGCGAGGGGCTCCATTTCCCCACTGGAGCTGGAGTCGGAGCGCTGGAGACGATGACCACCGGCCATTTTTTCTGCAGAAGAAAACAAACAAACAAATTCAGGGATGCTTCCCCCCTACCTGGCGCACCAGCTGTCGGGGGGTTAACTCCTGTCACAGGGATCCTGAGGGACCCCTTTTTAGAGATTCGACCGGGGGGATGATCCTGAATATGTTCGCCGGAGAAATAAATGAGTGTGAATGCGATGGCCGGCGGGGTGGAACGATCTAGTGCGGAACGAAGTAAATGCGCTGGTGTTTAGACAGGTTCGGGCCGCACGGAGGCGTAACACCCTACTCCTGTATGGATACTATAAATGCCCTGAGAATGTCCCTCAAGGATGTTGCTGGTTACAAGAATGTTTGTCTATCTTAAAGCCTGAGGCTCCTTGTTCTACGGTCTGCGTGTGTCTGTTGGCTTTGGATGCTCTCGATCTTCTCTTCTCTTCTCTGCTTAAAGCCTATTCTGATATTCTTGAGCGCCGGAGAGCTTTCTCTGAGATTTCAAAGCTTTCTAAAACTTGTCTTTGTCCGTGCTGCCGGCTGCTTTAAATACCCGCCGGCAGCAGCATGCCCCGAACGGGAGGGCACGAGTTCCAAGGTACCATAAATGGAAAGGGCGTCATCATAGCCTCTGTGCGAAGTGACCAGGGGTGGAAAATGCACCCCACGCCCAGTCATCAGTCACCATAAATGCACTGGCAACGGGCGCCGTGGAGAGGGCCCACCGGGCAGCCGCAGAGCGGCCAGGCGTGCCCGCCCTGTCTTGTTCTCCTGCCACAGCAGCGCGGCAGACGGAACGCCTCGGCCCTTACGACGTTATCCCGAGACGGGCCGGATGGCACGGGATGGGACCCGTGCATTTAATGACCCCACGCCCTTCTGCCAGAATGTGACAGGAACTGACACCGAGCGTGGCGGGAGCAGTTGGGGTGATAGGCCACGCGCGCTCTTTAAATGCGGCCTTGGGCCTTTGACTGGCTGACACCTCATCAGTGGGCCCCTCGGGGGCCACTGTCAAGGGGCTCTCTGAGTCGTCGGGGAACCGAGTGCTCGGGGGTCACTGTTCACCTCCCTGAGCACTCTATCTCGAGAATGCCCTTTCTTGATCCTCGGGGATCTGAGTGCTCGGGGGTACTGTTCACCTCCTCGAGCACTCTCTCCCGGGCACGCTTGTACGGATCCTCGGGGGACCAAGTGCTCGGGGGCCGCTGCACGCAGCCCCGAGCACTCTCTCCCGGAACTTCCTTCAGTGGGTCCTCGGGATACTTGGGTGCCCAGAGGGCCACCGCTCGCGGCCCCGGACACACTTCTCCCGGTACTTAGCTTTCCTGATCGTCGGGGGACTCGGGTGCTCGGGGGTCACCGTATACCTCCCCGAGCACTTTCTTCCCGGCACTTAGACTTCGCAGATTATTGGGGAACTTGGGTACTCGGGGACCACTGACTGTGGCCCCGAGCGCCCTCTCCCGGGACTTAATCTTTTTTACCTCGCGGAGGAGACTCCGCGGGATGGCGCCACGTGGCGGATTGCTGGCCTGGCCTCGGGATTCGGGGACCCCCAGTTCCTGATTCACCGACACATGCATTGTTGTATTTCATCCATACTCATGGCATTGCACGTGTTATTCTTTTTAGAGAACGTCGGGCCGGTGTTCCAGGAGAGCGAAGTAAATTTTGGGCAGCCACCTAAACAAGGCAAGCATCTATCAAATTGATCTCTCTTGTGTAATTGAATAAAGTCTAAATATTGATAAATTATGTTTATGTATAGGTTTGCATGTATAGAAAGTCGATGTCGAGCTTTTATGGGTAGAACCTATGTTGATCGCATTGTCTCTACCTTGAATTATTGTTGATCTATATTCTTGTAGCCTGGGTTTATTCATGATAAGGTCTAACTTAAAAGTGATGCGAGATGCTTAGCAATGCATAGGTCATCAGTAGAAGTCAAGCGGTGGAACGTCCCATTGTTCGTGAGCTATAGGTTAAATTACTTTCACAATGGTTACCGTGTTGGGTTGTTGGTGTTGGTTGGCCGAGTGGTGAGTATGAGACGAGATGTGGGCGGTGTTAGGGGTGTCATCTACCCTCAAGAAAAGTCTGAGGGTAGTTCGGGAAAGGAACCTGAACACCGTAGGCCGCTTGCATCGTTTAAGGTCGATCGTCGGGGTAGTTGGCTTTAGCACTTACCTTACTCACCACATGCTGATCAAATGGTAAGATGAGCTGAATACCTTCGGGGCTGTGGCTTTGTGGGCGTGGACATCGACGGTATGAGCGAGCGGGCTTGTAAGCGGTACTAGTTTGCTTCGGGAGTAGTTCTAGTATCGCCACGCCGAGCGATGCATGCCCCACACGGTTAAGGCTGGTTGGGAAAGGTTGTCACGAGTACCTCTTTGTGGTTCGAATGTGTGGTTTGTGGTTCGGATATATGGGAGGTGGTCGAGATGGTACTTGTTATACATTGATACTAATGTGGTTTCAGTTTCATATGATCAGTTGGTAGTTGCAGGGTAATTTCATATATGTAGGTTAAATTAGTTGCTCACACATATGTCTAGGTTGCTTACTGCATATGTTTTACTTAACGTTGTAGCCTACTCTTGCTAACAGCTCAATGCATAATCCTTGGTGTCGGGATATTATATACCCATATTGCATAAGACTTGCGAGTACCTCTGTACTCAGGGTGCTGCTCTTAAGTTGATGCAGGTTCACAGGTCGGTGAGGAGGGGGCGGTGTTTGGCTGCTTTGTGCCTGCCGATCAGGGTGGCGGGCAGGAGTAGCACACTCTACTCCGAACTCAGTATTCTAGTATGGAGCCTAAGGGTATGTGGCTCCATATTCTTTTGTTGTATAGCTTTAGTCTTCCGCTGCTTAGTTCTTTTGTTGTTTAGGAGTTGAGTAGGTTTTAGTCTCCTCCTAACTCTCTTTTGCTGTAAATTATGATAACTTATTGCATGCTTAAGAACTTGTAATATAATATTAATTACCCGCTCTTTCTTAAGCTTTGTTGTGATGTACATGTTGAGAAGGCACGTGTTTCGATCTTGGGCATAAAACACATGCCGGGACTACCGGGATAATATTTTGGTTAATCATCGAGATTGTGATTATGAATAATGATCATTCTGGTGATTAATTAGAATATTATTTGGACGGTTCCTCACAACTTATGACTGGTCATCAGTGACGAGTCATCCTAGGCCAATCATAAGTGACGGGTCAAATTGTGACCCGTCATCAATGACTAACTTATCAGTGACGGGTCATCCTAGAGTTTTGACCCGTCACTAATGACCAGTTTGATCCAACAGAGCAGAGGAAGAAATTTTAATTACTCAATCATTAGATATATTAGTCAATCAGTTTGATGAAACATTAGATGTATTAGCCTATCAACTCATCATTTTTTTATGTAGTTGTGAGAAAAATAATTTATCCTTCATAATTTACCAATTATAAATCTAGCTACTATTAATTAAAAATAATAACTAGTTGTATTTATTTGAAGACCACAAAATATGTGGTAAAAGAAATAATACACATTTAAAAATTTGCTTATATAGTAAATATGTACATAGCATGATGCTATAATTTTTTTTATTTTTCTCTTATTTTTTTCACCTCAGCAGCACTAGAATAGAAATTATTGTACATATCTGCTTAAGTTTGATGTAAGGGGTGGCGGCTATGGACACAAATACGCATTCCAAAAACGATGCAGAAACTTTCGGGGATGAGAACTCAATCTTCTAAGTCATTTGTTGCCTCAAAAAACTCACCGAACCAAACAAAGTAGGGAAGAAATGGATGTAACTTTTTCTATAGATATCCGTAGAGTCAAAAACGTCAAAACCGGAGTCTGTATGCAAAAGTTATGCCTATTTTACCAAGGATGCCCTGGGTCAGTTATTTGAAACATTCGTTATATTGCTTATTTCAATTCTGCAGCTACTTTGGATCGAAGTGAACAGCTCAATTGAACTTTAATCCCACTCTCTAATTCTAAAACTTTGAATTGAACTATTAAAAATATTTTTATTCTCTTTACAATTAACCTCTGAAGCAACCTATAATTTAAATTGGTAACATAGACATAGGTGATGGGTCATAATCATGACCCGTCACCTATAACCTTCGGCAACAAAGCTTAAAAGGATAAAATATCCGCTTCATATCACAACAACGTGATAGCTAAGTTGGTGAGGGGGTTCGCGCGTGAGAGAGGTGAAAAAAGTTCGTCAAGTCATAAGTGACGGGTCAGAGTTACGATCCATCAGTTATGAGCTTCATTAGTGATGGATAAAGTTTTGACCTGTCACCAATTACCTACTAATTAGTGATGGATCCTTACCCGTCACTTATGACTAGTTATCAGTGACGCGATCGGGATGACGGGTGCGGGACCCGTTACCTATGGCGGTTATCACCCGTCACTTATGGTATCTTTTTACGTAGTGATAGAATCCTAAACAGATGAAGCCAAAGTCCAGCGCCCTATATAAATTCAGGGTTATGGCTAAATAGGTTTTTGCCTCTAGCCAATTCGACAATTTATTTACGTATCGTTATCTTTTCCTTTTTCGTAGCTTTTTATCCCGTAGTCCCTTTCTTCTCCGATCTCGTTTCTTCTTGGTTCTTTTCGCCAGAAGACCAAGAACAAGCACCAGTTGCGGCACCACGTACGACGGCCCCTCCCTGGTGTTACACGCTAGTGTTCTCCAGGGAAGGGCGCGTGCTGGTGCTCCTACTACCACATGAGGTGAGGGCAATCTCACGCTGAGGGAGCCGTATTCTCCTACGCATGGGGAAATTTCCACTACTGCACAATGCCATCTTGTCACGGACGTATAGGTTGGTGGGTGGGTTATAGCGTAGATGATACTTGAAGCTGGTAGTAGGATGTGGTCCTGGCCCTCATCGGCGCGGCGAAGCAGTGGTCGACGACGCACCAAGGAGGCAGGACAAAGAGAAGAGGGAAATACTTTGATCTATTGCTTGATCTCAAAGACTGTCGTGTACTCTGCATAAATAGCTAGAGCCGGCACCTAAAATCAATTCCTAATCTGATTCGGATAGCCATCTACTAGGAAACCTACTCTAAACTGAATAGTAATCAAAAAGGAAAGCGAACTATTACATATATCTAAGTTTAATTTATTTCCTTATATGTCAGCCCCTTCTTCTTTCTTCTTTGGTACGTGAGTCCGGTCATGACATCTCTCCCCCCCCTGGACAATCAGCTCGTCCTCGAGATGAAACGTGGGATACAAGCGACAAAACTCATCAAGCAGGATCCAGGAAGCTTCAGCTGGAGGTTGTCCTTCCCATCTCACCAAAAGTTCTTGGTGACCTCGAGCCAAACGACTCTTGATTACTTCAGCAGGTGTGAGGCAAGCACGACCATGTCAAATGGCAGGAAGTACCGGAGGCGCTACTGGAGGAGTTCCATGGAAAGGTTTCAAAAGGCCGACGTGAAAAACATCATGCAGCCGTGCTCCCTCTGGTAATTGGAGACGATAAGCCACCTCACCCACACGCTCCATGATCTTGAAGGGCCCATAGTACTTAGGACCAAGCTTACTGCGGTTGCGAACTTCCAAAGATGCAGCAGGACGATGTAAGAGGCGAAGCCAAACATATTGACCAACTTCATACTGCACTTCCCTGTGCTTGCGATCATGATAGTGCTTGTAATGCTGTTGTGCTTGTTCCAAACGCTCATGTATCTCAGCCAAAAATTCATCTCGATCAACGATAGAACGCTCAACTGCAGGAAGGTGTGCCTCACCTGGTTCATATGCCCTTAAAGAGGAGGAGGACGCCAGAAAACTACCTGAAATGGTGATGTCCGAATGGAGGCTTGAAATGAAGAATTATAACAGTATTCAGCCCAAGTCAACCATTGAAGCCATTGGCGAGGGCGATCACCCGTAAGGCAATGGAGATACATAATTATGATCTTGTTAGCGGCTTCCAATTGGCCATCTGATTGAGGATGAAAAGCCGAACTGAACTGAAGTTTAACCCCGGCTAACCTGAAGAGCTTGCCCCAAAAATTGCTAGTAAAAAACGGATCACGATTACTTACAATTGAGCTTGGTATCCCATGAAGGCGGACCACCTCATCAAAGAACACGCGGGCCACAGAGTGAGCTGTATAAGGATGAGATAATGGGATAAAATGAGCATGTTTGGAGAAGCGATCAATGACCGTGAGTATGACTGACTTCCCATTGACGCAAGGAAGACCCTCAACAAAATCCATAGCAATATCTTCCCACACAGCTGAAGGTATTTCCAATGGCTGCAACAAACCTGCGGGCTGGAGTTGCTCTCCTTTGTTGCGCTGACAAGTCACACATGCTCGAACAAAATTTTGCACCACTTGTCGGTCTGTGGGAACATGGAAATCAGCCCTCAAACGGTGAAGAGTTTTCTGAATCCCTTCATGCCCCATACCATGAGCTCCTGCTAGAATCGCCGGTAAGCTCGGTGATGAGGTTGGAACAAAAATGCGACCACCAAACGTGATTAAATCATCGGTGACGCCCCACTGTCCCTGTTGTTAACCCGCCATAATTTTTGTGCGCAGGGCTTCCAAGTCCTCATCAGCCAAAATTTCAGCACGTAAATCATCAAAAAGAGTGAATTGAGGAACAGACAAAGCCATTGCCGATGCTCCCATATCTGTGTCTCGACGGGACAAGGCATCTGCTACAACATTGGTGCTTCCGGGCTTGTATTCTACCAAGAAATCGAACCCCAGCAACTTGCTTGCCCATTGATGTTGAGGAATTGTAGACAATCGTTGGTCCAAAAGAAAACAGAGACTGTAATGATCGGTGCGTACCACAAACGGACGTCCCCAAAGATAAGGGCGCCAATGTCGAACAGCTTGCACCAATCCAATGAGTTCACGCTCGTAAGCTGCTAGCTTGGCATGACATGGAGCTATGGCGCGATTGAAATAAGCGACCGGCCCACCTCCCTGATGTAGCACCGCACCAAAACTAGATCCAGACGCATCGCACTCGACAACGAATGGATTGTCAAAAGAGGGCAGCTGTAATACCGGTGCTGATGTGAGAGCATTTTGTAATGCATGAAACGCCCTCTCTGCCTCCGTTGACCAAGAGAATCCCTCCTTTTTGAGAAGTTTAGTAAGTGGGGCTGCTATGACGCCATAATCACGTATAAACCGTCGATAGTATCCGGCCAATCACAAGAACCTGCGCACAGCCCGAACTGAAGAAGGTATAGACCACTCTAGCATGGCCTAGATCTTTTGTTGGTCCATGGCCACCCCGGCTTCTGAGATTACATGACCAAGATATGCCACAGATTGCACCCCAACAGATTGCACCCCAAAGGAACACTTTGACCTCTTTAAGAACAACTGATGCTCCTGCAATTTGCGTAAGACCAAACGCACATGGCGAAGATGCTCCGACCAAGATGCACTATATATAAGTATGTCATCAAAAAATACGAGCACGGATCGCCAGAGGAAGGGTTGAAGCACATCATTCATAAGAGCTTGGAATGTCGCCGGGGCATTCGTCAAACCGAAAGGCATGACAAGAAACTCAAACAAACCTTGGTGAGTTCGGAATGCCGTTTTCTCAATATCTGCTGGGAACATAAGCACTTGATGATATCCTGAACGCAGATCAAGCTTGGTGAAAAATTTTGCGCCACGTAGTTCATCCAACAATTCCTCCACTACTGGAATCGGAAATTTATCCTTAATTGTCTTTTCATTCAATGCCCTATAATCAATGCAAAGTCGTCATGATCCATCTTGCTTCTTGATGAGCAAAGCCGGGGACGAGAAAGCCGAAGAACTAGGACGAATAACGCCGTTGCGAAGCATGTCAGCGCACTGTCGCTCAAGCTCATCTTTTTGGGTATGGGCATAATGGTAGGGACACACGGCCACAGATGTTGTCCCAGGAAGTAGGCGAATATGATGACTACGAGAACGTTGTGGTGGTAATCCTTGGGGTTCCGCAAACAGCATGGAATACTCTTGAAGCAAAGCTATCATCAAACAATCCACCTCAGATGAGAAAGCATGAAGAGTTCGTGAAGGAGATGCCTTGGCGCCCATGTTACGTTCTTGCCGTCACGAAGGAAAGACATGCGTTGATGAGCGAAATCCCATAAAATTGGTCCTAGCGAGCTAAGCCACTGGACTCCTAGAACCATGTCATACCCGCCAAGCGGAAGAGCATAACAATCCAGAACAAACTCCTCTCCCTCAATATTAGCCTCCAAATTGGGGCACTTGCCCGAGCTCCCAAGCGCTGATGAAGCGGTATACCCGCACGCCGTGCCACTGCATCGTCGATAAAATTATGTGTAGATCTTGAGTCCAGAAGCGCTGTGAGCATGATCGTCCCAATACGCGCAGAAACCTTCATCGTTCTGCAACTGGTTTGCTTGATGCCGGTAAGGGCATGGAGAGAGATGGCCAGCTCCTCAGTGGCGGTGATGGCAAGTGCTTCAACCGTGGAGTCGTCATCGTCGAACCTAACCACCTCAATGACAAAAAGCTTTTTACAACGATGTCCCGCAGTGTATTTGTCATCACAATTATATCAAAGACCTTGAGCACGACGATCGGCCATCTCAGCTGGACTCAGGCGTCTGCACGGCAGAGTTGCCGCCAATGTCGTGGTTTTGCCAATACCAATGGAAACCAAGGATGTAGTGCTAGCAGAGCTCGAGTTGGTCATCGGAGTTGATGCCGCTCCACTACCGACCGAGGAGCGAACAAACGAGCGGCCCCCACTGCGTGGCCCGCCATCATCTTTGGCCGGCAAGAGGAGTCGTTGTTCATAGGCATGCGCAAGCATGATGGTGTCGTCAAGCGTAATCGGCCTGTGCAGCGCCACATCTGTCTTGAGGGGATTGACCAAACCGGCGATGAAAAGTTGCACTTGCTGAAATTCAGTCAATTCAGCATCCTGGCAGGGCAACATGAGAAATTGATCACAATATTCGTTGGTGGTGCCTGTGCGCCTCAGCATTGCAATCTCGCCTAGTGGACTATCTGTCATGGGCGGGCCAAAACGAGTGTTTACCAGCTTAACGAAACGACGCCATGATGGTGTGCCCGAGTTTAATTCAAGTCGATAGTACCACAGCTGTGCCGCGCTGTGAGATGCAAAGAGGCATACCAAACCTTTCAATCTTCCGGTGTGTTCTGGCCTCGGAAGAACATAGTGCATCTGTTAAGCCATGGTAGGGGATCCTCTTTGCCATCAAAGGTTGGAAAATCCAATTTGGCACATGGATGGAAACGGATGTCGTCGGAGTCATCGTCGTTGTGGTGGTGCGAACCCCGGAGACCTCCCGGCGGCGGCCGATGGATCGAGCCAGACGAGAGCTGTTCACCGCGCCCCAGAATGCCATCATCTTTAGGCGCCTTGGCGCGGATGTCGACGAGCCGCCGAGTGTCATCGGGATCCAGGATGGCAGGGCGATTAGCTTCCAGGTGCGTGACAGCCAAATTCAAAGCATGGACTTGCTGTGCTTCCTCGATGATGGACGCCTGAAGGCTGGACACCTTGGCGGGCAGCGCCTCGAGCATTGGAGCAATGGGCACCAGCGGATCCAAAGCTGACACCTTCTTGGTTAGCTCGACGATCTTTGCCGCCATGTCGTTGATGGCTTTGGTTAAAGCTTCCACCAATGATGTAGGATCAGAACCAGAGAACTCTGATACCAAGTTGTCACGGACGTATAGGTTGGTGGGTGGGTTATAGCGTAGATGATACTTGAAGCTGGTAGTAGGACGTGGTCCTGGCCCTCATCGACGCGGCAGAGCCGTGGTTGACGATGCACCAAGAAGGCAGGACAAAGAGAAGAGGGAAATACTTTGATCTATTGCTTGATCTCAAAGACTGTTGTGTACTCTGCATAAATAGCTAGAGTCGGCACCTAAAATCAATTCCTAATCTGATTCGGATAGCCATCTACTAGGAAACCTACTCTAAACCGAATAGTAATAAAAAAAGGAAAGCTAACTATTACATATATCTAAGTTTAATTTATTTCCTTATATGCTGGCTCCTTCTTCTTTCTTCTCTGGTACGTGAGTCCGGTCATGACACATCTGAAGATCAACACAAGGTACCGAGCAAGGAGATCAAACCGAAGCATAGCACCACGACTAGGCGACAGCTTTGTTCTAGAGATCCCGCACAAAAGATCAGAGTGCAGTCCCTATTCTTCACCTTTGTGTTGTCAGGTCGCCAAGATCAGAAGCTGTTCAGTGCAAGGACCCATCTATTTTATTCTAGTTTGTGAGTTGGTGCTTGACCACTTCGTTGGGGAATCGATCTATTCCCTAGCCATGATGAACGGATCTCAAGTTGACTCCGACAATGTCATTGTTCCCGCCATTGAAGAGCTAGATGAGGAGACACAACGAGAATACGAGAAGCACAAGATGGTATTCGACAGGCCGTTTGCTTTGCGTTACCAAAAGACGAGATATGGCGTCATCCGGAAAGGAGGAGATTTCACACCTGACTACACCAAGCTCGAGGTAACTCCCACTGTGATTGGGGGAAATCTGTATCGCCAAAGCAGTAGAGGGCACCGCACCATTTGCCGGTAACAAATCCTTCCCAGACACAGTCATCTGCAAGTTCCTCGTTGCGCCGCCGCTAGATGACCTCGAGTGGGTAGATCCCTTAGCAGGATCCTCTTGTTCACCCCAATTGTTAGCATGCACCATCGACATGGCACTGGTAGATGAAAATGAGTCTCCTGAGTCAAAAATTTGATCTGCGGCGTTGAGGGCTTTACGAGATATCTCTCTCATGACCCTCCTCTTGCGGCGTTGAGGGCTTTACGAGATATCTCTCTCATGACCCTCCTCTTGCTTGTATATCTCCGGCACGAGTTGGTTAATCCATACACGGATAGGACCCAAGCTCCGTCTACAACATCAATTAGCAACGTAACTCCATGAGACTCAAGTGATCGGCCCTCAACTCTTTCGGATTAGCTCCGTAGAAATCCTCAGTTCCACCGCCCAAGAAAAAAATTGATATAAATGAACCGAGGACATGTAAAAACAAAGGATGTGGTAAAACCTACAAGGAAAAGGATAACCATGATTCTGCATGTGAGTAGCATCCAGGTCCTGCAGTTTTCAATAGGTCTCCTAGGCTTGCACGACAGCGATTTCTGCCTGCCAGGATTTTTGCTTTTATATTTCATCGGATCGGAGTCGATCTCCGTCCCAGCCACCGGCAACTAAAGAATTCGGTCGCCTGGGCGTACTCCAGTGACCAGTATGAACAATTAATATACCGTAAAATACTAATATCACTGTGTTATAATTAAGCTTCCAACGTTTAACGTCATATGTAGTGATCGAATCCACGACCACGCCGAATAGGACACCTCGGCGGTCCAAGCTAGAGGGAGGGAGCATAATAGTAATAGTACAGCGATATTTGCCAAGTTTCACACAGTATGAGATAAAAGTAAATGAGATATTTTATTGAGAATTGAAGATACGTGGTGGAGCATTCTGAGCCGTGAGAAAATAAATAAAAATAGAGTAGTTAACTGGAAAAAGGAAGACACGCAGGCGCAAGCCGTGGAGTGGAGCGGGCGAATCGCGTCCACTCCTCAAGTGCCGTGGGCCCCTGTGACAGCGGTTGCCGTGGCAACTAGCGAAGGAAAAAAGAAGAAGCTACTCTTCTTCTTCTTCTTCAGCCCCCTTCACTCTCTCTCTCTCTGTCTCTTTACCTTCTCCTCCTCTGCTCCTGCTCCTGCTCCTGCTCTGGAGAATCAAATCGAATCGAATCGAATTCAATTACAGACACGAGCAGGAAAGGAGGAGGAGGAGGAGGAGGCGGGATGCCGCCGCGGCCGCAGACGGCGGTGGCGCCCCCGGGGCGCAAGGTGCCCCTCCGCAAGCTGCTCCGGGCAGCGTCGGTGGCGTGCGGCGTGCAGTTCGGGTGGGCGCTGCAGCTGTCCCTTCTGACGCCCTACGTGCAGGAGCTGGGCATCCCTCACGCCTTCGCCAGCCTCGTCTGGCTCTGCGGGCCACTCTCCGGCCTCCTCGTCCAGCCCCTCGTCGGCCACCTCTCCGACCGCATCGCCCCCGCCGCGTCCCCGCTCGGCCGCCGCCGGCCCTTCATCGCAGCAGGCGCAGCCACCATCGCCATCGCAGTCCTCACCGTCGGCTTCTCCGCAGACCTCGGCCGCCTCTTCGGCGACAACATCACCCCGGGCTCCACACGCCTCGGCGCCATCTGCGTCTACCTCGTCGGCTTCTGGCTGCTCGACGTCGGCAACAACTCCACGCAGGGGCCCTGCAGGGCCTTACTCGCAGACCTCACCGGTCGGTAATCTAATCCTCTTCTTCCTCTTCCTCACAGATTAATCATTCAATTTCACTTCCGTCGCAAGCGATGGAGATGGCCTTCCCTCGATTTTGGCCAACAACTCCAAAGAGAAGCATCTTTCTCTGCGTAACCACCAAGGGAACATTCAAGTAATTTGGCACATCACGAGGGGTTAACCGTAAAACAGTCTCTGATTTTTCGAGCGTGAACCTCCCTCCCTATCGCTTTCCCCTTTACCTTGAGATTCTTGCTTCGATGCGACGTTGGCCGGCGTGCCAAACTCATTTTACACCATGAGCCTCTCCAAATTATGCATGGCCGTGATTTTCTTTTTGCCTTGCCACCTGGCCCATCTTTAGCATCAAGTTTAGCAGAGGTGGACAACAACACAAACCAAGTAACGACTAATATGCAATATTTGAATAATTTGGTTTAGTACACATGTCACCACCAATTGTTGTTTTCCCCCATCCTCTCTACACCTTTTGTTTATGTGGGATTGAGGATGAGTGCGGGGAGGTCAAGGGATCGCTTTCGACGCAGGGAGAATTTAAGTGTTACACTATTATTGTTCCAAGTTTAGAATCTACATCTTTTACCAACAGCTAGGTATTCTCTGAGTGAAGGGCCCTGGTTAATAATTGCATGGCCGCCAATGGTTTGTGGTTGTGTTCTTGCTATCAGCCACACTATATATCACTTTTCTCTTTTCAGATGTCGGAAATGACTCCTTTCTAATCCTTTATATTGCAGAGAATGACCCAAGGAGGACTCGGATTGCTAATGCGTACTTTTCACTCTTCATGGCCCTGGGAAACATACTCGGATATGCCACTGGAGCATACAGTGGCTGGTATTGGATATTTCCTTTCACTATTACTCCATCCTGCAGCATCAGTTGTGCCAATCTCAAGTCTGCCTTTCTTCTTGATATTATTATTTTGGTGGTCACTACATACATTACTGTAGCGTCAGTGCAAGAGCCTCAATCTTTTGGAAGTGATGAAGCAGAACATCCAAGCAACGAAGAGGAAGCTTTTCTCTGGGAACTCTTTGGGTCATTCAGATACTTTACATTACCAGTTTGGATGGTTTTTATTGTCACTGCCCTTACATGGATTGGATGGTTTCCTTTTATCCTCTTTGATACCGATTGGATGGGCCGAGAGATCTACCGAGGAAGCCCAGACAACCCCGGAGAGAATCAAAGGTACCATGATGGTGTAAGAATGGGTTCTTTTGGTCTAATGCTGAACTCAGTCCTTCTGGGATTCACCTCTGTTGTACTAGAAAAGTTATGTAGGAAGTGGGGAGCTGGACTAGTATGGGGTGTCTCCAATATCCTAATGGCTTTGTGCTTTGTGGCAATGCTTGTAATTACATATGTCGCAAAGAACATGGATTATCCACCCAGTGGAGTACCTCCAACCGGTATTGTCATTGCTTCACTGGTGATTTTTACAATTCTAGGAGCACCACTGGCAGTGAGTAACAGAATTACTTTTTCGCCAGAATAATTTTCTTCCAGCTCCATCCCTCCCATGTTGTTCCTGTGGTATAATAATTTTTATTGTTGCAGATCACATACAGTATACCATATGCAATGGCTGCTAGTCGTGTTGAAAATCTGGGTCTTGGCCAAGGTATTTTCCATTTTGAATCCTTAGTATTCTCTTCTGTCAGGCACCTCCCCCCTGCTGCTTGTCCCCCCCCCCCCTGCTGCTTGTTTTTGCTCTTTCTTTCTTTTTCGTTTTCGTTTTCGTTTTGTACTATCTCCTTAAAGTAATGAATAAGCAGGTCACTGCTCGTTCGTCATTTTTTTATTATTTTGAGTCCTTAGTATCATCATTGTTTTGTTCTTAGAAAGTTTTTCCCCCTTGCAGGTCTAGCAATGGGCATTCTCAATTTAGCTATTGTCATACCACAGGTATTTACTTTTTTATGTTTTCTCTTGGTTCAGTCCTACGCATATCTGGAGTTCACTGCAACTGTGAACAGTAACAAAGAAATTGGTCAACAACATGTTCTCCGAGTGGCAATCGTCTTCAAAATCCAGTTTAAGAAGTAGTTTAATTCTTAGTGTATTGAAGGTTATTAGAAAACGTATGGCAATATATGCGACACATGAGGCATAAATTTAACGTGGAAACCCTTGGTAGGAAACAATGAGCGCATAAAGGTGAAATCACCATATCATTGGAGGGCGTACAAGCAAGGGTGTAACAATGGCTCTCCCTCAACTAACCTTGTGTTGGCTTGTCTTAACACGGTCTACGGAAGGCATATATATAGAGAAAGGGTGTCACCATATAGGAGTAGGATTTCCTGTCGGAAAAGATATTTCTAGGAATAACTAGTCATGTCACGAATAGACTAGAATTCAGATCACAATACAACAATCTCCATCTTGAGTTAAAATCCCTTCTAGAGTCAAAATCAGGAATCCCCATTAACAAATTATCATAAAAAAAAACCTTGTGTACCAAAAGTCACAGGACTAATCAATGAGTGAGATCTCCCAAATCCAAATAGCAAACATCGAGCAGGTCCAAAAACTTGTAATACAAACCATACAAACAGACCTGGGTATTGAACAATCCATAATCCTAGCGAAGTCTTAGTATGTGCAACTGACTTCTGATTTGAAGTGAAAGGAAATGCTCGATAAATGAAGACATAAGCCAAGAAATGATTCAAAGTGAAAAGAAATGCAGCAGGTCCAAAAATCGGTAATACAAACCAGACAACCGTGAGGCAGTCAGGAAGTAGTGAAGAATTCATCTCATGAACTTTGGACATGCTCAGCCTGGAACACACAACTCGGCAAAACAACGGCCATGAAAGAGTTACTTGTAAGTCTGATATGTACAACAAACTGCTGACCACAAAAATGAAATCCATGATACAAGATGGTCTGGATGATAGCATTAACGTACTGTCAGCGGAGGCAGAGTATAAACTAACTCTATACTAGTGTAACGCTCCAGATATCCACATACCTGGACTGCTACCACATAACACCTAAAACTTACTAAGTCTTTATAGAAAATTCCGGCAGAGTTTCCCTTATAAATACACACTTCCTGGACAAGCAAAACAGATAATAACCACAAGCATATCGTATAAGCAATAATTAACCATCACATCCCAACCCTAGAACCCAGCAAGACGACCACTGTAACCACAAGACCATCTCAACCATACAAGTGTTTAACTGAATGAAACTAGCAAATAGAGTTCTATTAATTTAAGATGAGAGACTAAGTATGGATAAGGGTGTGTGTGTGCTCAAATCAATGGTGCTACTCCCATCCCATGCATGATGCGATCACTTGCTTATGGCAAGAATTTGCACCAATTAATACCAGATTTTAATTTAAACTCATTGCTAGCAAATTGGACTACCGATCCCGCATCCGTCAATGAATTCAACCATCATAACTCATCTACAGCCATCTAGGGACTACATAGAGATTACCCTTGCTGTGAAGATCGTAAATTGAAGACGAATTTTGACAGTTTTTGCGAAATCCCCTTCTCTTCCTCTTTCTTCTTCCTTCTCTTCTTTTTCTTCTCCTGCTCCTTGCCTCTCTCTCTCTCTCCCCTTGCCGCACACACAGCCGCAGCTTCCTTCTCCCTGCTCGGTCTGGCTCCCTGTCCGGCTGCACAGTAGCCACCGCCAGTGTTACCTAGACACGGATATGGGTGTCAGAATCCGACTCGGATTCGGGTGTCCAATTTGGCAAAGAAAATTTGGACACGCAAGTAACAAAATTCACAGATAATCTAGTGTTGCTTGGCATTATGGAAATAAAGTTAAGAACACACTAGATCATAGTAAAATATAAATTTGGGTTATACCATGGAAAATTAGCTAAATGAATTACTCTAGGAGCATAATTGCACCATGATAAGCAAGCCCCCCAAAAAGCTGTCATTCACATTCATGAGCCTGTGTTTGGAACTCATATTCAAAATTTGCTATGTATGAATCTGTCATGGGTTAGGCCCATAGGGGCCTATTCGGCCGGCCCAGCAGGGAAGCTGCGACAGCCAGGGCTAGGGCTGCCGCCAATCTCCACCGCATGTGGAAGGCGTGGGAGCCCTAGGGTCGGCCGCCACCGCCGCTAAATCGTCGAGATCAAGTCATCATCAAGTTATCTTCAGATTAGGAAATAAATATCTTTTGAATAGGAATAATTTATCTATAGTTAAGGAATAGTTTGGATTTAAATTAGGAAGGAGATCATAGTTTGCTTGGTAGTCAAGATAGGTCTTCTCTATATAAAGAGAGGTATTGTATCCTTTAGAAATTAAGAAAGAAAAGATTGCATCTCTTATCTTTCTCCCTCTTCACTCATGGGTACTGTTCACCGGCGTGAACAGTGCCGGTGAGAACAGTGCCTACGCCACCAGTACCGCTGCACGCTACCTCCTCTCCCTCTTTGTAGCAGGCCACTCTAGGGCGCAAGAAGGCCATTCAACCCCACCCTACGACCTCCTTTGACTACGATCTCCGCTGTCCTCCTCTACAAATAAGCGCCCACTACATCTGGTATCAGAGACCATGGATTCTAGCAGTGCTGGTGATCAGGATTTCGACAAGTTTGTGACGGAAGCACTCGAGGGGCCACGAAAGGACCTCCACGACTTGACATCCATGATCAAAGACTTGTAACTCCGCATGTAATGCCAAGAGGAGTGCCTCACGAACAGCAATAACAGCAAGGCGACGATCGACAACACCTCCGCGGCACGCGAGGTTGCCGCTTGGTAGGAGGTTGAGGCCGCACGCACGGCAGCAGCCAGGTGTGCTGCTTGTGCGGTTGTGGCCGCCTCCTTGGGGATGCCCGACGACAGCTCTTCCACGGACATGATCGACGCCATCCTCCCTGGCTTGTCCACGCCCGTCGTTCTGCCGTCATCCGGGATGCCTATCCCGACTTCTTCCTCCACTATGGCACTTGACAGACGACCACCCCGCTACGACTTCATGGTACCTAAGTACCACAAGTTGTCGTTCCCCACCTTCAACGGCAAGGACGTCCTGCTCCCATGGCTCAACAGGTGTGAGCACTTCTTCGTCAGGCAACACACTCTGGATGTGGAGAGGGTTTGGTGGACCTCTTTTCGCATGACAGGCGTTGCGCAGCAGTGGTACATGCGCCTGTCCAAGGATCACTGCCCTCTCACATGGGAGTCTTTTTCTCACCTCGTCAACATTCGCTTCGGCCCTCCGACACGCCATAATCTGTTGGGCGAGCTTGCTGCCCTGCGGAAGATGGGTTCCGTAGATGAGTACACAGAGAAGTTCCTTGCGCTTGTTGCTTGCGCCGGGAACTTGGATGAAATACAACAGGTAAACATCTATACTGTAGGATTGACGGAATCCCTAAAAACGGACATAGAACTCTAAGAGCCCAAGGACATGGAGGAGGCCATAAGCTTGACACGTGCTTATGAGAGGCGTGCCCATGTCATGGCTGAGGCCAGGCAGCATTCGACGACATCCAAGTTTGTTGTCTGTCCATCTTCTTCACACTCTACACCCTCGGCGGCCAGAGCTGGGGAACGACGACAACTGAAGGTACCCCTGGGGGTGGCGCCTCAAGCTGGAGGTGCCAATCCTAGGGTCTTCAAGAAGCTCACATCTGAGGAGATGGCGGAGCGCCGTCGACTCAACCTGTGCTTCAACTGCAACGAGCAGTTCTCCAAGGGGTCCAAGTGCAAGCACTAGTTCCTCCTGGAACTCATCGACAGCGACACGGATGTAGAGGACGAGGGTGCGACATCTCTCATGATGATGAGGGGCGATCAGGAGGATCGTGTCCCCTGTGGCCGCACCATGCGGCTCTTGGCAGCCCTGCGTGAGGGCGGACTCCGCGTTCTTGTAGACACCGGTGCGACACACAACATAATCGACGAGTCCCTCGCACTTCGACTGGGGCTGCCACTGCGCCGTATTCAGATGTGGATTACTGTCGGCACTGGCGATCACATCATCAGTCGTGGCCTCTACTGCAACCTATCGCTTGTCATTGAGCGGGAGGTCTTCTCCATCGATAGCTACACCTTCCCTTTGACGAGCGACACTGACATCATCCTGGGGACTCCATGGCTTTGCAGCCTGGGTCTTATCCTTTGGGACTTCTCTCGCTTGGAGATGAGTTTCCGTTGCGGCAACCAGACTGTCTGTTTCCTCGGCATCGACACTACTTCACCTACACCTCCTCAGGCGCCATTCTGGGCGGCATCTGTCCCTACACTACAGTCGCCAGCATCTGTTCTGGCCTTGCCTGCTTCCTCCTCGGCACCATCGGGTGGTTGCACGGGCTCATTCTTCGGACTGGGCGGCAACCGTACTTCAGCAACAACCATGGAGGTTCTCTCACAGCACTCGGACCTTCTCGACGAGGTTCGTCACACGGTCTGGGCCAACCTGGAGCTAGCCGACCTCAGGGCACACATACGACAGAAGGAGGCCGCACCAGCTTGGGTAGTGGTCGACGATGTCATCTTGTTTGACCATTGCCTCTACATTCCTGCTTTGTCATCACTTCTTCACCGCCTGGTATATGCTCTCTTGACTCGGGCGATGAGGTCCTCGTTCGTCACTAGGCTGTGGGCGTTCATATGCCTTCCTCTGTGGGTGCCCATCGTGTTTTTCCGAAGTCCGTCTTACTGCTTCAAGAGATGCCTCGTTCTTCCGTGCCTGCTGCAGACTAATTTTTTATGATCATACTGGTTGTGAGTTTATCACCATTGCCTAAGTCGTTTATGGAGTTTGCAGTTCTTCTAGCGCCCCAGCTCTTGCACCACTCGGAGATGCTTACACTCGACTACTGTTTAGTCATTGCATTGACTTGACTGTCAGTCGCCTGACTCCGATAGACATGTTCCTCTTCGGCTTGGACGTGACTCTATTGCCCAATGCCGCTCTCCGTCACCAGCTCTTTGATTCTCCTCCACTGGCAAGTGAGTTCTACCATCATGTGGGCATCTGGCGCTACTTGGTGGATGTGCCTAGCACCCCTACCATGATGGGGAACACCGGGCACCCGACGTCTCGGCGTTTAACTCTTCGTGGCTACATCGGCAATGTATCCTATGAGTTCACCCTATGCATCGACCACACCATCCGCAACTCACTAATGCACTGGTGTTGGGCGAATTGCGCTCCAGGGTGTGGCTTCGGGACAACTCTTCATCACCACGCTAGGAGGATAAGACAGACTGGAGTATGGACGTCCAGCGCGTCCTTGCGCTCGAAATCAATGGCGGAGGAGATGTCATGGGTAAGGCCCATGGGGGCCTGTTTGGTCGGCCCAGCAGGGAGGCGGCGACAGCCAGGGCTAGGGTTGCCGCCGATCTCCACCGCATGTGGAAGGCGCGGGAGCCCTAGGGCTAGCTGCCGCCATCGCCACCGCCAAATCATCGAGATCAAGTCATCATCAAGTTATCTTTAGATTAGGAAATAAATATCTTTTGAATGGGAATAGTTTATCTATAGTTAAGAAATAGTTTGGATTTAAATTAGAAAGGAGATTATAGTTTACTTGGTAGTCAAGATAGATCCTCACTATATAAAGAGAGGTATTGTATCTTTTGGAAATTAAGAAAGAAGAGATTGCATCTCTTATTTTTCTCCCTCTCCACTCATGGGTACAGTGTTCTGGCGTGAACAGTATAAACGCCACCAGCACCGCCGCACGCCACCTCCTCTCCCTCCTTGCAGCCGGCCACTCTGGGGCGCAAGGTCATCCAACCCCGCCCTATGACCTCCTTCGACTACGATCTCCGTTGTCCTCCCTCTACAAATAAGCACCCACTACAGAAATCAAGTGAGAATTGCCTATTTGATGAGGAAATAGCAAAGACAGTTAGCCAGTATCAGTGTAGACATCATCAATCCCAGTTTGTTGAGACGTAGTAGGACCATGCAGCCACTTCAAACCATTGGGCTATAGCATTAGGAATCAGATGAAGAGCTCCTTTTATCTCATTGGCTCGACACTAGATTATATAGGCTTATAGCTTTGCAGATTTGACAATAACAAATTTTTTGGCTTGACTGAATTTTGGCCAGTTTAGAATACCTGTAACCCTGAACTCATAAGCTGCACTATTGGAAACTTGATTAAGAATTTATTTGATCATCGAGTTTGGTTCCTACTGCAAAGACAGTGCATGCAACACACTTACGTAAAGCAAGTAATGCACGCATAGATTTAGAACATGGAGGATGTGGTTATTTCATAGGCCTGCATATCTTTTGAAATTGAAGTTATGTGTTAACTGTTAAATAGGAATGCATAAGATAGGAATACGATCTGCTTCCAGATTGCTCCTTTTTGTACTAAGAGACACCCATACTACAGCTACAGATGATCCGGTTAGCCTCTACAGGAAAAATGTAAAGAAGATCTAATCACCCTATACCATGAAATCTAATCTTTAGATTAAGAAAGGAAAGGACCTGATTTTGATTTCATTGTTTACACTGTGATTTCCATCAAGAATTGAAGACTGGGTATATTAGGATAAATCAGGCAGAAATGTATTAGGTTAGAAAGTCGAGCCCTTGAACTTGTGCAATGAAAACCGAATTTCTGGTCTATTAAATACTTTCTAGCAGCCATGTAAAGCCCTCAGAATTTATGTGTTTGTACTGTTTATCAAAAGATTGTTTGAGCCCTTAAAACTTGTGAGTGGAAAAAAAGGAAACAATTGGAAGTAAATGTGTTGTAACACTAAGTTTAGCATGAGCATGAATTGGTTAAACATTGCATGGAAAAAATGAATATGTTGGACACAGCATGTTATTTCCCAAAAATGAAGAACATCAATTAGAATTGAGGACTATCCTGCAACCTTTGCTTGAGGATATTACTAACACTGATACATGTGCAGGTTATTGTGTCACTTGGTAGTGGGCCGTGGGATCAACTCTTTGGCGGTGGAAATGCTCCGGCTTTTGCGGTGGCAGCCGGTGCGTCTTTCATCGGTGGACTGGTAGCTATTCTGGGGCTTCCGCGAGGGCGCATTGCATCGTCGAGGAGGAGAGGTGGGACACAACGATAAGTTATCACCGTTACATATTATGTGTATGCTGTGGAATTGTTGCGACTTGCAACCATTATTTGCAATTGGTTGGGCACATCGAGGAAACTCTTGGGTTGGAGAACAGGAAGCTCTGGAATGTTTTCTTTTTTGGTGGTTTGCGTTGTTCCGTCGATGAGCTGTTTTTGCCTTGTCTCCATGTGAAGAGTCGTCATCATTTGTTGTTGTACGTCGAATGTATATATGTATGTATGTATGCTCGTCACCTGTAGAGAGGTTAAGAATAAAAAAGTTTAAAGTTTACAGGAGAATAGGAGATACTGCTGCTGCTGCTACATTCACGTCACCGTTCCCTGGGTCGAGAGGACGCTGGCGAGGAGTCCGCTGGCATCCACGTCGCCGTTGCTCATGGGAACCACGTACCTGGCTCGCAGCCACCTGGTGAGGTCGATGGCGTTCTCTTGGCCGGAGACGAGCGAGGGTGAAGTTGGCGGGAAGGAGCTGCTTCGCCACGGGTGTGATCACTAGAGGTGGACGAAAAGCTCGCGAGTTGCTCGGTTTGTTGTATTTTGTAATGAGTTGAGATAATATTTTAGCTTGTTTCGTTAACGAGCTAACTCGCGAGCCTGACATGTCAGGCCCACCCAAACTCCACCTGAGGATTGAGGCATGCCTGGCTGTCTACTCCATGTGACGTGATCACATGGTGTCATTTGTTGCATCGGCAATGTCAGCACCCTTTGCCCTAGCCGCCGTTGCTTCTAGTACTCGATGTTGCACCGCTGGAGCCCTTGACGTCCGCTGGATGCCACCTAAAGCCTTGATGTATATGTTGCACACAACATAAAGATTACAGCAGCAATTAGATGCTTCTGATCTTGGTGAAATCAGTAGCAGGACGCAGCAACACCTTCTGATTTTGGTGAACAAAAGGGCAGCAGCCAAGAAGGCACCAACGTACAGCACGATGATGATTTGCCCTGGCTTGGTCTTGAAACCAAGCTGAGCAGAAAGCAAAGAGATCGGAGAAGAGAGGGGACTACAGGAGAAAGCTACAATAGAAAAAATAGTAGATGCATTTGGTATTGATCGATTGTTGATTATTATAATCGGCCATGACCCTCTTCTATTTAAAGGGTGGCAGTTCTTAGCTGTAAGAAATCAGGACTTCTAATTCAAATTGAACAAGACTTACAGATATGATTCGGCTATACCATCTGGTCTCCAAACTTCCTATAACTAACATATCTTTCCTATTCAATCACGTAAGTTCCCATATATTAACTGATAGTCTCTATCGCGTAATTCGGTCTATGTACTCAAATATAGCTATCTGCTCGAAGACGATCATCTGTTCGGATTTTGACTAGCTCCTTGAATTCAACCATATGCTCGGATTGACTAGTTGCCCGGCGCGACCATCTAGTCGGAGATCACCTGGTCGAAAACCACCTGGTCGGTCACCTGGATGGAGACACCTGATTGGAAGCCACCTAGTCGGAGACCACCTAGTTGGAGGCCATGGAGGCCGCTTGGTCGGAGATCACCTAGCCGGAGACCACCTGGTCAGAGATCACCTGCTCGAAGGCCACTTGGTCGGAGATCACTTCCTTGTATTCGACTAGGTCCGACAAGATCCCTGAATATCCCCGACCAGCTCCGAGCTTCATTGTTGCACCTTGTCATCTTCACCAGTTATCTCTCGATCTCATACAGTCTCTCCTAATCAGAGCACTCTGTCTTCCAATTCAAAACCGAATAGTAGCTAAATCAGCATTAGCTTTAAGTTCCTATCGTTAAGCCAATCAGTACTGCAATAACCATTTATAGATGTCAATTCTTGCCATCAACACATGCCCTCCTGTTTTTTGGTAAACATACATGTTTGCCACAAAATGGTATCCTCAGTTGTTCCTCATGACAATGATTAAACACCGGTCATGTATATTTCTTAGGGCAACGACTAACAAGACATCGTCCATGTATATTCATGTATTTCTCTTAGCACGATGATAAAAAAAACTCATCAGTCATACATAGTTATATTTCTTAGGACGATGATAAACAACTCATCGGCCATGTGTGCTTCTTAAGCATCCTGCCAAATACTTAAATAGTACCTTTTCAGGTATTTGCCATTGAAAGGTTTAGGCAGCCTATCTCCCTGTAAACATTGCACTATATAAGAATTCCTAGGAACAACCTCTACAACTTTATATGGACCTTCCCAATTCGGAGATCACTTTCCAAACTTGTTATCTTTTGACCCAATAGGTAAAATTGTCTTCCACACTAAGTCTCCTATTTGAAACAATTTTTCCTTTAGCTTTTTGTTGTAAGCCATGGCTACTCTTAATTTATCTCTTTCAATCTCACTTAAAGCTTTTAATCTCTCATCTTCTACTTCATCTATCATATCCATCATCAAGTTATGATAATCCACAACTAACAAATTACTTTGTCTAGCCAATCTAAGGGCACCCAGATTTACCTCAACAGGTAAAATGGCCTCTTGCCCATACACTAACTCAAACAGTGTTACCTTTATAGCACTATGCTTAGATATACGAAGAGCCTATAATGCCTCAGATAACATTTCATGCCACCGCTTAGGATTCTCCTCTATCTTTTTCTTAGTGAGCTTAATCAAGGTCTTATTACTTGACTCGGCCTGACCGTTGGCCTGAGCATAATAAGATGAAGAATTAAGGAGATTGATTCTAAATGATTCAGCGAATTCACGTACTTGATGAGACATCAAAGACGAGCCTTGATCAGTAATTAAAGTCTGCGGTATGCCGAATCTATGAACAATATGCCCCAAAATAAAACTAATCACCTCCTTATGTGTCATGTTTTTAAGAGGAACAGCTTCTGTCCACTTTGTAAAATAATTAGTGGCTATTAAAACAAAATGATGACCTTTAGAAGATGCAGGGTGTATTTGGCCGATGAAATCTAAACCCCAGCCACGGAATGGCCATGGTTTAATAATAGGATGCAACATGGCAGTGGGTGCCAATTGCACATCACCAAACTTTTGACATGACTCCCACCCTTTATAATATCTAAAACAATCTGCCAACATAGTCGGCCAATAGAAATCAGCTCTTCTTAATAACCACTGCATCATATAGGCCGACTGATGTGTACCACATATGCCTTCATGCACCTCACCCATAGCAACTTTAGATTGATCCGAACCTAGACATTTAAAAGCAACCCATCTATTGTTCGGCGATACAACTCTCCATCAAGCAATGTATACTTTAATGCCTGTCGCCGAAGCTTTCTATCAACAAATCGACTAGGATTTTCTAAATAACTAATGAGAGGCTTTCTCCAGTCATTAGGTTCAGCAACACTTGATGTTCTCAAAGCATCTGAACTGCCACCATGCTGTTCGGCTATACAAATTGTAGCACCTTCTAGCATCGTTTTTGTATAATGAACAATTTACCTCTTTTAACTTGATAACCTATACTTGTTGTGCTAAATCATTTGCTCTAATATTCTCTTCTCTAGAAACATGGCCAATAGTAAAATCATCCAAAGTTGCTACAATTTCTAAGCACTTCTCTAAATAAATATTCAATGGCCCATCAAAGCATTGATAATTCTTAGAAACTTGCTGCACAACTAATAATGAATCACCAAATGCTTCTATATTATTTACACTCATGGACTCTAAAATTTGTAATCCTAACAAAAGAGCTTCATCTCGGCCTGATTATTGGTACAAAAATATTCTAGACAAACTGATGTTTCAAAAATAACACCTCTAGGTGAAACCAAAACAATACCAACATCTTGCCGCTCCCTACAGGCCAAGCCATCAAAATATAATTTCCATGGATGTATAGATACAAAGTGGATCATCTCTATGTCATCATTAATTCTATGATCAACAATAAACTTACCTACAATTTGTCCTTTCATAGATTTCAAAGATTAATAAGCCAAATCATATTCTATCAACGCATAAGCCCACTTTCTGATTCTACCACTTAAAATCGGTTGTTTCAACATATATTTAATAACATCGGTTTGACATGCAACAACACAAGTACTAAATAGCAAATAATATCTCAACTTGGTGCAAGCACAATACAAGGATAAACATAATTTCTCAATAAACACATACCTTGTTTCAGCATCCAAGAGACATCGGCTCAAGTAAGTAATAATATATTATTTGCCATCCACTCCTTGTGTCAACACAACACCAACAACACCCTCTTCGGTAGTAACATATAGCCAAAATGGAGCCTCGACCTTGGGCGCCCTTAATATAAGAGGTGTAGACAAATACTTCTTAATATCATCAAACGCTTGTTGTTGTTCTGTCCCCTAGGTGAATTCAGTCTCTTCTTTAACCGAAGTATGGTGTAAATGCACTAACCTTCCCAGACAAGTTATATATGAATCTCCTCAAATAGTTTACCTTCCCTAGGAATTTCTGCATATCTTTCTTGCATTGTGGTGCCTCCACCTTTTGGATAGCATCTATTTTGGTAGGATCTATCTCAATGCCCCCTTTCATGTATAATAAAACTTAATAACTTGCCAGCCGACACACCAAAAACACACTTAAGTGGGTTCATCTTTAAACCACACCGACATGTTCTTTCAAAAGCTAAACGTAAATCGGCTAAGTGATGATCCATACCATCCGATTTAACAACTATATCATCGATGTATATCCCTAATATAACACCGAGCAAATCATGAAAGATCAAATTCATAGTCCTTTGATAAGTACCGTCGGCATTCTTTAAGCCAAAAGTCATGACAACCCACTCAAATAAACCAACAAAACTAGGACATTGAAAGGCTATTTTAGACATATTCTCTTCGGCCATAAAAATTTGATTATAACCAGCATTACCATCTAAGAAACTAATCACTTTATATCCCAAAGCATCTTTAATAAGCATGTCGGCTATACGCATAGGATATTCATCTTTAGGAATAACTTTATTTAAATCTCTAAAATCAATGCATACTCGTATCTTACCAGTATTCTTCTTTTCCACTGGGACAATATTAGAAATCTATTCAACATACCTGCATGGATGAATAAACCCCGCAACAAGCAACCGGTTTATCCCTTCCTTAATGCGCCTGTACATACTAGGATTAAACTTTCTAGCAGGTTGTTTGTGAGGCCTAAAACCATCTTTGATAGGTAACTGATGCTCTATTAGCCTCGTCTAAGTCCCGGCATCTCATGATATTCCCAAGCAAAGCAATCAACATATTCTCTTAGTAACTCTATTACTTTGCTCCTATAATCAGTGGACATGTTTTTGTTTACAAACACCGGCCTAGGAATAGTTCCATCACCTATATCAACCTCCTCTAATTGGTCAGCTGACGAGAAACCATGTCCTAACTTTTCTACCTCATCAAAGTCTTCAATAGCTTTACAAAAATTGTTCTTATTTGTTCGATGTTGTTCTACATGATTTTGCAACCACTTTAAATTTTCCTCTTTACTCATTTATAACATCATGCTACCTAGTCGAGCTGCGGAAGCCGACTGTACAAACACGAGTACAAATCCATCCTTGGTAACACTAAAAAAACCATAACCAGAAAAATCTTGACCTGACAAACACTAGACATTACCATGCTGCCAATCAGTTGAAGCATCGGCCAAAGCGACATAAGCCGATGTATCTGCCTGAATAATTTCTACATCATCACCTACCCATTGTATTAAAAATTGATGCAAGGTAGAAGGAACACAATGATTGGCACGTATCCAATTGCGACCCAATATAACGTTGTAATTACCTTGCACTTAGACTACGAAGAAAGCCGTGGTCAAAGTCTTGCTCCCAATAGCAAGCTCCATGGAAATAACACCTTTGGCCTCCATCGGATCTCTCCCAATGCCATTAAGAGTCAAATTGGTCTTCATGAGCTCGTTGTCCTCTCACCCCAATTTCTTAAAAAACTGAGTATGACATTACATTCACAGTAGCTCCACCATCAACTAACATTTTAGAAATCAGCCTACCATTGATATGTCGTTTAACATACAGTGGTTTTAGATGTCAACTCGATCAATTCCTCAAGCTTCTCAAAAATAGCCTCCTTAGGACCAAGGCATAGCTGTGCAACCCCCTCATCAACAGCCTAAAAATCTGACGATAACATAAATACCATGTTAATATCCATACCCTCTAGAGGCGGAGAACCACCTGTGATCATTGGGGACCCCTCATAATCTAGCAAATCATTCTCATCATCACTGGGCACATGAACTGGGGTTTCACCTGGCTTTCTCCTCCATTCTTTCCTAACATGCAGCATAGGCTTTATCTCATTAAATATTTCATCTCCCACCTTTTCAGATCTAGCCGCTCTAAATTCTTGCATGCGCAGCCGCTACAACCTTCTCTTTTGAGAATGTGAGAGACCACTATGACACCATTAGGGCTTTGGCTTAGTTCTGGGTAGCAAAGATATTTTTCCTTTAACTTTCCCCACTATTTTTGGCGCTTCAAAATCAACATGCGATGTTGTTTGCTCGGCTATCATTATAGCCAAACTGTTATCCACAGGTACAGTACCTATGGTACTATTCATGTCTATCGTAGATGCGCTGTTAGACTTAGGTTTTCATCAATCCACTATCTCTAACATCAAGCACCAGCTATTGCGGAAGTGTGAGGTGTATCTGCGTTTGGTGAAGCCATCTTGGTGATCAGTGAGATGTAGTCGGTGTAGGTGTAGATGAGTTGGTGATCGACGTGTGTAGTCGATGAAGATACGTAGATGTAGAAGCGGTGGCGGTCTTTGCTCCATTTCAGCATGTGCGTAAAGATCGGATCGAGAGTTTAGGTGTGTGGGGCGAGGCTTGTCCTCATGGGAACAATCATCAGGTGAGGTGCTAGCTCCCCCTTATTATATACGCACTGCATGGGAACGGGACCGCAACCAAAGTCGGCCTCCGATCAAGGCGTGTGTTGGGGACGGGCTCCCCCTCATCCTCTCAGTTCTGTTAGTTATAGCACATTAGATGGGCCGAGATCAATTCTAACATTCTCCCCCTTGATCGTAAGGCTAAAATCATAAGCCCACTCTCAAAACACACCAAGGCAAAGTGTTACAGCAGCCAATAAAATGCCACTGAAATCCAAAAACCTATAGTATACAACTCCATCTCGAAATGGAAAAATGTTATGCTTAATGGGAGTTGGTTTGCTTTATGGTCCTCTTAATCCAGAATCATAGGCTTCTCAATAACTCCATGTCGGCAACATAATCAAGAAAAATATGGGGTGGTAAGCCTTTAGTAAGCGGATCCGTAAGCATTGGCTTAGTACTTATATGCTTGACACTGATTGTTTGATCCTGGATTCTATCTTTCACAACATGATACTTAATGTCGATGTGTTTGGCAGCACCACTCGACTTGTTGTTAGTCGTATAGAAAACTGCGGGTTGGATATCGCAGTATAATGTAAGTGGCTTTGAAATACTGTCGACCACTCTTAATCCCGGGATAAAGTTCTTTAACCATACAGCCTGTCCGGTAGCCTCACAACATGCTACAAACTCATCTTGCATCGTTGACGATGCTGTAAGTGTCTGTTTGGAGCTTTTCCATGAGATAGCTCCTCCAGCGAGGGTGAAGATGTAACTTGACGTGGATTTCTTAGTATCCACACACCCCACAAAGTCTGCATCCGAATAACCAACAACTTTGAGATTATCAGATTTTCTAAATATGAGCACGTCATTCTTAGTGCCTTGCAAATAGCGAAGGACTTTCTTAATAACTTTCCAGTGGTCCGGTCCTAGATTTGACTAATGTATGTGAAGCATCCTGGTAATAAAAGCTAAATTAGGGCGCGTACATACTTGAACATACAGAATGCTTCCGATAGCTGAAGCATAAGGAACCGACTTCATCTGATCAGCTTCATATTGGTTCCTCGGACATTGAAATGTCGCAAACTTATTGCCCTTAACAATAGAGCAGGCATGGCAGAGCACTTATGCATATTGTATTTCTTCAGTACTCTGTCAATGTATGCCTTTTGAGACAAACCTAATACTCATTTGGACCAATCTCGGTGAATCTCAACGCCAAGAACGTAAGAGGCTTCACCTAGATCCTTCATATCAAAATTAGAGGAAAGAAATCTCTTGGTCTCAAACAACATATCCTTATCACTAATGGCCAATAAAATACCATCCACATAAAGAACTAAGGTGGTGATTTTTCCCCCTTTAAACTTTACATAAATCAGTTATCAACTTCATTTTATTTAAAGCTAAAATTTCTAATGACTTTATCAAACTTGAGATACCACTGCCTAGAAGCTTGCTTTAGACCATAAATTGATTTCTTAAGGCGACATCCTAAATGTTCATTGCCTTCCATGACAAAACCTTCTGATTGAGCCATGTAAACATTTTCTTCCAAGTCACCATTAAGGAATGTCATCTTCATATCCATCTGATGCAGACCTAAATCATAATGCACTACAAGCGTCATAATTATTTTGAAGGAATCTTCACTTGATATAGGAGAGGAAGTTTCGTTATAGCCAATCCCTTCTCTTTGTGAGAATCCTTTAGCTATGAGCCTTGCTTTGAACCTTTCAATGTTCCCCTTAGAGTCATGCTTGGTTTTGTAGACCCATTTACAGCCTACTGTTTTGGCTTCGTCAGGGATTTCTACTAGCTCTCATACATCAGTATCGCTTATAGACTTTAATTCGTCCTCCATGGCATTAAGCCACTCAGGTGAATGCTCACTCATCATGGCCTTTTTATACGAGTTGGGATCTTCTACCTTCCCTATATCATTAACATCTTCATTCATATAGACAACGTAATCATTCGAGAAAGCAAGTCTCCTGTCACAATGTGATCTCCTAATTGGTTTGTTAGGCACTGCAAGACCAGGACTGGGTACTGCAGGGGACTGCTGAGGCTCATCGTTAGGTGCATCATTAGGAATTTCAAAGACCTCAACAGGGGGTGCACTAACGCTAGTTTCTACTGAAGGTGCAACCATATGGGGCATAGGGATGTAGGGCTCTTGGATCAGCGGTGTAGGAACATAAACCCGCTTTTCCTCGAAATCAACTTCCATAGGCTCCAGATCCCCGTTCTCAAGAAATACAACATGTCTTGTTTCAACAAACTTAGTGATCCGATCTGGACTGTAAAAACAATATCCTTTCAATCTCTCATGATACCCGATAAAGTGACAACTAACTATCTTAGGATGTAATTTCCCAATATGTGGATTAAAAACTTTAGCTTCAGCTGCACATCCCCACACACGTAAGTACTTCAAAGAGGGATTTTCCCCAATCCATAATTCGTAAGGTGTTTTTGGAACTGATTTACTGGGAACCCGATTGAGAATGTGTGTGGCTATCTCAACCGATGTCATAGGAAAAGGACACAGATGTCCGTATGAATTAATTCTAATAAGCATGTGCTCCGAGTGGCCCCCTTATTTATTTGCTTAATGTGTTTTCCTTTGATGCAATCTATACAGTGGTCAGAGTCGGAGAAGTCTAAGGATTGGACAATCTCTTCCTTAATGAGATGCTCTATTCTCCCCCTCAAAATGTGGTCTAAACGACAATACCATAGTTTCGAAGAAGTCTCGTTAATTGTACTTCTCTTTTTCTTATGGCTCACATCACAAACATTTATAGACACAAACGATTCATTAAGAGGAAGCATATAAAGTTTGTCTTGTCGGATGGCAAAACCAATAACATCTGAATTAAACTTAAGAATGCACTTATTGTCTCCAAAATTACAATGAAAATCATCATCATCTAACATCAAAACTGAAATGAGATTCCTCCTCATGGAAGGAACATAAACTACATTATTCAGTCCAAGAGTGAAGTCACTATCAAGAACTAATGGAAGGGATCTAATAGCTTCAACTTCAACTTCCTTCCCATTAGCCACTCTAAAACTTCGCTCCCCCTTTCCTAATGTTCTCGCAGTAAGGAATCCCTGTAAAAAGTTGGTGACGTGCATAGTGGCACCTGAGTCAATCCACAAGGAATTAAGGGAAAAATTAGCATAAAGTGATTCATCGATGAATGTTATTAAATCATTACCCTTCTTTACGAGCCACTTCAGGAAACCAACATAGTCCTTTTGGTAGTGGTCCTTCTTGTGGTAGAAGTGGTATTCATCATCCTTAGGTTCTTGAGAGGCAGGAGCAAAAGGAGCAGGTGCCTTAGGCATCCTCTGCGCTACCTTGTCGTGCTTAGCGATGAATTGCAACTTCTTCTTAGAGTTAAAATCTACTTGGGATTTTCTTTTGTTCCTGGGGCTGCTAACTTGATTAACAAATCTTTCTTTTCGGCCCTCAATCTCTCTTCCTCTTGGACACACATTGCGATCAAGTCCCTCACAGTCCATTTCTCCTTATGAGTATTGTAGTTAATCTTAAAGTGAGAAAATTCAAGAGGGAGAGATGTCATAATGAAATGGACAAGAAAACCATCAGAGGTTTCCATTTCCATGCTCTTGAGTTTGGCAGCCATGTCTGTCATCATCATAATGTGTTCTCTTATACCGCCGAACCCATAATTGTACTTAGTGTTGAGAAGCTTCTAAATCAATATACTGGCATAAACCTTGGAGATGCCTTTGAATTACTCTTCCACGGATGCCAAGTACGTCTTAACCTTTTCTGAAGTTAGGATTGCTCCGCTTATAGCTTCTAATATCGAGTTCCTTATTATCATAAGAGACATGTGGTTGGACCGCTCCCACTTCTTAGAAAGTGCATCATAAGTTTTCTTTAGTTCATCGTAATTCTCCACGCCAATGGCGGGAGTAGTGGGAGCGTCACTGAGTGCATAGTCAAGATCCAAAATTCCATGGACAACAGTCACCTTAGCTTTCCAAGCGGGAAAGTTATTCCCCGTAAGTTGCTCTATGCCATCAATTGTGGCGGCAACAGAGGAAGCGTTAAGAGCTGAAGACAAAAGTTAGGTCAGAGTAGAAAATTTATCATAAAGAAATAATTTGCACGAAAATAACCCTATGTTGGTCTAATTAAAATCATGCAGAAAATTAAAATTAAAACTCTAATCCACATCACCGTTGGGTAGAAAGCGGAAAAGAATTTGAATTAACACATAAAATGGCGCATAATTACAATCAACTTTGATCAGAGAGTAATTATGAACCTACATAAATTGATCATAAAATTCTCCAAAAAAATCTTTCTGTTGGTTCAAATTCGTCTAGAGAATTAATTATGATTCATTTTGGGCCATTATCTAGGGCATTAATGGTTAAACATTGAAAAATCCTGGATAAAACATTAGAAAATATAAAAGCCCAATGCTTAAATAAAATGGCCCAAAAGGGACTCTCGGCCTGGCCCGGCCTGAGCCACGCACGCGCCAACCATCCATCTTGATCGAACGACTTTCCAGTGGTTTTGCCAGAAAAAAAACATCACTCCGGTCGGAAACCCTAGACCTAACCCTCTCACTCTCTCCGCTCCTTGCTCCGGCCCAAAAGAGAGAGATGACAGCAGCGGCAGTAGAGCGTGAGAGATCTTCGACGATGGCAAGTTGCCGGCAACCGAGAGAGAAAACGTGAGGAGAGGGGGGGGGGGGAGAGAGCAAGAAGGAGGCGGCGCTACGGGCCTACCCACCAGAGCACGCGTGCGACCGATGTCTAGCGTGCTTCCGTCGGTTGGGGCTGTGGTGTCGCCCGTGTTGATGGCACACGCGGTGAGAAGAAGTGACAGGCGGCGGAGCTCCGGCATGCACACATAAGATGGAGATGCAAGCTTTCAAGGAAGATCCGCACGCACCCGAGAAGGAGGAGGTGAATCTACCATATGAGGAGGCGAATCCGACCACAACATAAGCGCGCAAACACGTAAGACCCCCTTCTACTTCTTGTCTAGGGCTTTGATTTGGTATTTAGGGTTCAGATTGGGGATTTTGGGGTTTAGGCTTTCAGGATTGCGGTAAAGGGCTCGGATTTAGGAATTGGGGAATTTTTCTTAGGTATTTCATTAGGGTTCTTTCAGATTCCCCAAATTCCCCTCCTTATAAGTGCTACCTAAGGCTTATACATGCCCTAAGACCCTCAAACTGATCCGAATAACACACAAGAACACACACATATATGCATAAAATACCTCTAATCCGAGCCTTAAAACCCCTAATTCATGAACATGTGATCTAATCCAACACTAATTGGGGCTAAGTAAAATTAAAATTGGTCAAACCGAGACATAAACATCCCAAAAAACATGATCGTGAGCTTTAATCTGAGCCTAATGTGAACTTAAAACACATAATTTACTGCTAATTGATGTAAACCGAAACTAATTAGGCCTATTTGATCATAAAACGACATCAGCCGAACAAAAAATCTAACATAATTATGGTCTAGTGGTCTTGATTAGAGGCAAGTTTGGTTCTGATACCGATTGTTAGACTTAGGTGTTCATCAATCCACTAGCTCTAACATCAAGCACCCTTTATTGCGGAAGAGTGAGGTGTACTTGCGTTCGGTGAGGTCATCTTGGTGATCGGTGAGGAGATGTAGTCGGTGTAGGCGTACATGAGTTGGTGACCGACGCGTGTAGTCAATGAAGATGAGCAGATGCAGAAGAGGCGGTGGTCTTCGCTCCATTTCAGCGCATGCGTAAAGATCAAATCGAGAGTTTGGGTGTGCGGGGCGAGGCTAGTCCTCACGAGAACAATCATCTCGTGAGGTGCTGGCTCCCCCTTATTATATATGCACTACACGGGAACGGGACCACAACCAAAGTCGGTTGCACCTCCGATCAAGGCACGTGATGGGGACGGGCTCCCCCTCATCCTCTCAGTTCTGTTAGCTATAGCACATTAGGTGGGCCAAGATCAATTCCAACATGCACTTCTGTTCGTATCAGAACCATGTACTGCCATTGAAACCATGTACTTCCCATTGCTAATACTTGAAACAATGATAGCCGATCATTTTTGCTCCCTTTCGTTTTCGATAATCGGCTCCTTTTCCTTTGAATTCAAATCTGAATTTTCGCCCAAATTACCATCACTCTTCACACGATACACCTTCTTCACCACTTTATTATCTCTATCATCATAAGACTGATTTGTTTGATCAATACGGTCATTATTAGGACGTGATAACCTATCAAACACATGCCTTCTTGGTGTTGTCCACCCCGGATGGAATAGTCTAAAAGGCATTGGAAGCGACCACACCATCCCCACGGTGGACAAGGAGGAAAACTAATAGGAGGAGGACCCCATGGGATAGGCATTGGTAGCCCAAAAGGAGGATACGACACTACTGCATGAAAATCCTCCCATCGATGATCCTAACCATCAAACTCTTGCTTTTTTAGGTGATCTTGGTCGCTTGAAATTACTTGGCCGACTAGCAACTTTGTGGCCAGCCTTACCATCCTCATATTTAGCCAGAAGCACTTTAAACGTGGGATTTGGCTTTTCAACCCTTTTGATGGTATTTCTTTTGCTTTCATTCACTTTCCAACGACCGACCTCTGGGCGTTTTGGTTTGGTCATTTTTTGTCTACCACTTTGTGCCCTTTACTCACCGATAAGCATGTTCTTTCCTTTAGTAGAATTGGCCTGAGATGGCCAAACCAACACCTTCTTCCCTGCAAGATCTATTGTATTGACAGGAAAGGGCTAAGTATCTAGCTGCATTTTGGTACTCTTAGGGAACTTCAATCTTCCTTCATTAATGACCGATTGAACCTATCAACGAAAAACATTACAATCATTAGTAGTATTAGAATACGAGTTATGCCACTTGAATTATGCACCCCTTTTTAATTCTCAGGTGATGGTATAACATGATTGTCGGAAGGTGAACTCCTCAAGCGGGGATCCGGAGGGACCCCCTTTGAGATTCGGCCGAGGGGATGATTCTGAATCCGTTTTGCAGGTGAAATAAATGGGCATAAATGAGATGCAGGTGGAATGGAATGATCGGATGCAGGAAGTAGTAAATGCTCAGGGAATTTTTAAACAGGTTCGGGCTGCATTGAGCGTAACACCCTACTTCTGTGTGTATGCTATAAATGCTCTGAGAATATCTCTCTGAGTATCTGAGGAGTTACAAGAATGTTTTTCTAGTCTAGAGCTTCGTGCTCTTTGTTCTTCGACTGATCTAAGTTTCTGGCTTGTGTTCTTCGAGACTTGTTCTCAGCTCAACCTAACTTTGTCTTTCTCCGGGGAGCCCGCCCAGCTTAAATACCAGCCGGGGCGATAGCATGCCCAGAAAGGATGGTGCGGGTTCCAAAGCGCCATAAATGGAAAGCAACCATCATGGGTTGCTGCGCGAGGTGATGGGGAGGGTTGAAAATGCGCCCCCGTCCAGTCTTGTTGGTCATCATGCCGTTTTTCAACGGGCGTCGCGGGGAGGGCCCACCGGGCAGCCACTGAGCAGCCCGGCGTGCCCGCCCGGTCAGAGCAGGTCTGACACAGCAGGGCGGCAGGCGGGGTGCCTCGTGCTCTAAGACATTATCCCGAGGCGCGTCGGATGATGCACGATGGGACCCGCACATTAAATATCCCCATGCCTCCCTGCTAGGTTGTGGCAGGGACTGACATCAAGCGTGGGGGGGGGGGCAGTTGGAAATGATAGGCCATGCGCCCTCTTAAATGCAGCATCGGGCCTCTCACCAGTTGACACCTTACCACTGAGCCTTTGAGGGGGCCACCGGCGAAGGACTTCTCAGGACTTCGGAGAACCGAGTGCTCAGGGGCCACTGTTCGCCGCCCTGAGCACTCTCTCCCGGATATGCCCTTTCTTGGTCCTCGAGGAACCGAGTGCTCGGGGGCCACTGTTCATGGCCCCGATCACTCTCTCCCGGAACTGACTGTTCGGGTTCTCGGGGGCCACTGTTCGCAGCCCCGAGCACCCTCTTCCCGATACTTGGCTTTTCTTATCATCGGGGAACTTGGGTGCTCGGGGGCCACTGCTCACGGCCCCGAGCACCTTCTTCCCGGTACTCTACTGTTCTTGCCTCGGGACTCGGCGACCCCCGGTTCCTGTGTCAGCGACAACATCCCTCGGGCCCATTGGTAGGCGATCGCCCAGAGATTGCGAATGGGGCCCTCGTCTTCATCGAGGCCGATCCCAGCATCGATGCCACATGGCTTGTCCTTAGGCGCTGGTCTCCCTGGCCCAGGCTTTTGGTACGGCCCAGCGGGGAACCGAACAGACGCGTGTCCATCTGACTCCCGAGGCGCGTGATAACGAGGCGGGCGGCGCGCGTGGCAACTGTGCAGATCGAGGATAGTGCGCCTGGCAACCGCACGGATCGAGGGAGATTCGCCTGGCATCCGCGCCGAACGAGGAAATGCGCCTCACCGAATGCGCCGCGAAAAGTGCCGTTTGAAATCCCCAGGACATAAAAGGGAGAGGGGAGTGAACCGTTGCCCCTTTACGCCATTCTTGCGATCAACACTCCTGCTTTCTTCTTCCTTGCGCTCGAGAGCTCTTGCCCTTCCTTCGGCCCGCAGTGCACTCCCTCCCCACCCTTTCCAGCACACTCTCCACCCCCGAAAAAATGCCGAGGGCAGGAAGCAGCCGCCGTGACAAGGGGCCCAACAGCGTGCTGCCGGAGTCGAGGATCGTCAATGAGGAGGGGGCGGAGAAGGTCTACAAACTTATGGTACCCAAAGGCTAGCGGGAGGTGTCGGTGGTTTCGCCGATGAGCTTTCCGCCCATCACGGACCGTCCGGAGCGCATCGTCATCTTTGTCTCCTTCGTCGCCGCCGAGCTGGTGCCGCCGTTCTCCACCTTCTTCCTCCAAGTGCTGGACACCTTCGGCATCCAGCTGGTCCACTTGAGTCTGAACTTAGTGGTCATCTTGGCCATCTTCGCGCACTTCTGTGAAATGTTCATGGGAGTGCTACCGTTGGTGGCCTTGTTCCGCCATTTCTTCATCCTGCGGCAGACCGGGAAGAAGAGAGGATTCTCTGGCGTGGACGTCACCGGCTGCTGCAACTTCCAGCTACGGGACGGGCTCGCCGAGCTGTACATCCCGCAAATACTACGGAGCAAGTGGGAGGACTGGCACCGCGACTGGGTCTACGTCGACGTCAGCCCCCACGATCGCCTCACGCTGCCGAAGACGGCAGCGGAGCCCCACAGGCCGACCTGGAAGGTGGCCCCGGCGGAGGACGAGCGGATGCGGTCGGTACTGAACCGCAGGTGACCCGCCGGTACTGAGCGGATGCAGAGGCGCGCTGGGCGGGGCTGACGTCTGTGATGGTGTTGGCCGATTACTTGCACCGCCGCCTGGCGCCCCTGCGGGAATGGGCCCACCTCTCTTGGATGTATACGGGTCCGAACGACATCACGAGGACCCACATCGACGAGGAGGGGAATCTGGAGGAGGGAGCACTGGCGACCCTGCTAAGGGTGGTGACCGGTGTTGAAGACCTCACCCGGGCAGTCCTGCCCCGGGAGTAGCTGGCGCTCTGCGCGGACCCGGGCCGGGTGGCACTGCAAGCGACGCTGCCAAAATTCGACGCCCAGGGTTTGGTGGCCCATCCGGGGCGCCGGAACCCCGGGACTATCCAGATCCCTGGGGTGGATGAAGAGGTGGGTGGCGCGCAGCGGACCGGCGATGGGGACGCCGCGAGCGGCATGCTGCAGACCGGTGGCAGGGGCGCCACGGGCAGCAGGCCGCAGGCCCGCCGTGGAGCTGCTGCAGGCAGCAGCCATCAGGCCGGCGGCAGAGGCGCCGCCAGTAGTGGAGCGGCGGCCCCGGGGGACAAAGGGAAACGCCCCTGGTCGTTCGTGCCCCAGCCGTCGTCGTCGTCACCTCCACGGCAGTGGCCGGCATCGGGCGGCGCGAAGGAGGGAGACCGGGGCGACCAGTCATCCGGCGCGGAGTTCGCGACGGAGGCCAGGTCCAGGGTGCGGGAGCCCAAGGACCAGGGCCGGGCCGGTGGCGCAACAACGGGCGCCCGAGCTGACCCGCTGCCGGAGGCAGGCTCCACCGTGGCCCCTCAACGGCCCGGGGGCCAGAGCCCCCTACCGAAGAGGAGGAAGGCAGACCCCGGGCCGAAGCCACAGGGCCCGGACTTCAAGATCCACGAGTCCCGGTGGTAGTACCGTGGACCAAAGTCCACGTAAGTTCCTTTCTTATCCTGAACATGTTTGCCCGGATATCAGTTTAGGGTACTAACCTTTTCTGTTTTCAGGCCGCCCAAGGACCCCGCCAGAGACCAAAGGCGGCCAGAGGTGCTGAGGCCGGCTCCCGCTCCTGAGCCGAGCGTGCTCGCACCTGAGCCGAGTGCGTCAGCGGAACCGGAGTCGCAGGCGCTGCCCTGCCCTGAGCCGAGGGCAGCGGCCGCGCCCGAGCAGCCGGCGCCGTCCGAGCCCGCCCCGAACACTCCGAGGGCGGAGCTAGCGACCGCTGTGGAAGTGATCGCGGTGAAGTAACCCCGAGCGCCTCTGCAGAGAGGGCTCGCAGGGGACCTAGCACCTGGCCGCCGTCAAGTCAGGCCCCGGAGCCCCTCCCGGACGTGCTTGGAAGCGCCCGGGAGGTCATCGGGTGGCTGGAAGCGGCCGTGGCGGCGGACCGAGTAGAGCTCGATAGGGACCATGCCGCCCTCGTCAAAGAGAGGGGCCGGCTAGAGGAGGTCGGTAGGGTCCTAGAGCCCCGGATCTCCTCGGCCCACGCAACACATGAGAGGTCAATGCGCGCAGTGGCAAAGGAGCGGGAAGCATTGGAGGAGGTGTGCGACGAAGCTGTTGCCGCGCAGGAGAAGGCCACTTGCATGGAGCGGCAAGCGACCGAGCGCGACCAGGCCTCGCGGTGGTGGGTCGCGGAGCTGCTTGCTCGGGAGTGGTTGCTCCTTGCTCGGGAGGAGGCGGTGGTCAAGCGCGAGAAGTCAGTGCAATCTGCCCAGGCAGACTTAGCCCGCCGGAACGACGAGTTCGAGCGGAGCCGCGCCGACGTCCTCCATCGGGAGGAGGAGGTCGCGATCCGTGAGACCGACGTAGAGATCACGGCGACAGCTCAAGATGCCCATGTGGAACAAATTGCACGGCGCGAAGCGGAGGCCGCCTTGGCGGCGTCGGCCCTCACCGCCCGAGAGGAGCAGGCCGCCAAGTGGGAGGCCGAGCTGGCTGCCCGGGAGCGGGCCCTCGCCGCCTTGGCAAAGCAGGCGAAGCGGGGGCAAGCCGAGGCCCCGGCCACCAGTGGCGTCCCGACCAGCGCAGCCAAGGGGGTCAGCCTTGAGGAACGGCTGCAAATCGCAAGGGACGAGCTCTAGACTGTCGTGGCCGAGCGGGCCAACGTGAAGCTGATGATGCGAGACATCCTTCGTCAGGCACGGAGGTCCATGAGGGTAGCCGGGCTCGGGCGCATCAACGTGGGCGAGAAGGGGATGGACCAAGAGACTATCGGCCACCTCACCCTCGGCTTCGAAGAGATCAGCCGGTGCCTCAAGACTCTCCCGAGGGCTGTGCAGGAGTTAGCGTCCCGGGAGGGGCACGCTCTGGCCCAGGTAGTGACCGAGCACATCCTTGCCTGCTACCGGAGCCGAGACCCTGCCTTCTCGCTGGAACCGGTTCGGCAGGGAGTGGTCGAGGTCGAGGAAGCGGCCGCCCGGGAAGCTGTCCGGGACGTCGCCGCCGAGGTGGTGGCGTGCTTCACGCTGGAGCCACCACCGGAACCGAGCAGCGGAAGTAGCAGCGAAGCCTCCTCGCCACCTTCAGAGCCTGCCGACTTAGATTAGATTTTTTGTTTTTTTTATTGTTGTAAATATGGGAGTGATCCCCTCCAGATTGGTTCTTTTTTGAAATATAATGGAAGCCTTTCTTCAGGATCGAAACTCCAATGCTTGTCTTGATGTCGTTTTTCGCTTTTCACTTGATGTCCCGAGAAGTACTTAGCCGGACCGAACCCGACCTTCCTTCCCCGAGAGCGAAGTCGCCCCGACCACTCATCGTCTGAGTAGTGGGACCAACCGAGCGTTCAGCCCCCGAGCCCTCGCGAGTTCGTAGCTACTAAATCAAGAGACAAAGACACGAACTTCCTTGCTCGAAAGATAGGTCGATCCAGCACGGAGCACGCCACGACCAGTGAACACTTTTCCACTTTGTGACCTCTCAAACAAGCAGATCGGAGACACGTGTCGGTGGAAATACGACCAAGGGTCCCCACGGTTTGGTGGTGTCCGGGCTAGGACGGACCAGACCAAGCACCGACAGCCCGCCCCTAGGGTCTAGGCAGTCCCGACCACTCTTTGCTCAAGCGGTAGGATTACCCGAGAACCCCAGAAGCTCGGTAGTGCCCGGGGTACTGCCAAGACAGCCGAACACCACGGCCACCATAAAGGACCACGGTTAGCCATCGCCGTCTGTACGGTACACCCGACTACTGTCTGTTTCTGTCGTTCCGGGAAAAGCGAGCACGTGGGCAGGGTTTTGTGCGCGAGGAGACCATCTCGTCAAGCAGATTAGCATGCGAGGGTCCCGAGGATAACTCGGGAACAATAGTTCACTCACCGGACAGCTGTCAGCCTTTCGACCGACCGATCCAGGAGGGGTACGCGCTCCGAGCTCGGGGTACCCGGGAACTTGGTTCCCTCGTACGAAGTGCCCGAGCACTAGAAAGCATGAGAGGGAGCCCAGGGCTAGGCAGTCCCGACCACTCATGCCCGAGTGGTAGGACTACCCGAGGACCCCATAGGCTCGAGAAGCGCCCTGGGCACTGAGGCCCTTGCGGTCGGGTTGCTTTTATTCTTGATTGTTGATCTGTAAGCTTGAGGAAATAAGAAAAGACTCTTTGTTTGGTGCGCTCTACTAGTGTGGTACTCATTATAGACTGCTCTCGTTTTTGACACGAGACCTCTCGAATACCCGGACCGGCAAAGTATACAGATAGAGGCATAACCAAGAGGTCCAATGGTTCGGTGGCGTCCGGGATAGGACTGACCAGACCGAGCACCGACAGCCCGCCCCTGGGGTCTAAGCGGTCGTGACCACTCTTTGCTCAAGCAGTAGGATTACCTGAGAACCCCAGAGGCTCAGTGATGCTTGGGGTACTGCCATGCCACCGGACACCGCAGCCTACCACAACAGACTTAGGTCAGCAGCAACTGCCTGCACGCATACCGATCGGGATTCGTTTTTATCAACGGGAAAAATGAGAGAGCGTGTTTTTCTTGCACAATCGAGCATCTCACCAAACAGATTAAACATATGGATTCCAGAGAGAAAATTTGAAATAACAGTGTATATTGACAATTTTGTGCAGAAGTGGTAACTTACATAGAGGCAACTTACATGGTTGGTGGCAGCCCCCGGCCAACTTGGGTGGGGGGGACCCCGGCCTGGTTGGCCCGAGCACAAACATGCTTTCCTAGGGATAGAATTTGCACAGATGCTCGATGTTCCACGCATTTGGGAGCAGCTGCCCATCCTCCGTAGCCAGCCGGAAGGAGCCTTGTCGCGGGACTCCGATCACGGTAAAGGGGCCTTCCCACATAGGGGACAGTTTATTCTTTCCTTCGCGCGATTAGGCGCATCGGAGAACTAGATCCCTAACCTCGAGTGACCGGGCTCGGATGTGATGCTGATGATAGCGTTGCAAGCTCTGCTGGTATCTGGCTACTCGGACGGCAACACGTCGCCGGTGCTCCTCCAAGTAGTCGACGTCGTCGCGCCTTCGCTGTTCTTGTTCGCCTTCAGAGTAGGCCTTCACTCGAGGAGACCCAAGTGTGAGCTCGGAGGGGAGGACCGCCTCAGCGCCGTACACGAGGAAGAAAGGAGTCTCCCTGGTGGCGCGGCTTGGCGTGGTCCGGTTGGCCCACAGCACAGCAGGTAGCTCGTCGATCCACCCTTTCCTGTGCTTTGCGAGCACGTCGTAGGTCTGGGTTTTGATCCCCTTCAGTATCTCAGCGTTTGCACGCTCGACCTGCCCATTGCTCCGAGGATGAGCAACAGAGGCGAAGCAGAGCTTGATGCCAAAGTCCTCGCAGTAGTCCCCAAACAGGGCACTTCTGAACTGAGTGTCATTATCGGTGATGATTCTGTTCGGGACACCGAAGCGACTTGTGATACCACAGATGAATTGAAGCACCGTGTTCTTGGTAACCTTGATGACTGGAACTGCCTCCGGCCACTTGGTGAACTTGTCGATGGCGACGTAGAGGTACTCATAGCCCCTGATTGCTCAGGGGAATGGACCCAAGATGTCTAGCCCCCAGACCGCGAAGGGCCATGATAGGGGGATGGTATGAAGAGCCTGAGCTGACTGGTGAATCTGCTTTGGGTGGAACTGGCACGCCCTGCAATGCCGAACCAACTCGGAAGCATCCTGGAGAGCTGTAGGCCAGTAGAAACCTTGCCGGAAGGCCTTCCCGACCAGCGTGCGGAACAATGCATGGCCACCGCACTCACCCTCGTAGATCTTGGTGAGAAGCTCACCGCCTTCTGCCCGGGTGATGCATTTCAGGAGGACACCGTCCGTGCCGCGCCGATAGAGATCCCCATCTACTATGGCATAGCGTTTAGACTGCCGTGCAATCCTCTCGGCAGAGGTATCATCCCCGGGGAGGATATTTTCTTTCAAGTACCCTTGGATCTCGTCGATCCACGAGGCATCTTGAGAACTGCCGGCAAGCGCAGCGCACTCACCGGGTGGCGACACCCTGACGGGATTTCCCACTGAGGGCACCGCCTGGGTTCCCTCAACTAGGCTCGAGGGTTCCCCTTCATCCTGGTCAGCAGGCAGGACGGAAGGCCGTGTGAGCCTTTCTTCAAAGGCTCCGGCAAGGACGCGCACCTGGGAAGAGGCCAGGCGAGAGAGATCATCGGCCAGAGCATTGTTGCGGTGAGATATGTACAGCAGCTCCAGGCCGTCGAAGTGCCTCTCCAGCCTCCTGACTTTCGCCACGTACACCACCATTTGAGGATCTGTGCACTAGTATTCCTTAGACACTTGGTTGACCACCAGCTGGGAGTCTCCCTTGACCAGCAGGCGATGAATCCCAAGGCCCAGCGCGGCCTGGAGGCCAGCGATGAGGCCCTCATACTCTGCCATGTTGTTGGTTGCTCGGAAATGCAGCTACACGACGTACCGGAGTACTTCACCCGTTGGGGAGATGAGAACCACTCCAGCTCCTGCGCCTTTCAGCGTGAGGGAACCGTCGAAGTGCATAACCCAGTACCCAGGTGCGTCGTGCCCGGGATATGCGGAAATTTCTTCATGGTCGATCTCGGGGAGGGGCGTCCACTCTGCCATAAAGTCAGATAGGGCCTGGCTCTTGATTGCCTGGTGACTGATGAAGTGCAGATCAAACTCCACCAGCTCCACCGTCCACTTGACGATACGCTCAGTGCCTTCTCAGTTCCAGAGGATCGGCCCCAATGGATACGTAGTAACCATCGAGACATTGTGCGCCTGGAAGTAATGGCGCAGCTTCCGGGAAGCAACGAGCACGGCATAGAATAGCTTCTGGGCTTGGGGGTACCTTGTCTTGGCGTCTCGGAGGACTTCACTGATGAAGTACACCGGTCGCTGTATATGGCAGGCCCGGACAGTGGCTTCACCCGAGGGCTTGTCACAGCACCCGAGCTCAGCGCAATGGTTAGGGCTAGCCGAGTGCTCGGGCTCGACTCCCTAATCAGGAGGAACCGAGTGCTCAGGCTCGATTCCCTGGTTGGGAGGAACCAGGTGCTCGGGCTCAATTTCCTACTCGGGAGGAGCCGCGAGAACTGGAGATTGCTCGGGGGCGGCCGAGAGCTGGGACCCAGTACCTTGCCCCAAGCACTCATCACACTCTACCACCAGTACCATGCTCAAGACCTAAGGAGTGGCCGAGATGTAGAGCAGTAAAGGCTCGCCCTCAGAGGGGGCCACCAGTACGGGCGGTGAGGTGAGGAAATTCTTCAAGTCGTGAGAGGCCTGCTCGGCCTCCGGCGTCCAGTCAAAGTGACCGGTCTTCTTTAGGAGTTTGAAGAGGGGGAGCCCTCGCTCCCTAAGCTTGGAGATAAAGCGCCCTAGGGTCGCCATGCAGCCAGCGAGACGCTGAACTTCCTTGAGTCGAGCCGGGGGTCGCATCTGCTCGATGGCCCGGATCTTCTCTGGGTTGGCCTCGATTCCTCAGCTAGAGACCAAGAAACCGAGGAGCATGCCTGCGGGCACCCCGAAGACGTACTTCTCGGGGTTGAGCTTCAAATGGGTAGTGCGGAGACTGTTGAAAGTGTCGGCCAAATCTTCCAGCAAGGTGGCGCAGTCTCGGGACTTGACCACGAGATCGTCGATGTAAGCCTCGACGTTGCGGCCAACCTGCGAATCAAGGGTAATGCGCACGGTGCACTGGAAAGATGACCCAGTGTTGCTCAAACCAAATGGCATTGACACATAACAATAAGTCCCCACCGGAGTGGTAAAAGAAGTTTTTTCCTCGTCCTCTATGGCCATGCGGATTTGGTGATAACCTGAATTTGCATCTAAAAAACATAAAAGATCCCACCCCGCAGTGGCATCTACAATTTGGTCTATGCGGGGTAAAGAAAAAGGATCTTTTGGGCAAGCCTTGTTTAAGTTGGTGTAGTCGACGCACATGCGGAGCTTGCCGTTGGCCTTCGGGACGATGACTGGGTTTGCCAGCCACTCTGGGTGGAGGACCTCTCGGATGAAGCTGGCATCAAGGAGCTTGCTTACTTGCTCCCGGATGAACTCCTGGCGCTCGGGCGCCTGCCGCCGGACTTTCTGTCTCACCGGCCGTGCATCGGGGCGCACAGCAATGTGCTGCTCGATCACCTCCCTAGGGATCCCGGGCATATCGGACGGCTGCCATGCAAACACGTCGATGTTAGCCCGGAGGAAGGCAACGAGCGCGATTTCCTATTTGCCGCCCAGGTCACCGTCGATTCGGACGACCTGGGAAGCGTCTTCGCCCACCACGACCTCCTTCGTAGGAACGGAGGCGTCGGCGGCGAGTCGGGGTTTGGATGAAGAGGGTCCCAGGCCCCCTGGGTGTCCTTCGACCTCGGCCCGAGCAGAGACCAAGGTCGAGTAAAGCTGCTCGACGCAGGAGACGACACTGTCGGTCTCGGCGGGCACGGAGATGGGGCCTGCAGGGCCCGGCATCTTAACCGTGAGGTATGTATAGTGTGTGACCACCATGAACCGAGTGAGCACTGGGCGCCCGAGAATGGCGTTGTAGGGGAGGGGGACTTCCGTGACATCGAAGATGATGTTCTCCGTCCAGAAATTGTCCCGGCTCCCGAATGTTACGGGCATTTCCACCTGCCCGAGGGGCAGGGTATGCCCTAGTGTCACCTCGTAGAAGAGGAGCGACGGCTTTAGGCGCCTGGAAGGCACCTACAGCTTCTCGAAGGCCTCCTCGAGATGAGGTTTAGGCCTGCACCCCCGTCGATCAGCACTCTACTGACCCTTACGTTGCAGATGGTGGGGGACACTACCAGGGGTAGTCACCCCACACCTGCAGTACTCGCGGGGTGGTCCGCCAGGCTGAACGTGATCGGGGTGTTCGACCACTTCAGGGACCTTGCGGCCTCCGTGCTCAGGGTCGCCGAGCACACCTCGCGCCGCATAGTTTTGACGTAGCGGTGGGAGGAGGGCGTGTATGCGCCTTCGTCGATGAAGGTGACGGTGTGCTAAGGCTCCTGGAAATCGAGCTCTTGGTTCTCTGGGGTGGCTCTATCATCGTCGTCCCTTCGGCGCTCTTCGCAGTCCCTCTGGCGCCGCTCGATGAGGCATTTGACCAAGCGGCACTCCGTGAGTTCATGCCACTCAATTTGGAGGATATGGCACCACTTTCCCGGCTCGGGCCTCGCAGGAGCGGGAGCCCTTGGGGGAGCAGGAGCCCTCGCGGGAGCCGGAGCCCTTGCAAGAGCCGGAACCCTTGCGGGGGCGCGCCTCCTGTCGTCGGCCGCCCGCCACGTTGGTCGACGGTCAGGGCCCTCTGCCGGCATACGGGCAGGGCCCTCAGCTAGCACGATAGGGACTGCCTCGTGCCTTCTTCTCTTTTTCTTTTCCCGCCTGTCAGAGCGGGAAGGACCCGGTTGATCGGCAGCGGGTTGCTCAGGGCCACACCTGAGCCTCTGCCGCCTTGGCTCACTTGTCGGCCAACGTGAAGAGCTCCGCGATGGTCTCGACTTCATGCGTGCCCAGCTTTTCGAGCATCCGCTCATCGCGGACGCCCTGCCGGAATGCGACGATAATGGCGTGGGGGTTATCCGCGGGATGGTGTTGCGGACCTGGCTGAAGCACTGTATGAAGCGCCGCAACGTCTCCCCCTCCTGCTGTTTTACGGTGTGAAGGTCGCACTCCAAGCCGGGGAGCGTGAATGTGCCCTGAAAGTTAGCCACAAACTGGTGGCAAAGGTCATCCCAGGAACTGATAGATCCTGGGGGTAAGTTCATAAGCCAAGAACGGGCGAAGCCCCTCAAGGCTACATGAAAATAATTAGCCATCACCTTTTCACTGCCGCCCGCCGCTTGGACGGCGGTGGTATAGATCTGGAGGAACTCGACGGGGTCGATGGACCCGTCGTACTTCTCCAGCAGTTCTGGCCTGAACTTCGTGGGCCAGCTGACCCGACGGAGCTCGCTGGTGAAGGCGCGGTAGCCTGTGCCGTACCCTGCTGCGCGGGCGGCACCCTTGGGTGGTGAACACCGGCGAGCCGGGGAACCCCGGTGGTCATGGGTCGGCATAGAGGAGGCCTGATCCTCTGCCTCGGCCTCGTGCCGGGACTCCCGTTGGCGCTCAAGGGTGACGCGCGCATCTTCGACGGCCCTCCGCTCATTGAGATGTAAGCAGAGGTCCTGAGCTCCGGTTGTGGCCAGGGGGGCGGCACTCTGCCTGGAGGCTCCCCGGCCGGTTCGGCCCCCGCCTGAGGATGGACCGGCCTTGGTTGCGCCGCGGTGGGAGGTGGCACGGGAGCTCTCGGCCAGCACCTGCCGGTGAGCCGTGCCTACCAGAGCGGCCACCTCCTGAAGCCAGTGGCCTTCTGGGGTTTCCCCCGCCGCCTGGACAGACGGGTGCCAGAGGAGTGCTTGCGCAGCAAGCAACGCGCTCCCAGGACTGGCATCGCCGAAGGCGAGCCTGCGCCGTAACGGCGCTCGGCGCTGTCCAGACGTGGATCTCACGGCAGAAGTTTCTGCCACTTGCTGAGGGTTAGGCGGTGCACCTGCAACGGCGGCGGCGGCGGCCCTGCTGGGCCCAGCGCCATTGTCCCCATGAGAGGGGAGCGCCGTACAGGCGGACCGTGGCCGCTGCTGAGGGGCAGCAGAGGCTGGGGCCTCCTGGGCGATGGGCTCCATTTCTTCACTGGAGCTGGAGCCGATGCGTCGAAGGCGATGTCTACCTGCCATTTTTTCTGTAGAGAACAAAACGAATTCAGGGATGCAACCAACTACCTGGCGCGCCAGCTATCGGAGGGTGAACTCCTCAAGGGGGGATCCGGAGGGACCCCCTTTGAGATTCGGCCGGGGGGTGATTCTGAATCCGTTTCGCAGGTGAAATAAATAGGCGTAAATGAGATGCAGGTGGAATGGAATGATCTGATGCAGTAAGTAGTAAATGCTCAGGGGATTTTTAGACAGGTTCGGGCCGCACTGAGTGTAACAACCTACTCCTGTGTGTATGCTATAAATGCTCTGAGAATATCTCTCTGAGTATCTGAGGAGTTACAAGAATATTTGTCTAGTCTAGAGCTTCGTGCTCTTTGTTCTTCGACTGATCTAAGCTTCTAGCTTGTGTTCTTCGAGACTTGTTCTCAGCTCAACCTATCTTTGTCTTTCTCCGGGGAGCCTGCCCAGCTTAAATACTAGCCGGGGCGATAGCGTGCCCAGAAAAGATGGCGCGGGTTCCAAGGCACCATAAATGGAAAGCAACCATCATGGGCTGCTACGCGAGGTGACTGGGAGGGTTGAAAACGCGCTCCCGTCCGGCCTTGTTGGTCATCATGCCGTTTTTCAACGGGTGCCGCGGGGAGGGCCCACTGGGCAGCCACCGAGCAGCCCGGCGTGCCCACCCGGTCAGAGCAGGTCTGACATAGCAGGGCGGCAGGCGGGGGTGCCTCGTGCTCTGCGACGTTATCCCGAGACGCACCGGATAACGCACGATGGGTCCCGCGCATTAAATGTCCCCATGCCTCCCTGCCAGACCGTGGCAGGGACTGACAGCAAGCGTGTGGGAGCAGTTGGAAATGACAGGCCATGCACCCTCTTAAATGCAGCATTGGGCCTCTCACCAGTTGACACCTCACTGCTGAGCCTCTGTGGGGGCCACCGGCGAAGGACTTCTCAGGCCCTCGAGGAACCGAGTGCTCGGGGGCCACTGTTCGCCGCCCCGAGCACTCTCTCCCGGATATGCCCTTTCTTGGTCCTCGGGGAACCGAGTGCTCACGGGCCACTGTTCACGGCCCCGAGCACTCTCTCCCGGAACTGACTTTTCGGGTTCTCGGGGAAACGATTGCTCAGGGGACACTGTTCATGGCCCCGATCACTCTCTCCCGGAACTGATTTCCCTCGTGTCCTTGGGGGACTCGGGTGCTCGGGGGCCACTGTTCGCAGCCCCGAGCACCCTCTTCCCAGTACTTGGCTTTTCTTATCATCGGGGAACTTGGGTGCTCAGGGGCCACTGCTCACGGCCCCGAGCACCTTCTTCCCGGTACTTGGTCTTCTCGGTCCATCGGGGAACTCGGGTACTCGGGGACCACTGCTCGGGGCCCCGAGCACCCTCTCCCGGAACTCGATCTTCTCGAACCTCGGGAAGATAATCCCCGAGGGAGGGCACCACGTGGCACCCTGCTGTTCTGGCCTCGGGACTCAGGGACCCCCGGTTCCTGTGTCACCGACAATGACCATTAGGCAACTTGATCTGTTTTTCTTGTAACAAGTGATCAAAGATCATGTCACATTTAGCAACATCAAATGTATATTTTATTTCCTCCTGCCGATTATTTTGTGGAATCGGCTTTAATACGGAGTAAACGAATGGTTTAGATTTATAGGTCCATGCCCATTCGACTACACACATATCTACACTATCATCGTTAGATGCTTCAGAGTCATGATCAAGTAGATTAACAATGGGACGATCAATTCTATTTTTGTCATGAAACTTCTGAAAACTTCTAGACTCCTTAGCACGACTTTCTTGAGCTAGAGATTTTTGTAACACCTGACTAACATCTAGGAAATCATGATTCTCTAGCTTTTCTTTTAAGTGAGAAAGTAAACCAGAATAAGCTAGATCAGCCAAGTCTCTATCAAAAATTGTCAAATTAAAACATTGGTTCCTTGTATCTCTAAACCTTATAATATAATCAGCAACAAGCTCATTGTATTTTTGTTTAACCGATGTTAAATGCGACAATCTAAGTTCAGTGTCCCCAATATAAAAATATTCATGGAATTTTTGCTCTAAATAAGACTTCGCATAAATAGAATTAGGTGCCAGAGAAGTAAACTAGGTAAATGCAGGGCCAGACAATTAAAAAGGAAACAATCTTAGTTTTAATGCATTGCTAGCACTAGCTTCACCACATTGCAAAATAAATTGACCAACATACTCTAAAGTGGTTCTACTATCATCTCCAGTGAACTTAATAAATTCAGGCACTCTAGGATACTAAACATTATCATAGAAATCAGGGTATCATCTTTGATACACACGTGCTCTACCTTTGGGCTCTATCCCGAACCGCTCTCTCAAAGCATTAACCACTTGCTCTCTAACATTTTCATCCCCCATATATAGCTCAGCCATAGGCCGAGTGGGTGTCCAACCAACTGGTTGTTGTGGTCTAAAAACATTGGGTTGTGGAATTTCATAGGCATATTTACTATGGTCAACTGTGCATATGTTCTATGCTGCAGAGAACTATTGAAATTACTAGCAGGCAGTGGACCATGGTGGCACAAGAGGCACATTGTATTCTACAGTGCGGTACAAAGGTGTTTGCAAATTTGCTGAATTTTCTCCCATACTAGTGTAATTGCCAACATTAGGCGCACCTGAATTGACCATATTAGCATTTGCGTACGATGAAGGCATAGGGGTTGCAGATTCAGGTATAGCAGTATTTTGAATAGCATGTGGTGACGCACTGTGATCAACCGAACTTAACGCATTAGTTCGGCTATGTATATGTTGCACCGGCACACCCTGTGGTGTAACTTCAAATGGTGTATCTGCTGCCAATGCATTTGATTGATCAGGGTGGTGAATTCACCTCAGTTGAGTTCGGGCAGTACTGCGCTGAGTAGGGAGTCGAGCACCACCTCATAGCACCATACTCCTCACGGTAGAATGGTGTTATGGAAGGCGCAACCAAATCATCATCGAGATGGCATGCTGTCTGCTCAAGGCAAAGCAGATGCCAGTGACATTTTGGGGAGAGGCAGTGACCACAACAGTTTTCCTCCTCAACCAGTCGCCAACCAAGAGTCTAAGTGGCATGACCCCGTTCGAAGCTTGGCATGAGAGGAAGCTGGATGTCTTGTTCCTGTGCGCATTTGGCTGTGTGGCGCATGTCAAGGTGACCAAGTCAAACCTACAGAAGCTTGATAATCGCAGCGTCCAAATGGTGTTCCTCAGGTACAAACCAGGGACCAAGGCGTACAGGCTATTCAACCCACGAGCACGCCGTGTTCATGTCTCCTATGACATGGTTTTCGATGAGAAGAGGTGCCAGGACTCGTTGACGACAGACGAGCCAATGACCACTAGCCTCGACAGCGACTTCACCATCGAGCATGCAGGGTACCAAAGGTCGAAGGCAGTGTCGGAGGCTCCAGCTCGCGCCACGACCACATGTTCGTCTGTCGCAACCACATGTCCACCTGTTGTGATGCCAGGGCAACTAGCATCGACTCGTTTTATCACGCTGCCAGCTAATGCATCCCAGTATCTCAACGTTGAGTACAATGACTAGCTGCTTTGTTTTTGCACCGTCGAGGACATCTTGGGCGACACCACGCCACGTGGGCAGGTGACCCAAGAACTCGATGAGCATGAACTGTGCTTGGTGAGTGCAGAGGAGCCGACCACCTTCACTGAGGCTGAGGGTGAGTCGTGCTGATGTCACGCGATGCTAGAGGAGATGCGGTCGATCAAGGACAATGAGACGTGGGAGCTCGTCGATCCGCCAATTGGGTATTCAAGGTGAAGCACGATGAGAACAATGAGTTGTTAAAGCACAAGGCATGACTCATGGTAAAAGACTACGTTTAGCGTAAGGGTGTCAACTTTTGAAGAAGTGTTCACACCCGTCGCGCGGATGGAATCGGTACGCGCAGTGCTAGCACGACACTGGCGGCGCACGAGGACTGGTCTGTCCACCACAAGGATGTGAAGTCTACATTTCTGAACAGGGAGCTTGCCAAGGAGGTCTACATGCAGCAGTCACCGATTTTCATCATCGAGCATCAAGAGCACAAGGTGATGTAGCAACGAAAGGCACTATATGGGTTACGTTAGGCACCTTGTGCCTAGAGCACCAAGCTGGATGCAAACCTTGTCTCACTGAGCTTCATCGGCATGTATGTTGATGATTTGGTTATCACCGGGTCAAGCCATGGTGACATTGACAAGTTTAAGCGCGAGATGACACCAATGTTCCACATGAGTGATCTTGGGATGCTCACTTACTACCTCGGGATTGAGGTGAGTCAGGGTGAGGGTGGCATCATGCTCTGCCAGAGCGCTTATGCAAGCAAGCTCCTAGAGAGTAGAAGCATGGAGGTGTGCAACCCTTGTCTTGCATTGATGGAGGAGCGATTGAAGCTCCCCAAGGCGAGCACGGCACCAAGTGTTGACATGACGCACTACTGGAGCATCGTCGGTGGTTTGAGCTATTTGGTACACATACGGTTGGACATTGCGTTCGTCGTGGGGTATGTTAGCTGGTACATGGAGGATCCTCTGAAAGATCACTACGCGGCGGTCAAGTATCTCCTCCGCTACATGGCTGGTACTCACTGTTACGGCGTTGTTTACAAGAAGGAAGGACGAGCCACACTGGCACTGATAGGGTACAATGACAGTTACATGGCCGGTGACCTTGATGGCCAGAAGAGCATGACTAGCATTCTCTTCCTCCTCGGCCACAGTCGCATCTCCTAGAAATCACAGAAGCAGAGAGTGGTCGCACTCTCCACGTGTGAAGCAAAGTACATAACTATGGCTACGGCAGCTTGCCAGAGAGTTTGGCTTGCTCGGTTGCTGCGCAAGCTCACCAGCGAAGAGTTTCGAGCACCAACATTGATGGTGGACAACAAGTCTGCCATCACTTAGCAAGAATTCAGTCCTCCATGGTAGGAGCAAGCATATTGACACTCGTTATCACTTACGTGATTGTGTCGATGGACGACAGATCGACTTCAAATTTGGCAAAACCAAATAGCAGCTTATAGACATCCTCACCAAACCACTCGGCCGCATTCGGTTCCAGGAGCTTCGTGCAAAGGATTGGCGTGGTTGAAATCAAGAAGACACAACAAGATTAGGGGGAGTTTGTTGAAAAATAACTTGTTGCTGCCAATTTCTTATCTTTTTGTTTTGTGTTTGAGTCAAAGCGCATGTTTCCATGCATGTATGGGACGTGCGCAATAGGTATAGGACAAGATGTGTATCGTGTTAGTACGACTTTCGTGCCCCATGTTGGATGTGACGTGCGACGCAGCGCAAGTTGCGGAGCATGAGTCACGTAAGAGTCTAGGTACAGGAGTTCGATTCTATAAATAAGAGAAGAAGAAAATCCGAAAAGTCACGATGGTTAAGCGGCATAAATATCTCTCTCGGATCAGTGTGCTTCTGTGTTTCCACAACCAGCTCGTGTGAATGGTCGCTAGCACTTCTTAAGTGATTGCTGAGTAGTCATGAGTACTCACGAGTGATTGACAGTGATCGTTTGTGTTCTTCCGTGCGCTCATGAGTACCCGGAAAGGATCATAGGCCAACACCCTTCACTATACTGCCTACTTGTGTGCTTATTAACTCAAACAACTCCCGTACATTTCCTGCCACTATGTAGTGTCGTAGTAGTAGTTTTTGTTCTTTTATTTCTATGAACACGAGTAGAGCAAGTGTTTATGGCAGTTCTCAATATCAACTGAGGCAAAGAACAGTACTACATGCAACACCTACAAGATATTCAATCGAAATTCTTACATGGAAATTACAGGAAAGCGCTCTAGTCATTGCCAGGCTTTTGCTCCCTCAGATATTTGAGAAAATGGCAATGCATGAGATCAGGGTTCCGATCGCTGAAAGATCTACTATGAACATATACATTAAGGGGGAAGACATTGAACTCGAGCAGAATTACATTGGCATTTTGCTGGAAGGATTTTTGAAGACCAAGAACCAAAATCTGATCACACCTCCAGGGGTGCTGCTTCTATCAAATACTGACTTGACCAAATTTGGTCTCGAGTCTTCAGGTTTCCATCAAGTACTTGCATCCATTTGTTGTTACATCAAGACTCTTTTCTAAGTGTTATTTTTTTGCTTTGCAGCTATGAACCATATAGACTACTATTACACTGCACCCAGCTATCAAGTGGAGGCTAGAACGAGGATTATCTTCTTCGAAATCAGTAGGGTCCCAGAGGCAGAGGCCGGTCTTCAGAGAACCGCGTCGCTGCTGTCTCAAACTCATGAACCACCACGGACCCTGAGCAAAGAGCATAGCGGTCTGCTCAGGTGGCCGGAAAGCTTCCGGAAGTCCCGAGGGCCTCACAATGTCAGCTTCGCCGAGACCAGAAACCAGCCGGGCAGCTTCTCTGCCAGAGCCCTGCAGTTGAGCATGTACGGCAGCATGGTGAGTATTGTTCCCGAATTTGGATGCTCAGTAGTTCACTGGTTTACTGATGATCACCGGTCGTTGCATTTGCAATGCATTCCATTCACAGATCAATGACATGCACTCCGGTCAGGGTCAGAGGCATCGGTCGCATGCAGGCAACGAACCAGAAGCACAGCTCCTCCTACCCCCGAGTGCCGTCAAGGCCGTCCGACGCGCGGCCTCTGCTCTCCGTGCAGTCGGAGGGTTCCAACATGAAGAGTGTTACGAATCAAAGTGACCAATGCCTGGCAGTTGTTGTTGCCCGTTGAGCAATAGGCATCTATTCAGAAGGGATATCTTTTGAACGGGCATCCTTTTACTATATATATAAACACACATCTATCAATGAGAAATCTAATGATCGAATCCATTTGTTCATTATCTACTTTACTCTACAATTATACTCTCAACACGTTATCAGCACACTCTTGGTTGAGCGATCAAAGAACAGCAGAGGCACGAAGGCCTCTGCATAGAGAAAATATCCAACCAAGCGTTAACGACGTCCATCTCCAATGCAAGGATTTGCCGACGGCCATCACGCTCTACTGAGTTCAAGCATAGAGGTGCGAAGGCCTTCCTCCATCAAAGGTCAGAACCATAGAGGATTGGGACTTACCCTCTTTGCCCATGTCGTTGGAGACGTCTCTGCTCTTCGTCTTGCCTTTGTCGAATCGTCCCCATCGGCGTCCACTCAACCACCGACTTCACTTGGGTCGCCACTGCCGAGCCCCTAGATTCTACCGTAGCCGAGGACGTCGGCTCTACCACGGGTACCGCCATGCGTCAGGGCATGGCCGCAACAATAGCGACCCCTTCACAACTGCGACTCTGACGGCCCCGGCATCGCTAATGGGTGCTCCTTCAAGCACCTTTGGCTTCCTGGAGGGCTCACCAGAGTACATCCCAGTGACAGCCCTGGACAACGACGAAGTGACTACCGACGTGGGCTATGGCTTCGGTGCTGGCCCACGTCTCCACACCGGCGGTGCGATGACCCCCTTCACCGTGGCTGGAGGCGAGTCCAGTCGTGTGAAGGCCACACCGATGCACCCGACCTTCATCCTCGGTACGATGGTGGCCCGCTGTGGTGCGCCACCCTTCTTCACCGAGACGATGACAGGAGCACCCTCCACTTCCACGACAGCATCTGCCTCCATGCCTCAACCTCCGGCTCCTCGGCTCCAGCACATGGCAACCGATGCGGCCAACCGCAGCAACCGCCCGAATCGGTAGCGGAACTCAGGCCACCACGGATCAACCCACCTTAGCACCGCAAAGCACCGGCCACGCTGCAGCGCTCCAACCATGCCCGCAACGGCGCGGCCACGTAGCATGGCCTAGTGGTTGCCCGCCTCAGCACGGCTGCACAGCCACACGGCAGCCCGACAGCGCGGCAGCGTGGTGACCCAACAGCGCGACATGGTGGCGCCCGCCTCGGAGTTGCAGTGACGCCATCAAGGCTTAGGTGCAGCAACTGGGGTAGGGGAAACCCTATCCGTAACCGTCGCCCACCTACCTTTTATACGGCGTGGGGGTTTAGGGGCGCACCCTCAAAGACCGCCTGGGCTGAGGCCCATGTTGCTTGGCCCCATGCGCAAGCGCTAGCAGCAGTAGAGCCTTAGGACATTTTGCAAAAATCCCCGTGAATTTCTCACAAATTGCAAGATGGTCCAACTACAAGTAATGTGTATTACGTACTTTTTATGTTTAGGCCCTCGATGTTTATAGTAATTACACATTATGTTGTTTATTGCTGCCACTTATGTAAGGATCGGTAACGTCTTAAGAGGGAGGTGAATTAAGACACTTAAAACTATTTCGGCTCAAAAATAACACAAGATAAATCTATATCAATTTCTATCTAAATGTACTTTAGGTTTATCTAGTATGTCTACTCTACCGATCAAAGCGCTTGCAACCTATCTCAGAAGGTAAATTGCAAGTAAGTAAATGCGGAAATGTAAATAAGGTAGAGAGCAAACTCGGCACAAGGATTTTTTTTTTCCGTGGCATCGATGGCATGAATGCCACCCTTAGTCCACGTTGGAGCTCCACAAAGGATATGCTCTCGGTCGGCACCCGGTCACGGCCTTTGAGCCACCAAGTCACAAAGGCAAGGCTTCCACCCGGATGAGCCACTAAGCCACCAAGGCAAGGTCTCACCACTAGCCCCTCTTCCGGTTCCTCGCCACCGTGATCACTTCGGAGCTTGAGCCTCAAAGGCAATGGTCTCCGCGTCCCCGCACAATCGCCTTGTCGCAGCTCCACACCAAGTCGGAGGGTCAACAAGCTTACCGGCGAGTCACCAAGACTCCAAGGTGCTGCCGTACCAAGAGGTACACTGTTGGATCACTCATTGATCCACTCTCTAGGCAGCAATCACCTAGCAACTTACTCTCTAGGATTATAAGCACTAATCACTCACTAATCTTGTTTTTAATCGTCTTGAATGTTCATTTTAAGCACTTTGGTAGCTTAGATGTCTTCTCAGGTGTACATGAACTTCTCTAGACTCCAGAACACTCAAATGATTGAGTGGAGGTGTATTTATAGCCTCAAACTTGTGCATTAGCCGTTAACCCAATGACTCTAAAAAGCTGTTAACACCGGATGATCTGGTGAGAATAGTAGTACTAACACCGGATCATCCAGTGAGTACACTCTCACAAACTTAAAACCCCACTCAAACCTCTGTGAACACCGGATACTCTGGTGTATACTCTACCTTCATCACCAGTCTTTCTGGTGAGTATACCATAGCCATCTGAGCCAACATCTTCTCTGTGTAAATTGCTCCGGTGTATTCTCTGGTGCACATCACTTCATCACCGGACCATCCGGTGCATTATCCTCATCCAGCTGAGCCAATGCAACCCTCTCTGGAAAATATGCTCCGGAGTACAAATCTTCAGAACAACAGACCTTCTGGTGAGGTCACTGCATTCTCTCCTTTGTCAACAATGCTCTGGTGCATTCCTCCGGTGTATTCAAATCAACCACCGGACTATCCGGTGGGGTCTTCTGCCTCTTTTTCATTTTTTTCACTGTTCATTGTCCGATGTATTATCCGGTGTTTCCTTGCTTCATCACTGGACTATCCGTTGAGGCTTTCATACCTCTGTCCCCCTTTGACAGAGATGCTCTGGTGAGTGCAAATACCTTGAGCACGGACCATCCAGTGTAGTCATTTCTCCTGTGACTTTTTCCAATTCAACCAAACTTTGTTCCGGTTTCGGTGGTTTCTTCATGTATTGCATCTATCAGACCTGCTAACATATATTCTTGACAAACATGTTAGTCCCAATGATTATGTTGTCATTGATCATCAAAATCACAATCATTGCCTAATAGGACCATTTTCGCTACAACTTAACATTCCAGACCCTATTTTCTGGAATATTGTGTATTGTTCAATCGTTTGCTTCATGCAATCCCTATAACATGCAATTATGTTTACGACCACTTTAATTTTGCAATTGAGATTCATTTTCTTGCAAGATTATACAGTAATTCACCTTAATTAAACCTAAAGAGCTGTTATGCCCAAAATGCTTAATTTAAGCAGAATTACAATGCAAAATCAAATTAAGTGACTACCTCAATTCAATATTTGTGAAACACAAGGTAATGGAACTATGGATCTACTGCATATTTGCAGATTATCCATCATTATAGTGACGTCTACATTTTGTCATCTCGACAAAATGACTACCTTCAATGTGCTCTTCCAAATATTCTATTTAGCATAGTACAAGATAATAGGAACATAGGCGTCTACTAACAAATATCAGATTATGCTTCCTACTACTGTAAAATCTACACCACATTTGGTTATTATCTTTAATGTGTTAGCTACATAATTTGAGGTCTACACTATATAATTCAAGTCTCAACTTGACTTTACAAAATTTTGCATCATTATTACAACATTATCATGATAATTTTTAATTTACCTACAGTAAATTAATCAAATCTATGGTCAAATCCATATAGGATACAATGACCGGCCAAGAGTTCGATGAACTCGCACTTGATGGTCACAATTATCCGACATGAAAAATGGATGTCAAGGTCAATCTTGTGTCCCGCGGAATAGTAGCGGCACATCAACCTCCCCAAAAGGGAGATCCACCGCTAATAGATCAAATACAATATGGAGCTTTATACATAATAAGGCTCCATATCCATCCGGATCTCAAAATCTGAATATCTGATGGAAAAAGAATCCAAGCACCTATGGCTAGCTCTCAAAAGCATATATGAATAGCAGAAGGTAGTCATTCTGCCCGATGCAAGTCATTGACACATCTCTGACTCCAGGATTTAAAATCTGTCGAAGATTACAATCATGTTGTTTATAATATCTTCTCAAAATTGTGTTTTGCTAAAAAGAACCTACATATGCGGAAAAGATAGAGAAAACTTTATTTTCTATGATACTCGCTGATAGGATCTTATAGCAATAATACCGTACAATGAGAATACCATGTTTATTATGCCTTAATTCATTTATTACTTCATGCCAAATAGCATGATGAACTCGTAAGGAATCATCATAAGCATCCAATCGACGCTACTCTTTTACCTGAAGTACATGCTAATGACCAGAATAACAACAAGTTTGATGGCTCTTTTAGACGTCATCTAAAGAACTTCAATGGCAAACGCAAACATAACAAGAAGCAGAAGCCCTATGCACCGAATCAGGGTCAAGATATTTCCAAACTTGACAAATCTAATATTTGTCGCAAGTGTAGATGCTTCAAGCACTCCACTTATAGATGCTGCAACCCGTGACATTTAGTTGATTTGTATTTACAATCTGTGGGATGTAACCGACCTACTCAAAGACAAAGATTTGAAGTACACTTCAATCTTCAAACTGTCAGCACTAAGGAGACTAGTTGTTCACAACATGTTCTACATGAACCAAGTAACAACTAGACTCTTCTGTAGGCAGAAGATCTCATGAGCACGGAAAACATGATTGTCGAATTTGCTTTGCACTACATTTTTGAAGACCCTATCTAGTCTCCCCATTCCGTAGCTACCATGTTATATACGTCCCATTAAATATTGTAATATAATATTGTATCAGCACTATGATACTACATAAAGTTTGTATGTATTCTATATATCTGATAAAAAATTTCATATCAAATTCTTCAAATCTATATATAGATTTTTACGGGAATCAATCCGATGGAGGAAGAAATGTGCCTAGTGGACATATGCACCACAAATTCTATACTTAGGGAAACCAAAATATTTTCAAACTCTTACTAAGAGATAAGGAAATATTTTGACAATCGTTAGACGCGATACAGTAATTATTGGCTCTGGTCGTGCCATAATTATTCTCTATATGGGTACACAAGTCAAAATCAATGATGCTCTATAGTATCTTGATTCAACACATACCTTATAAGTTATAAATATATCCGTCAGAATAGTTTCCATACCAAAACCCATGATGACAACAAAAGACAAATTTCTCCTCTTAATCAATAGATATGGCAAGCTTCCCTATATACCATCTGGATTATACTATACATACATTAAAACCCATACCATATATTGCGTACAAAATAATTTTTGTATCTTGATCAAATCAAGACTTGGTATAATTGCCTTGGTCACTCTACATTAGAGATGATGAGAAAAATTATTAATAATTCTATTGGATACAGTATCAATTCCCAAAATCTTCATATTTGTGTGCACCTATGGATGTTCATCATCCAAATATCTAGCATAAATGTGTACACAAATTCAGGCGCTAACCGTTGGAACACTCTAACTCCATTATGTTGGGAAATATACGGAGTTAAACAGGATAATATTTTCACAAACTATATTGATTCCATAAAATCAATCAGTATCAAAGACTACAATTGTCGACACCTTCTCCACTACGATTGCAAACAACCTCCAAAATGATCCAGATCTCAAGACCATAGCAGAGTGTGAAAAATGCTCGGACTGGACTCAATGGAAGGATGCAATCTAAACAGGGATAGTCTTGCTCATAAAAAGAGAGGTATTCACAAAAATAATACCTACACCTCCAATGTCTTCCCTACAGAAGCAAAATGTATTTTCATTCCATAAGGTGGTGAAATAATGAGGCTTGTAGTACAAAGGTTCACACAGAGACCCGGCATCAAGTACGATGCTACATGTCCTATGGTATGTGTGGAAATTACATTCTCATATTCAATATCATTGGCAGATCAAATGAGTTGGATAGATTTGGACATATAAGTCCCAAATAGACTTCATATTCTGAATCTAAATACAAATCGCAATATATATTGTGCACAACTTAAGTCACTCCATGACTTCAAGAAGTTAAGTTGTTTATGGTACAACTGACTATATGAGTTCCTTTCATAAAAAGGTTACTCCAACCACGATGATTACATATGTGTGTTCATAATAAAATCCCAATTGAGTTTTGTATCATCTCCAAACCACACACGACAAAGTATGTAATCATCTGAAGACAAAATTTGAGATGAATGATTTGGGTAAAACCAAATTTCACTTAAGTCTACAACTTGAGCATATTCCTTCTAGAATATTTATCCATCAGTCCATTGATATCCAAATGATATTGGACAATTATATCCATCAAAACACTTATGGTTATTCAATCCTTAAATATGAATCAAGCTCATTCATACCTTGGGTTGACAATGGAAAGATATTGAACCTAAAATTCTATATCAATACTATCATCAAAGCGCTTATGTATCTTGTAAACCGCAACATGCCTGATATTGCATTTGCAGATAACTTGCTAGCTCAAACAGCGCAGCTCCAACAACGCCATTAGGTGGAAGTCAAAGAGGATATCCGAAGATATCTTTATGGCACCAAAGATCTAGGTTTTTCTATCAGAAAAATCAAGATATGACCATCATGGGATATCTGGGTTCTGGCTATATAACTGATCTCAAAATAACGCCAGATCACAGACTGATTTCATAGAAGTCATCAAAACAGATTCCAGTGGCTACTTCCACATATCATTCTGAAACATCACATACTTATACATGACTTCGCAGAATGATCGACCACATACAACTGCAGTATTGGTTCCATTGAATCGTCTACCATTATCTACGAAGATAATATTTCTTGAATTGCTCAGATACAAACAGGTTACATAAAGAGTAATATCACTAAGCATATTGCCCTTAAATTATGTTTATTCTTATGCGATAAACATCTTGCAAATTAAATCTTGTGATAATCTCATAGATTTATTCATAAAGCCCTTACCAACTTCGACATTTCAAAAATATATTCATGATATTGGTATGTGACAACTTCAAGATTTGCAAGGTTCAAAGGAGTCTTCTCCTAAATTTTAACATATTCATACATCATATTGTACTCTTTTTTTTATATGAGTTTTACCCATAAAATTTCTCATAAAATATTTTAATGAGGCAATATCTACGTAAGAATATATATCATATTTCCTATTTTTCCTACCGAGGTTTTTAAAAAGAAATATCAAAGACATATTAATCCATATATCATACCTATTGTCTATCGATAAGAAAGCTGATGATGGAATCCATTTGTTCTTTGTTACTTTACTCACAATTCTACTCTCAACAAAGAGAATAGCAGCAGCTCCAACAGAAGCTGGCAAGGCTCCGGCAACCTCCGCAGACCGGCGGCGACACAAGGCGATAGAAGATGACAACTCGAGCGACGAGTCCGCCGGGGAAGAAGTCATTGTCAGATCGACTCTTCCCAGCATGCTGTCTCTCCGTCAGTCATCCGCCGCAGGACAACTAGCCGGGGGGCTTTTGAACAATGATATGATTGCCCTCGTGTGCTGTATAACAATAATGGCAGGGAAACATTTCTCCCCTCTCTGTACATGTATTACCATATTGAAACTCTCTTCTTCGTAGGACATCTTCATGTTACATGCGCAGGGAGGATCATGGAACATGGATGGTTTTTTGGAAACCTGGCGAAGGTTGCATTCGCACGGATCCAAATACCTTTGTTTTCTTACCAGATAGCGCCAGCATACATTACATCACATTACATTGTGGGTGCAATACGAATTACATGCCGAAAACACGATGAAAGAGGCACATGACAAGCTCATTTTATTGGACCAGAGTGGCACGTCATGGCTGATGAGAAGCTACGCTATTCTGCCTGTACCCCTAGCCTTCCCTGATTAAGAGACCCAAGCCTGCAGATCAGATTCAGATACATACACATCAGAATTCATCTTCTTCCAAGGACAACAACAGCAAGCGCCCCTGTAGCTGATGCTGGACGAAAACCCATATACATCATACAACGGGTAGGTCAGCAACTGACGATGTTAGGCCACGGTTCGCCCATAGCAAATCCCAGCAAGATAAAGGTTCTTGGCCCATTTCTCCTGCAAGCGTCAAAAGGAACCACTAAGAAAACTTATGGATTGCTGCAAACTACTACAGCAAGAGATTCCACAGTTCTTGTGTTCTACCTTGACATGTTGACTGGGAAACTGTGTAGTCCGCAGAGTCTCTTGTGTCTCATCTCTTGGGCGACGCCTTGGTTTGCTTAGGATCAGCGCAGACTGGTCCACTGTAGCAGCCATTGCGGTGATGCGATAGCCATTGTCCCAGCGTCTATGGATGCCCTCGCTTGGGTACAGAAAGTCCAACTCCACCACCTGCAAGAGTTGCAACGCTATAACTACATTGTGGCAAAGCCTTCAACACCATCATCCTAGATCGTGACTCAGTAGCACAATCTTCAAGGCTAATCCATGAATCAAACAATGATTGAAGTTGCTCCTGAGCAACGCCTTTGGAGCCCAACACAAGGAATCATGTTACTATCTAAAGCACTTTTATAATGTCCTATGCAAATAGTGCAGCGTGAAAGAAAATGTTAAATAAAAACTTTAGCACAAAACACGCAACTTTTTGTCTCTTGCATTCCTTTCAGATGCTTCAGAATGAAACGGGAATCATAAACACTGTCTTCTGTATATGGGGTTTACCATTGGCCCAAACATCTCACCTGCTCAGAAAATCCAGCACTGCGGGACATGACTATGGCCCATCGACTCCCTGATGTTGCCATTGACGTGACATAAAAACCTTCCTTCCACTTCTTGTTTACCCATTTAAATGGGAAGGAATCACTGACCTTGTAAGACTGCTGTGTATATGGTGTGCCTGGCCATCATCAAATAGACAAATGTACTAAATTAGAGGAATAATCTCGACTATGAAAGGCAGAGAGCTGTGGCAGGGCCTCCATTACACAATAGTAACACGTTCAGTACCAATGGTGAATCACAAACAGAGAATAGATGACAGATGCCTATTCACGCTATTCAGATGACAGGTACATGTCCAGGATGTTTGAGCAGATACTCTGAAGTGCTGATCCTGCTGTTGGACAACTGGCTAGATTTACTAAGTTTTTTTTATTTTTGCTGTTCATGTTTACTTTTCAGGCTCATTCATGTAGTACTTATAACTATAAAATAAATAGAACAATCACAAATATACTGCAAGATCTATGACAGCTAGCAAAAAAACAGAAAAGCATGTAATATGCCATAAACAAGATATTAATACCTTTGGACATCACTACAAGAGAACTTCCATTGTTGCAGCCAGCAACAGAACTGATATAGAAACTTTTATCCCACTGTTCCATAATCCATTCCTGCTTTTTGTGGGGAAAATGAGGGCAATGAAAGGCAATGAATTGCATGAGGTGCAGCTGGGAAGTTTCTACCTTGTGAAGGAAATGTGGAGACAGCTCATATACTTGAGCCGTGAAGCCGGTTCCTGCATCCATAATGATTGCCCAAAGATCTACGCATGATGATATTGAACTTATCAGCAAACCATCCTCATTTCCTTTCTCAACATGTTGCGCTAACCTTGTGTCAGCCACATTATAGTGGTACCTATCAAGGGGAGAACTTAATCAACCTGTTACACTAATAAGATACACATAAAGGATGGTGGTGCATCCATGAATCCAGAAAATGACGGACCATATTATAGATTATCTTCGGTTCTCAAGTGATCGCATTGGTTTTTCCATTTAAACTTGAGAGTTATCCCAGTAAAAATAAGCCACAACAGGCAATCTTACAATTTGGTTTTTAACTTAGTTCCTTTCATTGAATCAGATGGTTTAATCTAACTTTTTAAATAATGTAATCCAAATAGAAAACTGCATTTCTTTTTATCAGGACAATACAGAGTGCACCATGATAATACAATTCCACATGAATACCTGAAACAGGATATAGCATAAGTAGCATTGTACAGAAAAAAATAGCTTGAGAAACGACATTACTACCTCTGTTTCATGGGTGATCTGGAATTGTATACTGATATCCACTGTGTTGCCGGAACACCCAACCGAATCTTCTTTTTCACATGACCATCATCGTCACTTAGCAACCTGGCACGCTTCTGCCCAACCTGCAGTGCGAACTTGTCCATAAGAACTAACATATAAACTGAAGTAGATTTTTCAGGTTCATTTCACTTAATTAAAAAAACATGTGTGATGCCTAAAAACGAACCTTTTGGGCTCCATCGGTATTGATTGGTCTGATGGAAGGGTTTGGTCCAATTAAACTATCAAATAAAGAAATCAACTTGGAATAGTTTGGCTCCTCATCAAACTTCATGTTGACAGCACTCTCCAGAAACTGCCTGAAAGGTTGAGGACATATGCCGCAAAGGCTGTCAGGTGAGGTACTCATCTTTCTCTTGCACACCAGAAATGATTTATTATCACCCTGCACAGACCCACGAAAAATAAGAGAGAATGCTCAAAACCAAATATACTAAAAAAAAATGGTGACAAATGGAGGGGAAAACAGATTAGACGGTAAGATACCTGGTATCCTTGCCATGGCAACCTGCCCCGATGAAGAAATACTAGCGTATAAGCCAGTGATTCCAAATCATCTCTCCTACTTGCGGTTCTTCCTAAGTGTGCGTGAGCACTAGCATATCTGACTGTTCCTCTGGATTATAATGGCAAGATATAAGTTCAGAAATAGAACTAATGTCATAATGAGCTGGCAAATATGAAACATAAAGGACAGACCTGAAGGCATCAGGGCGTTGATCATAACCAACATGCTGTCCACTAGAAGGATCTCTCCACTTTGTTGCTGCAAAATGAAAATTACCAATTGATCCAAAGACAAAGCCATATAAGTCAACACAGGAGCAGTTAAGATTATCAGGTTTGAATTATCTAAACTGCCAGTATTCTAGCAGATACAAGAAAGAGAGATGCTTTCAACAAAACAATGCAAATTAATAACATTTTGGTTAAAATAGACGTGTTTACCTAATCCAAGATCCACAAGATAAAGTTTCTTTTCTTGAGGAGTTGAAGGCTGACCGAGAAGAAAGTTCTCAGGTTTGACGTCCCCATGTACATATCTAAAAAGCAGAATACAGAAGCATCAAAGAGCGAAAATGCGTGATGCATTAAACATAGCCATTAGCCAGCCTTCAGATGCCTGCTTACCCTTTCGAATGCATGCTCTCCAGGATGGAAATGGACTCCACAGCAATACAGGCCACCATTTCTGATGGCATACTGAAAGTTTCCAGCACAAGTTACAAAGAGGACGTAAATGCAGCAAGCATCAAACTATAACACGTGTTGCTTGATCATACAAGTCGGCGTAAACATAACCTTCAAATAAATACAACTGTGGTCATGGAGAAATAGAAATTTTAACCAACTTATTTCCTCACATGGAACAAAAACCTATTAAGTCATAGACAGAGGAAATGAGTGCATGGAGTATGATGATATTTTCTGTTTTGATCATCTTAAATACAGCAAGCTGTGCTGTCACATCTCCTAGAAGCTAGCATATATCAAGCAGGTAGACACATATTAAATACGAGGAGCTGCTAAAAATTCTGTTTTTTACGAAAGAAGAAGATTTCAATGTAAACCATTAGGAGGGCTAGTAGAATTGAGGAACTCACGATTGACCCAGTGAATTCCAAGAATCCCACAAGCTAGGCCCCAGCATATCCATAATCTGCAGTGTACAAGAGGAATGAAATAAATCTTGTGTTTCCCGCCCCGCAGATAAGGTTGGTCACCCATCGAGATTAGCAGCACAGGGGAAGGATAAGAATGATACCATGACATAGTAGTCACCCTGGCGGCCTTTGTAATGCACCTTGGGCACACCATGTGTACCTCCTAGAGCGCTGAAGTAGTAAAACATAAAAAGATTACTAGGAAGTAGAATGGCAATGGTGTTTGTGGTGGGTCGCAGAAGAGAAGTGATGAGGACTTACGCATAGACTTGCCACTCGCCTGGAGGGCCGTAGCTACAGCCTTTGCTGCTAGTGTGCTCAAATTTGATGGCAACCTCTTGAGCCGTGGGGCCTGTGGAGCGTGCTGTGTGGGCACCAGATAGACGGCGGCCAACAAAGACATGGCCAAATCCACCTTTGCCGAGCTTCCTCTCGACCTTGTACTCGGGAGATCCTCCCACCTGGACCTGAGATTAGATTTGTGAATGAGAATGAGGTGAGGTGGTGGGGTTTGCAGCAAATCGGAAGCAAAGGAAATAGATGCATACCGTGTCGGGGAAAGGTGCGGTGTTGGCTTCGTCTTCGTCGTGGGCGGCGGCGGCGGCGGCGGCGGCGTTGTTGGCGCTGAGACCGCCGCTGTCGGCCATCCTCTTTTTCCTGTGGAGGTGCTGGGGTGGTACCCCTGCGACTGGGATTGGGGTTGGGGATGGGGATGGGGATGGGGATGGGGATGGGGATGGGGCGGCTGGGGCCTCGGCCTCCTCTTGTTGTTGTTGTTGTTTGGCCTTGGCTTGGGCCCTTGTGGTCACGACGCCAATAGGAGGGGGCGGCGGAGGAGGGCGGCGGCGTGGGCGCATGGCGATCCCATGCAATCGCGGAGCATCATCTATCTATGCGAATCCTCGATGGATGGATCGATCCAGAACTCTAGGCGGCAGCGGCGGCAGGTAACTAGGAATCCCAATCAATCTAGGGCTCTCTCTATCTCCCTACCGAGGAAGGGAAGATCGATGATGGATCGATTTGGGGAGGGAGAGGAGGAGCCGAGGAGGAGGAGGGGAAGGGAAGGGGATTGATTGATGCGATTCGATGCGGATGCGCACCACAGCAGCACTGCACGGCTGACAGCTGTTTAGCGCGAGGGGGCGTGCTAAGGTCATCCCCAATCATATTCTCTTCGTTTCATTCCCTTTCTGATTCTCTTCCCTGTTTTCATTCCCTTTATTTTCTCTCATCTTCAACAGCTTTCTTTCGAGGGGAATCGTGAAGGAAAATAAGAGAGAATCCCGTCCTGAAGGGAATAACCTTGAAAATCCCGTCGTGAAGGGAACCGTTGGAGCGCTGCAGGGAATGAAAATCCCTTCACGACGGGATTTTGGTCCCCGAAGGGAATCCGTTGGAGCTGGCCTAATTAGCGCGAGCGACAACAAGCCTTCGTCCGCCTGTGCTCCGACTCCCTCGATGTGCTCTTCATCACTTTGTCTCACCTCTGATGACCTTTAGCATGCTCATCTCCGTCCTGTCTTTCTTCACCGTCTTCAGCGGCTCTCCACCGCTAGATCTGTCACCATCGTCACACTAATTTGGTATTGCCGAGCTATTGCTTTTACGCCCTCGCCACCAACGCTATCCACCAGCAATCCTCCATCGCCTAGCCTCAGCCCCCCCTTCCTGCCACCTCTGCCTCACCTGCAGTCGCCCCTCGAACCTCCTCTAGGCCCACCACCCCCAAACCCCGAACCCTAACCCCGAGTGGGCCATGCTTGTGCTATCGGGTGGGCCATGACTTCCTAAGTCGCGGGCACCCATGAAACAGAAATTTCAGATGTAGAGACCTCAATCAAACACTCGGACATGTACTTTGCGACCTGTGAGATAGGTCGTCCTGGTTGAAGATCAGATCAGGTCAGATCTTCTCACACATAACTGGCAATTAAGAACCTTTAACCATGAAACAGTTTAAAATTAAATTTAAACTATAAAGATGAGATATACCCTCAAAAATTATATCATATAATTGTAAGTGGCAAACACTAGCCTTATCATTTTTAGATAGTGCACCTCGTCTCTTGAAACGACCCTCGTGCCGCCTCCTCTGGCGACTCAAGGACGACCTTGATGCCCTGCCCCCTTCCCCTGAAAGAGTTATCAGCATGGCCACCGCTGCCACCACCGGTCGGTGGTGGCGGCGGTGGCCGATGGTGGTGCCGAGCAGCGACCATCGTGGCTCCTTTCCCTCCCTTTTCTTCCTCTTCTTTCCCTCCCCTTTTCCGCTGCAATGGTACGATGGCATCCAGCAGCGTCGTCGGGGCTCGGTTCTGCTCTCTGTAACCCAGATCCGTGGCTCGGTCGCCCGGATCTGCTCTCTACAGCCCGGATCTATACCCCCATCGGGCCTTTGCATCTAGTCTTCATGTCAGCGGCGCCCGGCTGCAGGCTTTGCGCGTAGTGGCTCCCAGTGGTCAGTGCTTTGGTGCCCGGAGACGGGTCTTCTTGTCTGCCACGTCCAGCAACTAGATCCATGCAGTGGGTTTGTGCGTTGGTGGCTCGCGTTCGGTGGCGGCTACCTGGCGGCCATTCTGTGCGTCGGCTCAGCATCAAGGGCGTCTTACCCCCGTCTCCTCTGACCTCTTCTCGGCTCCTTCGGCTTTGGGCATTGGCGCGTGGATCTGCTTGTCATCGACAGGTCGGTCGCTGGGCTAGACGTGTGGTCGTGCATGGTTTTGATCGGGCTCCCTAGTGTTGATGATGTTGGCCTTGTGGCACGCGGTACTCTAGGCTTTCAGGCGTCGAGACGTTGCATGCTTGGGGTGGTGCTAGGGAGTCAGCAGGGTGGCGCTTGGTGTGGCCAGGCTGTCGTGCACTACGCTCAATCGCCGCGCTCGTCGTGTGGCGTGTTGCTGTGTGATGTCGCCTCAGCGGCGGTGCTCACTATGTGTCGTGCTGTCGTGGTGCCTCTACGACTACCTGTGCGCTCCCTCAGCTTTTCATCTGTGTCAATCCTGGCCCTGGCATTTGGCGTTGCTCCTTCCCTTGCCCGACATCCTCCTCTTCTACAGGTTGAGGCCCATGGGGAGCTTTGTGGCGCTTGTGGGCCATCAAGCGGCGCGGCTGCTTAGGGGTATGACTGCGCGGGACGCACATGCCTCTTTTTGTGCAGGTTTCCAGTGCTGGGAACTACAAGCGAAAGCTCTACCCAGCTTGCTGGTGCCAATGTCGTTGACGCCCTAGGGCGTCATTCCCTCCCTGGAGGTGACATTTTCGTGGCTCCTCTGCCTAGATGCTTCTCCTGGTGAAACCATGTCCATGTGTTCAGATGGGCAATGGTGCCATTGATGTCATTACCTTCCTGAACACATCACTTCAAAAGGCCCATGCTTTCTTTTGTAGGGTTACCCCTAAGTCCTCGTGTCACGGTGGCTCTTCATTCTGTTTGGCACTTCTCGTCATCGATTGGTTCCAATACGTGCTCCTCGGAAGCGATGTGTTGCTGACTTGTGGTGTCAGAAAGGTGCGGCATGGGAGCAGGGCTCCGCCGACTGAGTTGTGTTTGTGGCAGTGTGAGAGCAGGGCTCCACAGGCTGAGTTATGGTGGTATGGGAGCATGGCTCCACTATCCGTGTCGTGGGAGAGGTTGTGAAAGTACAATGATGTCGCCTAAAGGGGGGTGAATAGACGTTTTACAAAAATTTGTCCCCTTTTAACATTGGTCTAAACTTGCAGCGGAATATAAATTAACGGATTTTTCACAAGTGAAAAATCTAAATATGCTAGGCTCAACTAGTACACAATCACCCTAAATAAGTGTGAAAGTTTACAATCCTAGGGTGACAAGAATTACTCAAATCTAGCGAAAGATATGCAATAAGACTCAAATTGAAAAAGACTGAAAACATTGTTCATATGCCTGGAGTTAATGTTCATCCAGATACTCCGGTGAAGACTGGAGTCTCCGGGTTGTACAGGTCCAGAATCTCCGGTAAAGTCCGGATTCTGTACAGAACTGAGCCTAAAACTGAATATAAAGGATGGGTAAAGAGTTATAGTTTAAACCAAGTGATGTCGTGTGTTTCCAGAGATGATTCCAAGTAGATCCACGAAGAACTCATACTCAAATACACACAAACAAGTAGATTGAGCAATATGCACAAAGATTTGAACAAGAACTCAAAAGTAAAGAAACAAGAGAGGAGACACAAGATTTGTTTCCCAAAATTCGGATTCACCACCGTGAATCCTATGTCTCCGTTGAGGAAGCTCCAACGAGCCGGATCTCTTTCAACCGCTTTCCTCGATCCACTCTTGATTTCTTCCCTTGCGGAGCGAGCCCTTCACAAACTTCCGCGGCAACCCACAACCTTAGGTGCTCATTGGCGACGCCTAGCCGCCTAGGAGGCTTCACCTCCAAGAGTAACAAACACGACGACAAACTTCTTGCCGAGAACTCAAGTGCTCAAGATTGAATTTTAGCTCACTTGCACTCAATCTTCCAATCTCTCAACCCAACTCACTTTTCTTCTCAAATCACACACTAGAATGGAGTGGGAGAGGTTCTTTTGGCTTTAGAAATGTGTTCTTTCGTGCCCTTTTCAGTAGCCTCAAAGGATGGGGTGAGTAGGGTATAAATAGCCCACTTCAAAGAACTAGCCGTTACTGTTCTGACACACCTACCCCGGAGTATCCCGTGAACACCGGAGTCTCCGGCCTAAAATCCAAAACGGTGTCAGAACGGTCACAGAACTATCAGAACTAGCCGTTATGCTCTTTTCTGGACTTTACCGGAGTATCCGGCCTACACCAGAGTCTCCGGTCGGCACTTAACACAGAAAACAGCCCCGGCGACTTCTTGGAGTCTCCGACCACTCCAGGTACCAGAGTATCCGGACTTCACCGGAGACTCCAAGCACAGCACAGCTGACCTCCGAAAAACGGCAATAACTTTTGATCCCGGAGTCCGATTTCGACGATTTTGGACTCTATGGAAAACTTATTCAGAGGGCTACACATCCCAACTAAATTCATGACCTAAAACACATAGGATCAAACTAGAAACACTCCAAAACCCATTTTGGACACTTCCACACTTTCCGCTCCGGACTCTTAACAAGAAACTCTCACTTTGGGTTTGGTTGGGAACTCCTGAGCACTTAGACGTGATAATTAGCTCATGTTGCATCCCTCTTAATAGTGCAGCATACCTAGACTCAATTTCAAAGATAAAACATATTTGAACCAATTTGAGTTTTTTGAATACTTTCAAGTACCGCTTCTTACTTTCAAACCTTTGAGGGTTGCCAACTTTCATGAAATCTTCACTCTATCTATTCTTGATTCCTCATGTGATTGATGCGAATCACTCATAGCTTCTCATGGCCTTGCACGGTCCATTAGCGTAAAGCTTCACTCGCTCTTCACCATCGCCTTGGTCCTTCGGCACCAAGCCATTTGCTTACCCTTCACCACCGGATGGTCCATCGCAGTCGAGTCTTGCTTGCCCTTCACCGTCTTGCCTTTTGTATTCGACATCTTCAGAGAATTCACTTTTTCATATATGGAATCCACTTTTGTTCTTCACTCTTAGCATATGTGATTTCAATTCAACTTATGCCTTCTTATAAATCCTAACCCCAACTCACTCTCAAGCACAAAGCACATGGGTTAGTCCATAAAACCTAAATGATAATATTTATACTGTAAATTATTTGATCTCCACAAGTAACTTATTAGCCTTCATGCATATTGTCAATCTTCATATAGAACCTAACCCCACTCATTCTTAAATACATAGCACACGGGTTAGTCCATAAAACTATATTAACAAGTCATACCTTTAGTTACTTGATCTCCACAAGTAACTTCACCTTCAAGCTTATTGCTAATCTTATTTAGCTTCTTCTTCTTCTTATGAGCTACACTAAAATCTCAATGACTTTTGATGCAATTCTTTGAACTCATGGCATTTCTCAAAGAATCCATTCTTCATCATTTATGCATCTCCTATGGAATAACCTAATAGCAATTCTCAATATGATTGTTAGTCCATAGACATTGTCATCACTTACCCGAGCATCACCTAGAGCTCAGTCATCTCGATGCATTTTCAATCTCCCCATTTACCTAGAGCTCATGCATATCTCTCATCCATACATCACCTATGGAACAACCTACTAACAAACTCAACACCATTGTTAGTCTATAGGTATTATCATTAATTACCAAAACCACATATAGGGGCTAAATGCACTTTCAGGTTGGCATTGGGTTGCTGAAAGGACAATGATATCGCCTAAAGGGAGGGTGAATAGGCGAATCCTAAAAATTTTACAAACTAAATACAGCGGATTAGAAAAGTGCGGACCTTCCGCAGATTTGTCAGGAACCTGCGGAGGTTCCGCAGAAATATGCGAATACTCTGGAGAATTCAGGGAAAAACTCAAGTAGATACCTATGCAACTCAACGTGAAACAAATTCACGAATTACCAAGCATCAGAGGATGTATTCCAACCTATTTCACCAAGTACCTGCAGTTCAAAGCTCACAACAAAGTAGATTGAGCAATATGAACAAATATTGAGCAAGAACTCAAATGTAAACAAACCGAAATGGAGACACAAAGATTTGTTTCTCGAAGTTTGGATTCACCACCGTGAATCCTACGTCTCCGTTGAGGAACCTCCAATGAGCCGGGTCTCTTTCAACCGCTTTTCTCGATCCACTAGCTTGATCTCTTCCCTTGCGGAGGCGAGATCAACCTTCACAAACTTTCCCGCGGCTCACCACAAGCACGGAAGCTCGCCGAGCAACACCTAGCCATCTATGAGGTTTCACCTCCAAGAGTAACAAATGCTTCACGAACTTCTTGCCGATGAACTCGAGTGCTCAAGATGGGATTTATGTTCACTTGCTCTTAATCTTCTAATCTCTCAACCTAATTCACTTTTCTTCTCAAATCTCACACAAAATAGAGTGAGAAGAGCTCTCTACTTAGCTATCGCTTTGTATATTTTGTGGGGAGCACCAACAGCTCTCAAAAGAAGGGGTGAGAGGGGTACAAATACCGAAACTCCAAAAACTAGTTGTTACACTTGTAAAAGTGGGGATACTCCACAAAAATACGGATATTCCACAAAAATGTGGAACTTCCGGACTTTAACTAGCCAAGGTCAAAAAACTAGCCGTTAGACCTGGAAAATGCGGACCTTCCATAAAAATGCGGATCTTCCGCAGAAATGTGCGGACTATCTGCAAAAGTGCAGAACTTCCGCAAAAAAAATGCGGAACTTCCGCAACTCGAGTTTCAGCACAACTGACCATCTGAAAAACGCGATAACTTTTGATCCCGAAGTCTGAATTCGATAATTTTGGACTCTATGTAAAGCTTATTTAGAGGGCTACACATCCCAATTGAATTCATGACCTAAAACTCATAGGATCAAACTAGAAACACTCTGAAACCCAATTCGGACACTTCCATATTTTCACACCAGGATCTCAAACAAACTCTCACTTGGGTTTGGTTGCGACCTCTTGAGCACTAAGATACGACAATTAGTTCAACGTTGCATCCCTCTTAATAGTGCGTCATACCTATACTCAATTTCAAAGATAAAACACATTTGAACCAATTTGAGTCTTTGAATACCTTCAAACACCGCTTCTTTCATTCAAACCTAGACGCGAATCACTCATAGATTCCCATGGCCTCACATGGTCCATTGGCGCAAATCCTCCACTCGCTCTTCACTACGGCCTTGGTCCTTCGGCGCCAAGCCATTTGCTTGCCCTTCACCACCGGATGGTCCATCGCAGCTGAGTCTTGCTTGCCCTTCACCGTCTTGCCATAGAAAACTATTTGTATCTGACATCTTCGAGGAATTCATTTTATCATATATGGAGTCCAATCTTGTTCTTCACTTTTAGCATATAAGATTTGAATTCAACTTATGCCTTCTTATAGATCCTAACCCCAACTCACTCTCAAACATATAGCACACGGGTTAGTCCATAAAACTCTGTTGACAATGGCATACATTTGATTACTTGATTTCCACAAATAATTTAGTATTCACACTTATCGCCATTTTTCTATTAGCTTTTCTTTCTTCTTATGAGCATCACAAAGATTTCAATGACTTTGATGCAATTCTTTTGATCTCATGGCATTTCTTAATGAATCCATGCTTTTATCATTGATGCATCCAAGCATCACTTAGAGCTCATTCATCTTGATGCATATATCTCCTTCATGCATCACCTATGGAACAACTTATTAGCACACTTAACACCATTGTTAGTCCATAGGCATTGTCATTAATTACCAAAACCACACATAGGGGCTAGATGCACTTTCAGTTGGTTAGCGCGTGAGTTGAGTTGGGGTTGGAGTTGTCTACTGTCTGGTTGTGCCTTTGGTGTGGACTTCGTTCTGTTTTTCAAGTTCGTATCGTCGTCTTGGGGTAGTCTATCGATTCCTTTTTACTATGCATTTATGAGGTTTTCGATCTCGATTTTCCTTATAAACTGGATCAATTCTCTTTTTCTTTAAAAAAATTGGTAATACTCTTACCATCCTTTCAAAAAAAACACTACCCTTATCTATAGACAAGAGACCACTAACTAAACTCTTGTTTATCGAAGGGGATGTTGCATATTCTTCAGTTGCATAATTTTTCCCGAAGTAAACTTTAGATCTACCTTGTCAACACCATAAACAGAAGCATGTGACTCATTCTCCATTAGGACGAAAAAATCTCGATGGGTCTAACAAGAAAAGAACATTGAAATATCAGCAAACGTATATACATTAGCCCCAGTATCAATCTAGTGGACTGACACACTAAAAGAACAATAGGGTAAATTACGACACCTAGTAGCCCTATCTCCAGTGTTGCCAATGGTCACGTTGATAGACTTTGAGTTATTTTCTTGATTAACCTTTTTTTCATTACGGTGTTGATAATTTTTAGCTCAATGTCCAACATCACCGCACACAAGATAAAATTTATCATCTTTATTCATCTTCTTCTTCTTGAAATTAGTGGTTTGTTTGACCTTATCATTTTCCCTTTTGAACTTGCCGTTAGAGGATTGTTGCACCATATTGGTGCTAGATTGTCCCACGTCTCCTTTAGCGTACACATCATTAGTCCAAGTTTTCTCCTCAACATTAAGAGGCGTGATCAAATTCTCAACAAAAATTTCTTATCTCTTGTATACTAGAGCATTGACAAAATTCCTTTATGAAGGAGACAACTTAGCAATGATGACTACAACCACAAACTCGTCAGGTAGTTGACACTTAAGGAGTTTAAATTACTTTACAATACATTGTACTCATGATCCTACTCAACTACCGACTGATTATCAGTCATCTTATAGTCATGATATTGCTCCATGATATACAATTCGTTGTCTGCATCTGATGCGTCAAATTTAGTATTCAGTGCATCCCACAACTTATTTGTGTCATTTATGTGTATGTACACATCATAGAGATGATAGGTAAGAACGTTAAGAATACATCCTACAAATAGTGTATTGGTATCCTCAAACTTCTTCTCCTCTTAGCGGTAAAGTTTCTACATGTTTGCTAGACGCAACCCAATAGGCATTCATAGCAGTAAGTCACATAGTGGCTTTTAACTGCTATCTTTTGAAGTGCACACCGGCAAACTTATCCGGCCTTAATGCCTTAACAAAACCAGTCATCGTTTAATCAAAGTGCCTATAATACATTTTTTGGATTGTTGAATAAAAGCATATTTTTATATTTAATTTAATTACTAAATAGAACATAAGCTGAAGATTATAAACTAATGTCATGATATAGTGATAGTATAATATAAATATGTATATAACAGACCTACACATATAACTCTCGAAAGTAATCGTTAATAGGAACATCAAAACACTTCTCAGCATACACAAACATGAAAAGTTGATTATTTTGAATGTACCAATTGGCAACGAGAGACGCAGAAGCCCCCATGATGTCGATGCAGAAGCCACTGGTGAATAGGAAGTAGAACACGCGCAATTGATGGAGAAGAGGAAGTAGAACACGAGCAGTCGTACAGAGTGCTTCTAAAAAACCTTATTTGCTCTCTCACAGTGTAGGATCACAAGGATGATGAGTTCCGGAGACCTACTCTCCGAATCGTCAGTGCACGCCGATGTAGCAGGACTGGGTACACTATCTATGGCGGTACAGCAGAGAGCAGAGGCAAAAGCCTAATTGTGTATATCATTTGTAGTGGCTGGTAGGTATATATAGAGAGAAAATCGCGTGGTTGAAATGTGTCACGATCGGACTCAGTTACGCGCCGCAATCGAACTCTTAATCGACATGATTTATGCAGATAATCGTGGACCGTTTTCTCACATAGCAAAAAAAAAATGCAAAAGAAAGTTGCACCTGCGCAAGCAACTAGACACGATTTTAGTGGACCATTCACGCAAGTGTACTGCGCACACGCCCTTCGCCCCTGACATGGCCCTGCCGACAAGGCGAGGCGAGGCGAGCGAGCGCATGCACGTTTGTGTTCTTATAGTTCTTTTATCCACATATGCTAGTGGGATGAGGGACACAAGTCCTTTTAAGTTAGTCTTTCTCTACCTCCACTAGCAATATAGGACTAAAACCTATCACCTCTTTTCATCTAATAGGCCTTTGATATTTATTAGAAATTATTTTCAAATTAAAATGGGTTAGGCCCATATATTCCAAATAGTCCTTGAAGAGTCTATGGGCTCGCACGATAGGTGGAAGGTGACAGCAGGGGCCGTTCGAGGTGCATCGGCTCCTTGCGGTGCAGCACGAGGTAGGGATCCCTGGACTATCCAGCGGTCAGGGCGGACGAGGGATGGTGGATCCATTTAGAGGTGGTGGCAGTTTCACGCCAACATCAACACACACAAGGAGATGTGGAAGGCGCTGGCGGGCTGTTTCGGTGGCTCATCGGTGCGGATCAAGGAGGGCAGCAATGATAACGTACGAGTCTCGGCAATGATGCCAACGACTTTGAGCCTCCGACAACTTCGGGGATTGTGGCAGTAGAGGCTTCATGCCGCGTACATGTGTTCGTTATGTAGCGTCGGCATTCAAGCTGTCGCGTGTACTATTTGTGTAGGGATGACGCCGTCATTGGCTTGCATGCTAGCAGCGATGAGATTCTCCGGTGGTGGCTTATGGGCCCACCCTATGTATTGTTCATATACAGTAAAAAAATGGGTGGGGGGGTGTCAGCTCGATGGCCAGATTCACATACCGTATGGTGTGTTGTTGCCGGTAGATCACGTGACACAGGTAGATGCTCGATGCCGTAGAGACTATAAGCAATGAAGAGGTAGCAGAGCTGGTTCCGTCAGCAACATCGACGTAGTCAAAGTAGACGATGATGCTGAAGCGCAGGTGACAACGACAACGGCGAGGTAGAGATTAGTGTTAATACCATGTTGTAAAATAACATTGCCAACTGTTAGGACCTTACCCACTCCGTCTCTCACGATCAACATAGCAAAAAATAGATGTAAGCACAAGTAAACAGATATAGAGAGGCTCTCTTTCTTATTATTTCAGCGTAATGATCTATACAATCACCCTGTCCTCTCCTCTCGTATATTTGGCCGTACGAGGAAGAAGTCCAAGTCCAAGTCCAAGTTTCTGTATAAGCAAATTGAATTGAAGGTTGGCCAGTCTTCAACATTACCTACGTTCTTCATTCACCACAAAAACAACTTTTCTTGCACAAAATCACATCATCAAATAAAATTAGATGCTTGTCCACCGCAATCATGTCCGTTATTCACATCGACGCACATGCCCAACATACATATTAAAAAAAACAAGACAAACTCTCAAGACAAACTATAACCAGTAGCTCTTCAGTTGATACATTTTACAATACAACGGAGATCAACAGAAAAAGAATGCAACCCCTCACCAAACCTATACAACACCAACAAAGATCATTGCAAAAAGAACACCAAAGCTCATTACAAGGAAATGAAAGAAAAAAATGCACTAGCAAGAGCACACCCTTCCACTAGCTGGCCTGGTTAGACACAAGTAGTTGATCCCCATGAGATGTAGGTTCACCGCTCCCCTCTCCTGTCCTAACAAATGCAATGCCATCTTCTCCAGGAGAGGGTCCGTCCTTGTCACCACTCCTAATCCAAGGATTCAAACTAGCACCCATCTAACGTCTTTGGATGCTTCTTTCACGGTTTCCCTTTTGCATCACATGTTGCGTGCTGAACCACTCCGAGGTAAAGTCCTGAATTAAGGCGAACCCACCCCAAGAAAGACACAAAATTGGTCAATCACATACTCGCTAATAATATTCTTCACAGCTGAGGGATATTAAGATGCAAACTGCTGTTTCTGGAAAATACCTGCCAGGTGGGAGCTGCGAACTGTTGGCCAAACCACTTGAACTACCAAACCTTTTTGCTTTGCTATCCTGCTCTTTCTCCAAGCGCATAGCTGCCAGCTCCTTTTCCATAGCAGCGAAGTCGCGCCTCGTTTTCTTTGCCTCTGATTCCATCGCCTTTGTCAAAGTTTCTACTTTCTTTGCCAACATCTGCACAACAAATTACTCGTTCAAAAACAAATGAAGAAATAGCAAAGCAACTGGATCGCAGACTAAATGTTACCTCAATCGCATCATCCTTGTCTTTCAGGCTTTGATCCTTTTCATGGCATGCCTTCCTTAGAGCAATCACCTCCTTTTGCAGCATATCATATAGCACACCAGACACCATGTCCTCTGACTCGGTCGATGGAAATTCACTAGGCTTCTCATCTGAGTTGTTTGACTCCTTATCTTCGCTGGAATCGGTAGAAATGTTCATACCGTTCCCATTTACAAGGCCCTTATAACGTCCAAGTGATCTACAGCCTCCATCGAAAGATTTGGATGCCCCTTTTGCATGGTTAACTAGAGTTGTGGTGGTAGATACTGAGGATCTCATCTGGAAGGATGGATGCTTCGACAGAAAGCCATTGGTCTTAGATAAACTATCAGCACCACCAATAGACTGGCGCCGTGTAGCACTGACATTGGCTCGGGATGTAGACATTCTCAATCCTTCCTCAAGTACTTTAAGCCGTAACTGGAACTTATCCTGCGTTATTTAACACTATGAAGATACAGTGGGAAGACCTAACTGATAGAAAGATGGGATGAGAGGGCTTCATGAGAAACATATAGAGAAAAAGCGTACTTTCAGTTGAGCTTCCGATCTTGCAGCCCTTTCAGCTATAGCAAGCTTGTCCCGGAGTTGCTGCATTTCTCCCTGCAAAACGGTCAATTCTCAAAACACCAACAAAAGGCAGCATTGTTTACTTCAGTGGGGTGTACTGTTCCACTGAGGGGCTTCTAAATATCAATCGAGAACAAGTCAGCAAGTGTAAAACCGGAAAAAAAAAGATACATTCGTTACGTACTTGCAGAATCCTTCGTTCCTCAAGCCATTGTTTAACAGGCATTACTTTATCATTGCCGTCTTTCCACTCATTTGCCACCACAACTGCAACCCTATTTGCTGAAACCTTTGCACGAGCTAGTTCACGGTCAAGAGTTTTCATTTCCTCCTGAGAATAGCAAAATTGAAGTTAACATTAATAGTGGTGCCTTCCGGTACACTAAGTATCCCAAAATGCATAACATGTGTCCAGAGCATCATGATTCATGCATTACATTCATCTCCTGAACTTTCCGCTGATAGTCTCTCACAGCGTTCGCAGCTGCACCGCCAGCAAGAACAGCTTCTTCCAGCTCCCTAACAGTCTGTGTGAGCTTTTCAACCTCGGCAACTTTCTGGCGGTGCATTCTATCCAAGATTTTATTCTCTTCCTGTTAGGTGCCAAAGACAAAGCCTCATGTACTGTAGCAAGGTGAGTAACAAAAGCTTGTAAATCGCTGTAAATGAATACTTCCGTTGTTGTATACCTGACATATCTCGATCTGTTTAATCAATTCTTGGTTTTTGTTCTGCAAGTCATCCACCAAGGAAGCTTTTGCCAATGCTATCTGAACCGTCCTTTCTGCTTCAAGCAGAGCTGCTTCCTTAGACTTTGTAAGACGGTCTAATGCCCTGTTATCATCTTGTAATTTTGCAATCTGCGCAAGAAATCTAACACTTCAGCATTTCCACGAGCAGCGTGTCATTCAATAAGCATGAGAATAAATAGCCAGCATTTAATCATAAAATTGACAGCTGCGCATAAATACCAATGATAAAATACAGATTATGTACCGCCTTATACCCTTATCAAGTTGTAGACTTAGATACACTATACAAATTTCAGAAGTGGCGACTAGCAACACAATAGACCACGTTAGACGATCAGAATATTAACAACTGTCAAAAAAGACACAGAAAATGAGTAGGCAGATTGCAGCACTAGTCATTTGTAAAACTGGAATACTTTCTGAGAACAAGAACTGGATAAGAGGCGATGGAAGAAAAAAAAAAGGTGTATTCATGACTGGAAAAAAAGGACAAAGCTAAGTAAGTATTCAGAATTCCATATGCTTGGATTGGACCAAGTACCTCTTGACGAGCCAGTTTGAGCTCAGCTTCCAGTGGTGCGAGAATGGCCTCGATAGGAGGCATGTCATCATCCTTCTGAGCAGCATGTACCCTTCGTAGTGTAGCCTCTGCTGCAAACTGCGCGGCAAGTGCTGCTTTCTTTTCATCATTGATCTTCTTTGCTTCGAGGTTCTGCAGTCTTGCAAATTATCAATAACTGTTTTCGACATAAAAGAGTGAAATGCACAAAAGGAAAAAGGAAAGGGCAACACCATTACTTTGCTTTCAAGGAGAGACTCTGTAAGTTTTAACTTCCCATCCACCTTTGCCAACTCTTCCGTAAGCTTACATTGATGCAGGAGACAAAGTCAGGATTGTTCCAAAAAGTACAAAAATTTGGCGAGCGTTAAAGGAAACATATTAGGTATGATCACAACAGAGATAAGACAGGACACTTTCATCATTCTTACTCCGAACACTTATGCCAAATTACTTGAGGGTGCCTGTTTTATGCTCAAACTGGATGCTGCATTGTGTACAATCAGAATAACTATTGAGATGCATGCACCAACCAGCTCACCCAAAAGCCTAAGCTGATGGGGAAAGGTGGACAATTCACTTATACTTGAACAATAAGAACGGTGGGTACTCGAGAAGATGGCACAAGCTAAACCACCAGGTCTTCGTTGATTTGGATAGTTCCCTAGGACATGATATGATATAACCAGGAATGCAGATCCTAAACGAACTCAGTAAGAGCAGACAACACCTATACGGCCAAGTGCATTGGAGCTTTCCCGAGTTACAAAGACTTGACTTTTTTTTTTAATTCTTTGGAGCAACAACAGTGAATGGTTTGATTTGTACACAGAAGAGGTGAATTTCAAGCAAAGAAAATCTAAATCCAATGGATGCCGACAGACACCTAGTGGGATCTGGTTGAGAAGTTGTTCGAGGAGCGTGTCATAGACCGAGTTGAGGAAGAGGCAGCGAAGTGTAGAGTAATAAGGGTGGGGATTACTGACATCCTGGACGGCCTTCTCGCGCGCGCGGTCGGACAGTCGCAGAGCCTTGATCTCCGCCTGCGCCTCGCCCAGCTCCTTCTCTTTATCTGCAGAGCAGAGCTGGAAGTGAGATCCAATCCAATTTGGGAATATGACAAGCCAGAAGATGAGAAGAATGAGGATGGGGAGGAGAGAGTTAGTGGGTAGGTGGATGAGATCTGAGGCAGAGGCTGAGAGAGAGAGAGAGGTTACATACACTGGAGCTCGTTCTCGAGGCGTGTGAGCTCGACGCGGACGGGATCGGAGCCGTGGAGGAGGTTGATGAGGTCCTCCACCTCGATGGCGGGCCTCAGCCTGGGGCTGGGGCGCTGTGGTGGAGGTGGCTGCTGCTGGTGGTGCTTGAGCGGCGGATCGGCCATGGCGACCGCAATGCAGTGCCGTGCCGTGCGCTGCCCCCTACCCTGCCGCCGATCGCACTCACTCACCGCCTTGCCTAATGGCCTGGCTGGAGGAGAGAGAAGTGAGGAGGGAGGGAGAGAGAGTGGAGCATGGATGGATCGGGCAGGCGACTGTCTAGGGCGGAATGATATGATAGGAGCCAGAAAGACAGCAACTGTCACTCACCTAGGGTGAAAACGGAACCAATATAATAATAACGGTAAGATATTATCTCTCTCTGACTTCAGATTAAAGAAAAAAAATAAAATAAGATGGAGTATAACCAGTATCTAAATCTAGACCAGAGAAAGAAAATAAGAAGTGGGTGAAAATTTTTCGTCCGCCCACCGAAATCTTGCAAAGTAAATATGAGATATAATAATGGTTATCTGATACTATATGTGTCTGATTTCGGATCAGAGAAAAAAAATAGGATGACTGATATTCATTCGTACCGAAGTATACGAATGTTATTTGTTACGAGAAAGTCTATTATAATTTCACTTAAAAACATAATACTGTAATATATAGTTAAATTGTCGCATATCTATAGATAGATAATACTGAATGTTACTATCTCCGTTTTCGTTTACTTGTCACTAGTATTTACTGTAGCGATTTGACCTTATGATTTTTCTATAAAAAGTTTATAAATATCTAAAACTTTCATATCATTAGATTCATCATAAAATATATTCATTAGTATTGTATACTTTTTAGTATTTGTAACTTTTTGAAATTCCGCTTAGAGGGGTGAATATGTGAAATCTGAAAATTTAATATTCTGAACACAGCGGATTAAACAAATGTGGACTCTCCGCAGATTTGTCTGGAACCTCTGCAGATATGCGAAAGTTCCGCAGAAATATGCGGATACTCCAGACTTTCTGAAGAAAACTTAAATTGATGCCTATGCAAAGATAACGAGTATAAAATCCACAAATTACTAAGCACCAGAGGTTGTTTTTCAACTTGTATATTTAGGTACCTGCAGCTCAAATCTTACAAATAGATAGATCAGGTTAAAATCCTAAAAATCAATGGAAACTAGGGACTAGAACAAATCACAATAAATTGACAAATAAGACACAAGAATTTGTTTACCGAAATTCGACCACTCTACTAAGAAGTGCATATGTCTCCGTTGAAGAGCTCACAAAGAATCGAGTCTCTTTCAACCATTTTCTTACCCAAACGACCACAAAGATCAAGATATGGTTACTTACTCAATTTCAGAGGTAATACAAACTTCCCGGGGCTCACCACAAGATTGGTAGCTCAACGGGCGACGTCTAGCCGTCTAGGTGGACGAACCACCAAGAGTAACAAACATGAAATCAGCGGCTTGACGAAGAAAACGAGTGCTCAAAGGATGGATTTGTATCTCACTAGCATTACTCATTTTCTCACTCAATCCTAACAAAGATTTCACCAAGAATCACAAAGGAGATTGGAGAGGGGAGCTTTGAATGAACTAGAGCTTCTTGTCTCAGGTTAGGTCAAAAATGAATGCCTGGTTTTTTGGTTGGATGAAAATGTGTGGAGTATAAATACTCCACTCTCAAAAACTAGCCGTTACTCCTGGAAAGTGCGGACCCTTCATAGTTAACCCAAAGCAGCTAAAGTGCGGACCCTCCATGCAGTTATGCGAACCCTCCGCATTTTCTAGGTTCAAAAGAATTAGGGCTAACAAGGGTGCAAGACTTATGTTCGATATCTCTCATGGGTTTGTTAGTTCTCTTGAGCACTGTTTCTACGCAAACAAGTAATTTTATATCCCCTTAATAGTATGGTGTCCTAAACTTAATTTCAAAACAATAAAAGAATTTAAAACTATAAGATCCATCTGCCGCTTTCCTTTCTCCTTTAGGGGTCAACATGTGTCGAATTTTCACTTGATGGAACCACATCTGTCCATACTTCATAACCCTCATTAGTTTTTTAATTGTTTGTCATTATCACCAAAACCCACTTAGGGGTCTAGATGCACTTTCACTTTTTCATTGAAAAAATGCAAGGTCAAAAATGCCACAGTAAAAGCCGGTGACAAGTAAAAAAATGGATGTAATATTATTTTCACATCTCAGCGATCACACTCTGTGTGCTTACTTTGATGACATCTCTATAGTGTTTAATGTGTTGTGTGGAGATATAAATGAAGTGAAAATTTTCTATCTATCTAACTAACTAAAATCTCACAGCACTATCAGCTCATACTCCGACTTCGAGAAAAAAGATATAATACATGATGAAAAAATAATTATCTAATAATATATGTGTCCAACTCTAACTCTAAGAAAAAAATATAAAATCTAATGTATGATAAGTGTAATAGCCCAAATGGCTTAAGCGTGTCATTAAGCGTCATTAGCATCATGTTTAATTGTTTTGAGTAATTATTAACATGCAATTTCAGTTAAACATAAATCGTGAAAATTAAGGTTAAGTGGTGCTTTGTGAAGGAACTTACAATATTGCTATGAAACATAGGACTGGAAATAATTTTAGAAATTATTCCATGTTAAATGAGGAATATTAGTGATTTTTCCCAAATTTTTGGGAATGATTTTGAAGGCATAACAAATTACCACAAGTTAGAAAAGCTTGCATCTTTGGAGGATTTTAGATTGAAAGTGGCTCAAGAATTATGGGTCAAACTAGTTAAAATGGGTTAAATGTGAATTATAGTTTTACACAAAATTTGTTCCATAAATTTTGGACCACAAGAAGACTTACAAATGAATTAGAAAACTGGTAGAGGTATTTTCTTCAGTCGGCTACTGTTCATCACCCATTCCTCCTCTCTGCTCTCTGGTCGGCCGTCGTTGTGGACTTTTGCAGCCATCGGCCGGCCACCCATGATGTCAGCACAATCTTTGTTAACCCGAGCTTGGATGCCGTCCTTATCCCCCCCCTCGCTGCTCGCTTCTCTCTCCCCCACTCTCTCGTTCGACCGAGTCCAAGTAGAGCTCGTAGCATAGCAACCCGCACGCCGCCGGCAAAACCTCGCGCCATCGTGCAAATCCATCACGCCCGTGCGCCTAGGAGCATAAAGGGAGCCGGTCGAAGCTTCCCCAGGCCTTTCCCCACCGAATCCCATCCCCTCCCGGCCGAATTTTGGTGCGCCGGCCCTTCTTCCCCACCTTCGGTCGCTTGCTTCGCCACTCCACAGATGACCCACTGCCACACCGCGTCTCTGTCCAATCCAAACCCGTGGTGAGCTTCCTTGTGCCCTCGTGGGTCGTTTGCGCGCGTCTGTTTCCTTTGGGCCCGACACTGACATGGCTCTCCACTAGAGCCGAGCGCCACTGCCCATGGCCGCACGTCGCCGGCCGTGCTCTGGTCGGGCCCAGTGGCCGATGAGCACACCGTTGGATCTGTAGGCTCGCATAGATGGTGTAGGAGCTTTCGGTCGAGTCGGTTTCGCCGTCGTTTCGCCGCCAACGTGCTTGACCGAGCCATCGCCGTTGATTGCCGCCGTTTGCCATCGATGGCCACCCTCCGGTCGTCACCAGTGACCACACACCCCTCAGTCAGGTCCCCCGCATCATTCTAAGGCTCTTGCTACCTTCCCCAGTTGATCCCCACCGCTCCTTCGCTGCCGGTGAGGTCTGGCCAGCCGTCGGCCTTGGCCACCCACGGCTCGGTCGATTTTGACCGAGTCAGCAGCCCCCGGCCCCACTACTCATGTCTATGGCTAACAGGTTCCCTGGTGTAAAAAGGATTTAGGCCTTTTAATATTCGGTAAAGCCAGAAAACGTGATTTTGAATATTGGTTTAACTAGTAATTCGGATGAAAGTTGTAAAATACATAGATAATAGAATATTGCTCCATAAATAGTGAAACTAATTTTGTTAGCTTTGTTTTATCATGATCTACATATTAAAAATACTAGTAGTCATGCATTATGTGCCAAGATTTAATGGTTTAATGAAATATGTTTAAGCTTCATTAATTCATAACTAAATATTGGTAACTCCAAAATTGATGAATCAATTTTGTTAATCTGGTTAATTTATGCCTTGTTCAGTAAAAATGCTCACACTCTGTTAAACATAGTTACCTTTCTATTTAGGGTTAAGCTTGGGTTAAGCTTAATAAATCCATAAATTGTTAGATAATTAACAATAATCCAAGTGAAGAGATCTTGAGGTTTTAAACTCATGGCACAATGCATTTCATCTCCACTATTATCATACAATGTGGAGCATCCGTCTTTGTACGTCATTCATGCTCATCATTGCATACGTTCTTCATTAGTGAACGAAGGTCCAGAGCATGACGCGAGTGTGATCGAGGGTGACACCGAGGCACACCACTTCTGCGAGTTCTGTTCGGAAAGTATCGGCCAAACCCTAGAGCAACAAGTCAAGTATCTAAGCATATTGCACCCTTAGTTCAAATTAAATGAAGTCTAAAATTAATAAATTTTGCTTTATGTATGTTTGCATGTGTTGAGTCCAGTGTCAGATTGATATGGGTAGAACCTATGTTGATGCATTATCTCTACCTTGACTTATTGATGAATTCTTATCCTTGTAGCCTTGATGATATAGTTGGTGCCTAGCTTCAAGGTTTATTCGAAATGCTTAGCAATGCTTAGGTCCTCGGTATAAGATGAGCGACGGTGCTGCCGTTGTTCGCGAGCTTAGAGCTTAATCATTATTCATAGATACAAAGATGAGGTTGAGATGTGAGATTGAGGCGAGATGTGGGCGGTGTTAGGAGTATCTTCTGCCCAGGAGGAGTCCTCTGAGTAGTTCGAAAGAGGAGCCTGAATGCTATAGGCCGCTTGCATAGTTTAATGTCGTCCATCGGTATAATTGGCGCTAGCACTTTCCGTACTCACCACATGCTGATCTAATAGTAAGGTAAGTCGATTATCATATGCCGTGCCGACACTTGCTTTGCAGCTCTATGACGCGTAAGAGAAAAAGAAAAGGAGAAGCAAGGTGGCAGGGAGCCGGAGGTGGCAGGGACACACTCGCGGTAACCCCAGTGCCATAGGGGCATTACAAGTGGGTAGTTCTAGGTATGAGAAAGGTTGACACAAGTATCCCTTTGTGTGTGCTTTCGCGAGTAGCACAAGCCAAATGGTCCTCGAGTCGTGTGGGTAAAGTTGTACCCCCTGCAAGGTGTAAAAATAATTCGAGTTGTCGCGTTCTCGGTCATGAGCATACTATTGTTTCATTTGTATCGGTTGTAGAGTTTACGAATGTGGGATAATGTTATGGTATGATGGAATTGGTTGGTAGATTGTTGATGAGATACTATAGTTCCTATACATACATATTCAAGTTGTGGTTTATAGGTAGAAGGGTAGTTGTTTTGAGTTAAATATAGATGCTCACATCTAGGTTGCTTACCGCATATGTGTTACTTAACCTTGTGGCACACTCTTGCTAACAGCTCAATGCATAATTCTTGGAGTCAAACTATGTATATGTGTTATATATGGTTTAAGTCTTGAGAGTACCTTTGTACTCATGCCTGCGCTTTCAGGTTCTGCTAGTGAGGGTGATGAGGTGTTTGGCTACTTCGTGCCCGCCGATGCAGGTGGTGGGCAAGAGTAGTGTATCCTACTCTGATGAGACATAGCTTTTGGGGTGGAGCATAAGGGAATATGACTCTACTCTCCTTTTGTTGTTGTTAAGGTTTTAATCTTCCGCTGTGTAGTTTCTCTTTGTGTAAATAGTTGCAAATGGTTGCATGCTTAAGCACTTGTAATATAACTACTTGTTCTTTCTTAAGTTATGTTGTGATATACATGTTGGAAAAGCATGTGTTCCGATTTTAGTCATAAAACACGTGCCAGGACTACCGGGATGATATTCTAGTTAATCATTGAGGTTGTGATTATGAATAATGATCCTTCTGATGATTAATTAGAATAATGTTTGGACGGTTCCTCACAATAAGCTATATATATCCATATCCGATCCGATTATATTCATACCCACCAGTTACCACATACCACCCTAGACCGTTCCCCTCCTCTCGGCTCTTCTCCTCTCCTCGACTCGGTTTGGAATGCAAAAAAAAAAAACCCAATAATAATTCACTAGAGTGTCATGTTATGAATTAGATTCAACTCCTAAATTCACTACACTACTCAATAAGAATTCTTCTAGTTGCACGAAAATTAAGGCTCTTTCCTTCTCATGTGTCCCTGTCGCTAAGATAACATGAAATGGCACCCTCATTGTTACTCTAGTGCTAGAAAATTCTTGCGCTCCTTCTCCTATTTCCCTCTCGTCGACGGCTGGTGGTATTCTGGTCCAACGTCATGCATTGCACTCGGTCTCACTAGCAGATCTAGTAGAACATTCATTGTCAATCCAATCCTTTTCGGCACTTCCCAATGAGATAAATTAATGTTATTGATGACCTGCAAGAGTACGGGATCGCACGTACTTTTACCAAGGGTATTTTGATGGTGTCAACTAGGCGCACAAAATATAACCGCAATTGTATGGATCGGTTGTAGCTTTTCCCTTAGGCTTCATTTGGCAGGTGGGGACATTTTGCAAAGTAGAAATGACCCAAGGGGACGAGGGTTTAGTCCCTTACTTGTTTGAAGCATTTGTATGATTTGTATTAGTATGGATTACTTACATGAGGTAGTTGTGTATATATCTTTGCGAATATCTTATGAAAAAAATATATATTAAAAACAAATAAAATTCAAAAGAAAGGCCCAGGAAAATCTGAAACAACAATAAAAATTCTAAGAAAATTAGAAAACCCTAAAAAAATCAAAGATAATCAGGACAGCGAGCATGCATTCTCATACTTGAACAAATGACAATGACAAAACATAAAATATTTACATGAATTCAAGTAATGCATTTCACTAACCCTAAAAGCAATGTGAATGACTCAAAACATTTCAAGCAGCTAAGAAGAGAGCTCTGCATGATAGCAGAATTTCCCAAAAGCATTTTATGCACATGTCAAATAAAGTTGCAAACTAGTTTGCTCATAACAAAAATAACATTCATCTTTACGATTATAGCTTTACATCATGTTCTGTCTTGATTGATCTCAGGAGAAAATAATTACAATGGGAATATTTTTAGATCTACTTCTAAGGATCTCGACGAGTTCTCTCGTGTTCTAAATCATGAAGCTATTATTGGATGAATCTAATTATAACTCAAATTTAATGTGGATCTCAATGGGTTATTTCTACTTCTATCCGACTAGGCATGCTTCATATTACTTATCCGGCTTTTAGCTTACAACCTTGATTTCCTTTTTTCCCTCCCCTCTTAGGCATACCTTTCACACCCCAAAAACCCTAACTTAGTCATCGAGCATGCATATGCATCATGGCATCATGTTTCATGCTTTAGGTTTTTGTTTAAGTGCTCAAAGCTTTTTGAAATGGTACGTCGGCAAGTGACTCGCATTTCCACTATATACTTATGAGTGGGGATCGTTTTTGAAGTAGCTTAGATAGCCCAAAACCATTTAGGTAGGAAAGGGAAAAATAATTGGTAGAAATAGAAAAAAGAATGAGAACTTTCTGCACATGGCCCAGTCAGCGATCTAACCAGGCTTACCCGTGGTTTGACCATCATGACTCAGAGGCACCCACATAAAACCCATCGACCACCTCACTCACTCACTCTCACTCACTTCCCACCCTGACTCAAAACTGCAAGAGAAAGAGGGGAGCTCACCTTGACCACCGCGACAGCCGAAGATCGATAGAGAAGACTTCCCTAAGCTTCTTGAAGCATCTTCGAGCTCCTTCCCACCGTCTTCCTCACCGAAGAAGCTTCCCCCACATCCTTCTTCCACCTCAAGGCCAAGCACCACCCTGGAGTCTGACCTTCGAATTGAAGCCTCACTGGAGGCGGCCAACCGTCTAGAAAGCTTCCTCACACCAAGGTAAGACTTTCCCATCATCCCCGAGCTTGAATCGATCCCCGTTAGCTTAGACCCAAGATCCACCCTTAGCCATGGACGTCAACCATGTGGTCCTCGAGTTTGGCCTCATGTATGTCGCCCAAACCACCCAAAATGAACTCCGCTAGTCTTGTAGAGTATTTTGGTACCATCCTTGGTCGAAGGCATCACGAAGCCTTCGCCGGTGACCTCATCGAGGTGCTGTCGGCCAGGCCCAGTGGTCTAACCACCACTTGTGCTGGTCTAACCACTGGGTAGGGACTTGGCCGGTTAGACTCAAGTTCAGGCTCCATAGTCAAGAGTCAAACCGCCACTTTCGCCGGTTTGACTGCTAGACCCTGCAGTCTGATCGCCATGGCTACTCAGTACCATTTTTTCTCTGTTCGACCGCCACTCATCCCGATCTGATCGCCAGCTACTCAGAATCCACTGAGCTTAGGTTATCTCATGCGATGTTTAAACCTTTTCTAGCTTAATTGATTAAGCGTCCTTTTGCAATTGTTTTCATGATATGACATCACACCTCGTTTATGATCATCCATCATAAAGCATATCTATTAGATCATTCTTTTATTTAATCGATGTGTTATTCTATTGATTAGAGAGTGATGTGTTGATGGTTCAAGAAGTCAAGACCGATATCGAACCGGGGGCGTACATGAGCGAAGCAACGTAAAAACAAGGTAAGCATCTACCATATTGCACCTTTATTTTACAACGGTCATGTATCTGAACTTGCTATCATTGTATGGAATAGTTGCATTGAGTAAGTTTCGAGTTATGAAAGACAAATGGGTAGATCCTATATTCTTGCATTACTTCCTTGCAATTGATGTTACTGTATCCTTGTAATTATGGGTAACGATGAGAATAAAGTCTAGTGATCGATAAATGCTTAATTATGCTTAGCATATCGGTAGAAGTCGAGCGATTGATGCCGCCATCGTTCTTGAGTTGTAGGATTGTGATACAAACTCTGTGATGAAAGTTATGCCAATGTGGTAAGTGTGTTGGTTTACGAGACTTGAGCGGGTGGTAGGGACAAATGAGAAAGGGGTCTCGGATGTCATAGTTCCGCTTGAGTTGATTAAGGACCATTCCGATGTTTGCATGTGCCCAACACTTATTGTACTTACCACATATCCGTGTATGGGATGGATGAGCTGAATATCGTATGTGCGTGCATCAACTAACTGTGGCCCTGTGCTGTGTCAAGAAAAATAATGGTGTGGAGAAGTTTATATTGGGATGGAGAGAACCCTAGGAGTGTCAAATGGGGAAGAGCCTCGACAGAAACTAGGTATCCTTGATAGCGTAGGCATGGGCCAGTCTGATGCAGCACATATGATAAAGGTTGTCATGAGGGCCGAGAGGATGGACTCATGTCGTGTGGGTAAAGTTGTACCCCCTCTAGGGTTGTAAGATCAATTTGAATTACCGCACTCTTGATCATGAACATGTTTGGTGTCCTGACATTTTGTCATAGAATCATGTGATGTTTTTGAGATGATGGTCATGCTCACTGGGGATGAGTATGATAGGGAAAGGTTGTTGTGATCCCTTTAGGTTGATCACTGGTTTAAGTTTACTCATTAAGTTATGGGTAGTATTTGAAAAAGAATAGGGTCGTGTCAGTTGAGTCGTCTAAGTCTTCATACTTAGGTGCGCACACATTAAGATGATTAAAATGGCATTTGAGCAAATGTGTTAGATTATAGCTTAGTTTTCTTGCCACCATACAAAATCATTATCCTTCGAGTTGGGAATATATATACCTATATATGTAAGTCTTGCAGGTACCTTCGTACTCACAGTGCTATCATTGCGTTTTTGTTGTAAGTGAGGACAAGCTGGTGTTTGGTTACTTTTACCCTGCTGATGCCGGCGATGGGCAAGAGTAAAGCCAAGCGGCACGAGACTGACCCCGGTGATGCTTAAGGGCAAAAGCATCATTGGCTTCTTTTGTTATTTTGTTGTACATATTTTTTCAATGCATTTTAGATGAACATTGTACTAGAGATGAACTTGTTGTAATATAGTTTTTAGTCCTGTTCTGATAAACGATGTTAAACCATGTTGTAATATAATTTACACTTATTGTACCTTATTATAATGAATGTGTTGTAAATGTACATGTGAGATCTTGACAGGCATGTACCAGGACTACCAGAATTGCACTCATTTTAATCGAATGGTTGTGCGATGGACGGTTTAGATGTGTGTTAGTATGTGGCACGTCAGTTGTTGGGCGTGTGCTAACTCTCATTTTTATAGTCGGTATGTTCGATTAAGCCAAATGAGATTTAGATGGCTCTCACAGTACCCTCTCTCTTCCTTACGTAGTCAAAATGGGGATGTGTGCTATACTTAGAGTTTTTGAGTGTAACATTCATGGATTATATTGCTTATGAATATCTGGAAGACTCCTTCCTAACCAAGGATGATTTTCGTGTAGAACATGATGAACTACCTAGAATGTCAGCACATACCTTGTTTTCCTCGTGGTGGTTATGAAACCTACCATATTGAAGGACACATGTACGATGATGATCAATCTTCAAGATATACCATATTTCTAGTAAATCATTAATTACTAATTATTAAATAATCATTAGCTAACCTTCAAACTCTGCTCAAAAGAGGATGATTGAAGCATCTAGGTCCCTAATTCATGTTTTGGTAATTAATGATAATAAGAAATTTGTGGACTAACATATTTATTTGAGTTATGAAAAGATTAGTCATAAAGGTGTTGCGAAGCTAGAAGTAGCATGTGTGGAAAACAGGAAAATAGCTAGCTCAAAGCAAATGCATAATTGTAGGATATTTTCTTTTGCTAGTCAAAAGAGATTAGAGAAGAAAATTGACCGGATTGATAGGATAAGTATCATACTATTAAGAAGGATTGATGTGCATTTATTTGAGATATCTGTAGTGCCACAATTGCTCAAACTTGCATTTCATATAGAGTGGAAAATTTAGTTTGAGAGAAACAAAATAAAGATGACCTTTGGGGTATTTCTAAGTTGCAGTGGTCTGACCGCCGGAACAGCTGGTCTGACCGTTGTATAGCAAAGGATGTTCTGTTCAAGTTTCAAGTGTCGCAGTCTGACTGAAGGGCTTTGCCGATTTGGCCGCTGAATAACCATGTTTGAGATATGTTCGGACCTCAGTACTGGTCTGGCCGTGGTGCGGCCTGGTCTAACCGCCAAGGGAACAGGGAGGTTTAGACCGTAAAACTTAAAACTAAACCGTAAAACTATATCATTTAATTACCCCTCTATACATCTATCAACACCTTAAAGTAGTATAGGGCTTGCTGAGTACCTTCTGTACTCACTCTTGCTGTCATTCAAATGAGAAAGCCGAGACCGACTTCGCCGGAGGTGAAGGTGATGATGAAGAATAGTCTTAGAAGTCGTGCTTGCACCCTAGTTGCTTGTAGCTTTGGGTCTTTGCTTTCTGCTGTATTTTGTTGGTCTCTCAGCCAAGTTTGTAATATACAATATGTGTTGCAACCTTTTGTACTTTGAACCTTAATAGTTATGTATAAAGTTTAACTGTGATACTATAATTGTTATACTGTGTATATTAGCTACTTGATCTAGGAACTGATACAGAAGGTACAAGAGATCCCAGGATTGGGGTCTTACATATATATATTTAACACCCAATGCGTTAAATAAGGATTTTCCGTACGTCGGTCTTTTCGGTTTCAGGATGAGTGTTTTCCTGTTTTGTAATAGAGATTTTGCGATTGTCAGTTTTCCTGTTTTATAATGTGTGATTTCCGATTTTGTAAAAGAGATTTTCCGAATGAGGGCTGTTTCGATGAGTTATATATATATATATATATATTCTAAGTGCTTGTATCTTCTCGCAGAGCTATCCCCGAGTGCCACCAACAAGAGAGTGTGATACCTTCTCAACAAGATCACAGTGGACAACTGGGATGACGTCCTAAAAGCTCTGTGCGACTTGCCTCCTAAAGCAAGGGAGGCAAAATTTCAGGTAATTTCCTTTACCTTTATATGTTTTTCACATCATATTTCAAGTTGTAATTTGTTGTTAGTCCCTATAGGATTTTTTCTCAAATCGAATCGACCTCAGGCCTCAGGGACCAGCTCAACAAGACAATTCGACCAAGGAACCAACGGTAGGGGGGAAAGAGTACACGGTCTCCTTTAGCCTAAGGTAGCCCAGTTCGTGTTATCCCTGCTCCAAGCATTAGGATTCTGCCTGAGGTAATTAATCCTCAACCACAAGTCCCATGCATTCGAGGTTAAACCTCACATTGTGAAGTTCAATGAGTTGAGTGGTCTTCTTTTACTGAACAAATCCAAAAGGACTTGAGCTTGTATTAGGTAAAGGCATTAAGAGAAGTAGAGGATGCCTCGACCATGACATCATTGCTTCTAACAGAGGAGTCGTTGGAGAAAAGACCCGAGGTGAAAAGCGTCATTTTGGCAATCCTCGACCCTAAGTCCAGCGCACATCCTACTGACTTGAGAATTCTTTCCCTTGAGTTGAGAGTGAAGCCATCCCTTAAGTTTAAGATCAAACCGAATGAGCTAAGTTACATACCTCATTCTTTACTCGAGTCTCTTTCATTTCCAATTTCCTTATCGATGTTTTCTTCGTAGTCGTGTGGCTCCGAGCTCCAAGAATGTTTTACAAAGTGCCTCAGCTTGTGGCATTTACCCCTAGCTTGTGGATTTGGTGGACAGGATGCTTTGCAAAGGTCATTTTATTGATTCCATTCATTCTTTTTATGCGATATGATGTGTTTGATTGTCGATGTCGCGTGCTTGTTTGCATTGCTGATCCAAGAGATTGTATAACCCTGTGCGCTGTTGCGCAACACCTGTGGGTGGTAGGGGACAAGGGACAATCCCATAATACTTGTGTCATTGTGGTTTTGGGCATCAGCAGGTGCAGAGAAATGATTTCTAGGAGCAAGTACAATAACAGAGGCCAAAATGAAAGTGCTGCTCCAACGTAGATAAAATAGTTTTCCTTTTTTCAGCTTGGGGAGGAAATCGTGCGTGGTTTGTGTTGCCACCATTAGAGAACCATATTGCCTACAGGTTTTATATTGTCTTATTTTTTTGGTTTTGGCTACAGAATGTTAGCAATATTACAGTAATGTGTGTGTCTGTATGTGTTACTGCATTGACTAAATATAAATATAGATAGAGTTGGTAGATACATGTTTTGAACAAAATTTGGTCGCCCATTTTTTGAGAATTCATTTCATTCATCCCTAGCGAGTTGAATAGCAGTAGACACAATCAGTGGTGGTGCGGGCAGTGGTTAGTGGAGTTGGTCCCTCCCAGCGACGATTGACTGAACCTCCGTCTAATGCTTACTCCTAGCCAAAATGAAAGCTTGATGATGCTTTTTTACCAGTCTCTCATGTATTTAACTCTCTTTTTTCAAACAATTAAAATGCATAACATTTGCAGGCATGATATTTATAAATAGAAACTAAACATCTTCACCTAAGACTAAGACCTGATAACTTGACAAAAACAAAACCCAAACCATTTAACTAACCAAACTGGCTAAAGTATTATTGAGAGAACTATGTATTTACATATGGATACTGATACGTAATGCCATGTGATTTTATATCTCTTTTCAAATATGTTGCGATGATTGAGTACTAAAAACAAATGAAGCACACGAGTGAGTAAAAATACTCAGTAAATACAATTCAGAACCTAGAGAACAGCACATCACCAAAATCAACGAAGACCGAGAAATAATGAGGTTTTCTTTTCTTGAAAACAGCAATAGAACAATAGTTTATATCTGAAATAGATATACATGAATATATCATTGCATTTATCGGTAAAGCCGAGTAAGTGAAGTCAACACTCACTCACAGGATACTGAACATAAGAATAAAATTGTATCTCCGGTATCACTGGCACTTGAATGAAATGTAAAGAGATAACTTAAAACTTGATCATTTAGAATGAACATGATAATAAATTTGAAACACACGAACATAAGAAAATACGAATATGGAACGAACACAATTCAAAAGGATCAATAAAATATTCAATGAGCGAATTATACCATAACACAGATTCGTCATGCACTTGTCCTAATCACGGCGAGAATCTAGTTTCACACCATTAGCACCGACACTTCTTAAACCCCATAATTTGTCCGAAAAATCCACATGACTATATATCAAGTGCTGAAACTATATTATTCATCAAAATCCCAAAAATCTCAGATTCTATCGTTTTTGGGGAAATGGAACCAATAGTCTGAGTTGCTCATCGAATTTAAGCTCGACTAACCCCAGATTTGAGGGCAAATTGTTATACATAAACCGGTTCAATAAAGCAAAGGAATTATTGAACCGGATTTGCTATGTTAACAAACAGGTTGTCGATTCGGCATCGAGCAGACCGCCTCTAACCCTAACCCATGGCCGGAGGCGGAGAGCCCTCCCCGGCCAAGCACTGCCGCTCCCCCGAGGACGCCCAGCCCGACGCATCCCCCAAGCGCCACCACCACCGTGGAACCCACCGCCACCCTTCTCCGGTAGCCGTGGCGGCAAACTCGATGGAGGATGACGAGGTAGAGGAGGGGGAGATACTCGACGATGCTGTCGCCGCTGCTGCTATGGATGTCGATGCAGGTTCCGCCGCTCCACAAGCTTCCCTTGCTCAGGTATATCTCTCTCGCTCTCCCCTTTATCTCGGCGCTTCATAGTCAAGTCTTCCGGCTTGCTCATCTGTTCCGACGTTGTCATCTCAATTGCTCTCAGAGGGAACTGCATACGCTGGTAAATACATCTGAATACTAACCAATAACCGCAAGCAACTATGGTCATATCTATCAATTATAAAAAAGCCTTTTGCAGTCTTGTCTTGGTACAGCCAATTCTGCTGACTTTTTTTCTCCTTGTGATGAGTTGAATTGCACCTGAAAATTGAGTAACTATGCATCTCGTCATTCAGGTGCTGCAGTCTAACTGGGAAATTAGTGGCGCATATCACATTCATTTTTTTTGCTATGTCGTTAGTTTTACGTGGATTTCCTTTTGTTGTTTCTCCATTGCATCACTATAGATGGGAAGCCTACTTACTGTTTGATGTATTGTAAATGCAGGAGCCCTTTGTTAATGGTGCTGATACAGACTCAAATGCAGATGCAACCAAGTTGCATGCTTCTGCTCTGCCTACTCATTCATCCTCAAAAAATGAAGGGAAGTCGCTTCACAGTGCCCGTGAGTCTGAAATTGGAGGTATCCCTTTAAGTGATGTTGATGATACCAAAGGATACGAACAAAGTCAAAGCATCTCAAAATCTCCGCAATCGAGAAGCGGGAAGGGAAGGAGGCACCGAGATGGCCATCACACTTCATCTTCTAAAGATTCTCATTCCAAAGATCTCTCTAGAATATCTCCTTACTCAAGGCACCACAGTGAAGCACATGCCAGAGACCACTCAAGGTCCAGGGAGAAAGGTGCTGAAGCTAATGGTTCGCGCACAAGTCTAAGGGTTGATTCTGATCCTGACAGCAATGACCGGAATGGGAAGTCTGGTAGACATGTGACTAGGAGCCGGGAGAATGAAAGAGAAAGGAGTAGCAGCCGTGTTGTTCGTGATGGACATGGTGATAGGCACAATAGGCGGGAAAGCTATAGAGATGATCGGAGGCACAGCAGCAGCGTAGTACATAGAGGCAAAGTCGATTCACATGAAGCTACTTACAGGCACAGAGAAAGAAGCAGCAGTCGCAGTAGATCTGACCAAAGGGAAAGTGTACGTGTTCATGATGAAAGCCAGGAGAGGGAAAGACGGACTGGTAGTTCAAGGCATAAAGATCATGAGAGGAGGGATACAAGTAAGGATTGGCATAGAGAATCTGATAGGGCTGACAGTGCACGCGAAAGGGAGAAAGTGAGAGATGATTGGGGCATGGAATGGCAAAGGGTTAAGGGAAGTGAAACTCATAGAACGGGAGAAGGACGGGACAAAGTTAGTAACAGTGATAGGCACAGGGATTCTACACGCTCAAAATACAGCACGTTTGATGGTTACAAAGAGAGGCCAAGATCCGGGGAGAAAGCTAGAGATATTGGCCATAAAAGTTGGAGATCTGAAGAAATGAAGGAAAATTCTTTCAAGTAAGGCGTATTTCACACAGTTAACTAATAGCTAACCATCCTCCTTTTTTCTATTTCGTTGTTTTTGTTTTCTGGCACTTCATAGTTACTCTTTCCTTGATGTTAGGGAAGAAGATGAAGAGGAGTACCAAGAGAAAATTGAGCAGCAGTTAGCAATACAGGAAGAAGATGACCCTGAAAAAATTAAAGAGGAAGCAAGGAGGAGGAAAGAAGCTATTATGGCAAAGTTCAGGCAGCAACAATTGCAGAAGCAGCAGGTGGAATCTGTACCAAATAGCAATGATGAAGGTAACTTGATTAGCTAATTTTGAGGTTCACCTAATACAAGACTAATACACTTTTACTGTGCTATGCCAAATTAAATTAATTGCTACTGAGAGATGTACTGTTGCTTGTACAGAAGTAAGAGCAATGGATAGAGATGAAATGGCACATCTGAATGAAGATAATGATAGCAGCTCTATGGCCAACAGCGAAGCTGAAAATAAGCATGATTCTCCAGAGGTATTTGTTGGCGATTCAGACTTCACTGTGGGAAAGTCTCCTGCTCGCAATGGCATTTTAGCTAGCACGGGATCATTGGGTAATGAGAGGATGATAGGTATTTCAGGTCTTGGAGAGGGTACCCCCAAGGTAATTGTGTTATGCTATCCTGCTAGATAGTTTATATGAATTCAGATCATCCAGAAAATTTATACTATTTTAAATTTCCAGAGCGAGAGATCAGCTGATATGTTTTGTGATGACATTTTTGGGGAATCACCTGCTGGAATTCGAAAATTGGTATGTATTCCTATCCCTTCTGCTACTTAGAGGTCCTAGATATGAATTCTTCTTTTGCTGCAAACTGTTTTCATGAACTATGTGTGCTTGTAAGAATTATTAACATGTTAGTAATAGATTTTCAGCATTCAAGTTGTAGTTTTTCTTAGAAGTCTTCCAGAAAGGGGACACAGTTTAAAAGAAAAGTGCCATACTGTTCTGATCAAAAGGCCTCGGGAAGGGATAAAACATGATCCACATGTTAATTCGTCTGAATATGTATCATTTACGTGTCAAACTAAAAGAGGTCAAATTTTGAAGATGGAACACTGCTCCTTGTTTTCCCCCCAATCTTAGATACAGTGCCCATCTTTTGTTTACTCAATCTTAACTCACTGTATTGGACAGGGCAAGGATGATGGTTTGCACGATGAGAGAAATGCTATTCATGACAACTGGGATGATGCAGATGGTTACTACAGTAAGTTTCTGCTATCTTACACTCACTTTTTCTTGTCAGTTTCTTTGTTTTGTTTGCGATCAAACTCTGCTCATGTGCTACCCATTCATTCATTTTCTCCTTTTTGCAACTCTATGCAGCTTACCGGTTTGGGGAATTGCTTGGTGGCCGTTATGAAATCACAGCAGCGCATGGGAAGGGTGTGTTCTCAACAGTCGTGCGGGCAAAATATCTTGAAGCTGGGAAAGATGATCCCGAAGAAGTTGCTATTAAAATTATTCGCAACAACGATACAATGTAAGTTTAGCTCCCTAGATGTATTTTTTCTGGCGATATTTCTAGTATGTAAAATAAAATAGGACCATGTAATTCAATATTTGGTTATACAGGTACAAGGCTGGTAAGCAAGAGGTTTCAATATTGGAAAAACTTGCAAGTGCGGACCGCGAGGACAGACGCCACTGCGTGCGGTTTATTTCTAGTTTCATGTACCGGAACCATCTTTGCTTAGTTTTTGAATCTCTCAATATGAATCTTCGTGAGGTATTAAAGAAATTTGGTCGTAATATTGGGCTTAAACTGACTGCGGTGAGGGCATATTCAAAGCAGCTTTTCATCGCCCTGAAGCATCTGAAGAATTGCAAAGTTTTGCACTGCGATATAAAGCTAGATAATATGCTGGTATGTCATCTTCCTTAGCACCATTTTATTTATTTTTATTGTGTTAAACTATCTTCAGTTGTCTTTCTTTTAGAATTGCTTGCATAAATATATTTACAGATTTAACCACTTGATACATAAAAAGTCGAATTTTATAGTTATGCTGTCATTTTATCCTTCCATGTGGCACAAGCACACTACATAATTGTAAAGATTATCGAGTAAATGTCCTTTTTAACTGTGTCCAACTGTCCATTGCTTGTATTTTAGGTGAACGAGGCTAAGAATGTACTGAAACTATGTGATTTTGGCAACGCTATGCTTGCTGGAATGAATGAGGTTACGCCTTATCTTGTTAGCCGTTTCTACCGGGCACCAGAGATAAGTGAGTTTTTTCTTCAATTTGTACCTTATTTCGAAATGTTGTCTGTACACAGGTGTTCTATTCGAAATGTATTTCACTTAACAAATTGTTTTCTTGCAGTTCTCGGGTTGCCCTATGACCACCCGTTGGACATGTGGTCAGTTGGCTGCTGTCTATATGAACTTTACACTGGAAAAGTCTTATTTCCAGGTTCATCAAATAATGACATGCTCCGGCTTCATATGGAATTGAAGGGTCCCTTTCCTAAGAAGATGCTTCGAAAGGTTAGTTCTCATGCTTGAATCATTTATTAACCTTAAAGAATGAAATGCTCTTCCTTGTGTTGTTGTAAAACTGCAAGCTTGCATACTTCTCGTCTAAAAAAATCGCATACTTCTGTTGAACTCTGAGTGAACATATAAATACTGCTCTAATTGAATGTTTCCATTACATAGGGTGCCTTTACGATGCAACACTTTGACCAAGATCTCAATTTTCATGCTACCGAGGAGGATCCTTTGACAAAAAAGGTGTCTTTGTAACCATACCCTCTTTGCTATTTTCTGTTTGGATTATTTGAATTCTGTATTCATTCTCCTTTTGTTTGCAGGCTGTGAGAAGGTTAATTTTGAACATCAAACAAAAGGATATTGTTTCTTTGATTTCAAACTTTCCTGGCGAGGATCCAAAAATGATATCCAGTTTTAAAGATCTTCTTGATAAAATATTTGTCTTAGATCCAGAAAAGAGGATAACCATATCACAAGCACTTAGCCATCCTTTTATCACTGGCAAGTGAAAATAAGATGTTGATTCCTCTTGACATTGTTGAACTTAGCATCTACCTTGTAAAATACAATTTGGGTTCCTGTTGTCTAATCATCGGCATTTCTGTCTTGTGTCCTGGGAGCTATGAGATCAGAGTACGTGGATGAAGCATGGAAGTATGGAAGAGATGGCTATCTTGCAGACCTTGCTGCATGCACTTATCATTTGGATATGTTCTGTTGCTTGTAAGACAACTAGCCAGTTGGCATTCCATTCCCTGTATACATTATTTCCTGTGGGTTTACAAGACATACATGAAAGTCCGCTTCATTTCACTTAACAGTTGTGCTTACTCGGATGACTGACAAGCAAGGTTATATGTGTAACTCTGTTGCTTTTACTGGTGTGAGCAAATCTTTGCATGTGCTTGGCATACTTACACCAGGCACACTTTTTCATTTGTGTGCCTGCATGTACTCTGCTGATGTTTAAGATTGCATGCCCGGTATGCTTGGCCTCAGGCATTTACTTATCTGGAGGTGCAATGCACCAGATGTTTGTACTGCTTGACAAGTTGTTTATTTAATATTAAAACAGGCCTTCTGTACTATTAATTTGTTTCTACATCTACTCATGCGTTTTAAGATTCTAATTTATTTTTTGATTCAGGATTCTGCCAGGGCTCTGCTGTGTGCACATTATATATTCTAAAGGGCCAACATAAGAAGGTACCCTGGTTGATATCTGGGTAACTTAGTGTGTTTGAACCCATCAAAGTGGTTTTGTTTGCTCTTTTGTAAATTGATCATTATGTGATTAGTTGGCTATATGAGTTATAAGTTGACAGAGTGATGTCTGTATTTTTTTTAATATAGAATGTTAGCATTCTTATGTCCTGGACACTTGGTCTTTTCATTAATGTATACATGTTTGAATCTATACATAGTTTTGGGGATGGCTATCAGAAAACCAAATTTTAGCAACCCAAAGTTTCTTATCCCGATACTCCACTTGTAGGATAAGTTGTGGATGGACAAAAAGTAAATGTATGTGAAGTGATTAAATACAAGCACATGTACTAACTCTACCTTTTATTTTTGCATCAAAGTATTGTTTTTTTCCTAATTTAAATTGTTTGCTTTCGTACATACCCTCATATGGAATATCAATTGAAAATTGGTTTTGCTTTTATGTTATCGAGGTCCTGGGATGGAGATTGCTGGACCCTCTGCTCACTTGTCATGGTAAATCCTTTCGACTCAGGATATGTTGTCCTTCCAATTTATTCTTAAGAGTTCTCACCTAATGTTTTAGAATGTTTGGTACAGAATGGCTGTCTTTTTTTTTTTTTTTAAATTTTGTCGACCTTTTGCTCTTTTTGTAATAGGTGTCTTTCTAATCTTTAGAGTGATTCAGTAAGTTACTTGAATCAACTTTTTGGCATTCATTTTAGGTTTCATGAAACATTAATCTACTTAACATTTTTTTATTCTATTGTGTGGTTATCAGAAAATGCCCCATAAGCTATACTTCACCTTAGAAGTTCTTTTCTCTATCATGCAATGAAGTATGTGAAACATAGGAGAATTTGAGTTGTATACAACAAATATAGGAGCTGAAAACGTCTTACTGAGCCTAGTTATAGAACCAAGGACCGAGCGTTCGTATCTAAGTTAACAAACATGAGCAGCAATGGAATAGCTGTATTTGCTGCATGATGAGAAATGCTGGTGGCATTAGATAATTTTATTTTGTTATCGGAAGTATTAAAGATCATTATGAACTTACTATTCTCGTTTCATTCAGTTGGATTCCTTAGAATGCTATTTGTCAGTTAGTCAGTTTGAACCTAATGCCATCCATAAGTGGGCATGTGAAAGATAGTAGTGTTGAGGTAAAGACTTTCTTGTGTTGGATGAATGCAGTTTTGTTAGACTTATTTGCTATCTGTAGTATTTAAAAAAAGAAGAAGCTGACCTGGGTAAACCTAGAGAACAACTGAATATGGATGTGGTTAAGAAATTGCAGGCCTATTTCAAGGTTGGTGCCTTTCTCAATTTTACAGAGATGATAGTGTTAACTGTTGACATTTCTTTGTCAATCTGTACCAGTTGCTTAGGAATTATTTTATTTGATAGCAAAGCATTTAAAAAAAAAACCCACCCCTGCGGAGAAAATTTTAGGGAAAATTGCAAAAACCCACCTGCAACTTTGGGGGTTTGTCAAAAGCCCCCCTAGAACTTGTTTTTTGTCGATCCCCCTACAACTCTTATTTGGTGTCAATACCCCCTTAGCATTGTTTGACCACATGATATAGTGCTTGTGTGATTTCCAAAATGACAACGTGGCTTCTAGAATGATTTTTTGTAGTCTACTTGACCATTAAATTAGATCTGCCACTCTGGTTTTGCACACTTATATAGGATGAATATTCAAAAGTATGTGAATAAGGAGCCCAAATAATGAAATGCTTGCTCAATTAAATGGTTCCAGAGATGTCGGAAGCTAAGCTAGGTATCGCTACGCCACCCTAGTAACCCTATGAAATCACACATGCACCACATGTGCAGTCAACAGTTATAGGGTCTTTTTTTTTGACAAACCCCCAAAGTTGCAGGTGGGTTTTTACAATTTTCCCAAAATTTTATTAGTATCATCCCAGCTGGATATTTTTTTTTCCTGTATTTTCATGAAACAAAAAATCTGCTGTATAATATTTGTATTTAGCCTGGTTTGTACTGCTATATCAGGCATGTTAGATGCAAAAAAAAAGAAGTACGCTCTTAGAATTGCTGTATGAACATGGAGGGAAACAACACATTCTCTATTGGCCAGAATGAGACATTTTTTTACCTTATGTTTTGTTATTAAAGACTCGTTCTTGTTAAGCAGAATTCAATAAGGAAAATGTTAGTAATAGCCTTGCTCATATTTTTTGTATGATTCATTTGTTTTGATTTGATTGCAGTTTGCTCTCTGTATTTATAGCGTCTATTTGTATTAGTGATTTTATTGTGACTTGAGAGGGTTTCTGGTTGCTTGTCTCCAGTTGTAGGAAAAATATTGGAATGATAATACTTTCCGCTAAAGTTTGTCAGATTTAAAATTGGGTATTTTATTCATGAGTGCTTCATGCATATTTTAAATAGTTCAAGACCTGTTTGGTTTTTACTGTAAGGTTGCCAACTTACCCAACTCGTCTAACTTGTGGTGAACAAAAACGACACTACAACTTAAGCAAAGCCTAACAAAATCTTGCCACTGTTCTAGTATCTATGACCCGTGCGACCTAGTTATAATGGCATGACTAAATTGTCGATAGGAACCAAACACTTTCCTAACATGCATAACAAAACCGTGGACTGTAGTGAAGTTCAGCATCCAACCAAACATGCCCTTAGATCCATATTTCATTGTTGTTTTTGCAACATCTTGAGTCAATTTTTCTAGTCATTTGGCTGCTTTATTTTTACCAGCCAGTCAGTCTGCAAAAAGGAACCTAATTTAAATTATCACCGTTTCTTTCTGTTACTAGAGGAAGGAAGAAACACCAACTTTTCTTGCCTCCATCCAACAGTTTGCACAATTAAATTACCATTTTTTTGGATTGGATCTTTGGCATCAACTTGTAGGATTTGCAGACTTCTCTACCCTCAAAATTTGGTTTATGCGAGCAAGAAAATTTTGTCTGTATAATGATGCAAGAGGCAAATATTTTGTAGTAGTACATAAAAATGCTTTACACATCTCTTAATATCAACCACTTGGGGACACTGCCATCCTGTTTGCCAGTGGGTATTCCTCCAAATTTGATCTTTAGATATTTCCTTACCGATCCAGTAATGGAAAACCACAAGCTGACACATCGAGAAACATGAGTACAGTTATGCAGCAGTAACTAAGCAAAACAGTTATCAACTAAACGTTTCCTCTGCTGGAGGCTGGAGCATATACTTAATTGTAAAGTGCATTGTATCTGTATTCAGTCCATGTGACAATTGTCATTATAAGCTATCATTTCTATTGATACTATTTGGGCATTAGTGACACGTAAGGTCTAATCCCTTTTATAAGTCACAAAGGGATGCTGCAAATGTCTTGCCAATAGAACTGACAATATTTTCCTTTATATGTGTGCTATAAAGTATAAATCCCAAGAGAACTGTATAACTGTTTCCCTGAACATATATGCTGGATGTTTATTTGTTCTGCTGTTAAATTCCCTCTGTTTTGATACTTCCCGGTTGAATTTTAGATTAATAACTGATAACGATACATGTTTTTTTGTGACCATATAAGATTTATTTGGTGGAAAGTGGTAGTGGTAGTGTAGAAAATGCACCATCAGATTGTGTTCCTTTCTATGTACTTGCATTAAGATTATCTCATCATTAACCAACCTTGCTTGTCTGCAAGCGGTATCTGTATATCTCTGAAATTTTTATGTTATTTCATGTATGTTTGTTGTTTTTAATGGTATAGTATTTCATGTATGTATAGTGTTTTTAATGGTATAGTATTTCATGTATGTTTGGTGTTTTAAATGGTATAATATTTCATGTATGTTTGGTGTTATGAGCAGGAAAGCTTGTTATCTTAATTTTCCGGTGCACAACTCTTGGAGATATAATCAATTCCTGAGTTAATTTTTTTTGTCATCGTTGCTACATCAGTCCTTTTTTCATCTTTTGTGCATGCAATGTTGCAAAACTGATTGATAATTTACCCCCAGACTGCCAGCATTGCATGAACAACTGCCAACTGCATCTACTGCTTCATTAAGGGCTCTACTATTAAATTTATTGATGAATTGACATTTTTACCCCTATATGCCTAGCAGCATTAGCATAAGCAATTTGCTGACATGTTGACATACCTGATGCTATGTGAATTGTTGCAGTTTGGCGAGGAATGTCAAGAATCACGCCAACAATGTATCATTGAATCTGTAGCGTATGTAATGTACCGCAAATGAAGTAAATTGGTACAATGAGAGATTACCTCAATGGCAGCGCATTGGGGGCTCCATTGCCATACAGAAGGCTCAATAGCAGCGCATTGATGTCTGACAGTTTTATTATTGGGTCATTTGGAAAAATGCCATGAACAGTGAAAATATCACTATGTCAGTGACATATGAACAGTGACATTTTTTTTTTTTTTTTGGTTTCAGTGGTATTTCCCTTTATTTATTCTAATGCTGCAGTAGCCTGTCAGTTGCTGCATTAGAGCACGAACATCCTTTGGCTGGGAGAGACAAGTGAGTTAGCAATGGTGCTTAGGGATTTAAGCATGATTATCATCAATGTTAGGGTTTGCTACTAGTGCTAATTTTATTTTAGGAATAAAATTAAATGTTTTAGATTATCTATGTGCTCTTAGATTACTGATGAGACGAAGCGCAGTTACAATAGCTAAATTGGTGGTTTACCAAGGCTGACAAAACGGTTAATGTCTTGCAATGTGACTGTACATTTATACAAGATGAAGGGGAAGTTGCAATTGGGGAGACACCCTTCCCAACAGACAACCAAGGATGTCTTTGTTGACCATTGATACATGGATTGGATCGAGAATTGTCTATTCACATGTAATTTTCATCAATGGACATCGTTTTCTTGAGATAAATTTATATTGACCAGTTTAGTCACTACTTTGTTCCATGCTATAAGTTTATCTTCTATGATTGGACAATGGAAGGATATATGAAGCGGAATAGTGCTTTTCCCTCGCAATGCTAGAAAGCAATGGGTATTGTTCGTTAAGTGGAATGCCGCCTAGTACTTACCCAATTATCTTCACAAAATCTTATCTGTGTTTTATCATGTATTTGAAACGTGTCCTATTTTATGGATCCTTCTTAATCTTTATTAGGCTAGAGTAGAAATGTGAATCACGATTTTTCTTTCACTTTTGTTAGGGTTTACAGCTGAGGTACTTGATTCCCAAATCCCATCCTCATCTGGTAGCACTAAGGAGACATTTATTTTGGATCGAAAGGTCAATGATTCCTAACTCTTGTTAATCCTTCGGCTAGTAAATTGTTACACACAAATTGATCGAGTACCGGCAACTGTTAAAAGCAGTTGCTCACGCCCTTGCGGGAAAATGCCTGTTTAGAAGGGATCTCTTTTGAAAGTATATGAATTTGTCTACACACGATAGGTTAAAGGGAATCAAGTATGTCCTAAGAAGGGGTTAATTAGGATATTTAAAATTATTAGTTTTAGAATTTTCGTAAGTTAAGTTTATCTTATATTTAAATGTGTTCTAGGCTTTTTTAGTGTATCTACTCTATCGTTTAAAAGAATTGTAAGGTAAATTGTAAGTAAGTAATGTGAAAATATAAATGAGGTAAAGAGATAAACTCGGCACGAGGGATTTTTATTGTGTCGTATCGGTGGCACATAAGCTATTCTTAGTTCACGTTGGAGCTCCATAAAGGATATGTTCCCAGTTGTCAAATCTCTTTTGGTCACGGTTCTTGAAATACCAAATTAAAATATAAGGTCTCAAGCACGATGAGCCACCAAGACGAGGTCTCATCACTAACCTCTCTTCCAGTCACTTGTACGTCATCTTCACTTTGGAGCTTTAGTCACAAAGACAAGGGATTCTATGTTCCTACACAATCCTCTTGCCGTCGCTCCACACCAAGTCAGAGAGTCAACAAGTTACCGGCGAGTCACCAAGACTCCAAGATGCTGATGTACCTCTTGGTACACGTTTGGATCACTCCTTGATCCATACTCTAAGTTGCAGCACCTAGCAACTCTTCTCTTAGTCATATAAATACTAATCACTAACTAATAGTGTGCTTAGTTGTCTTGAATGAACACTTTATGCTCTTAGATGACTTGGGTGTCTTCTTAGGTGCACAAAGGTTTCTCTGGACTCCAGCAACTTCAAATGAATGAGTGGAGGGTTATTTATAGCCTCAACCCCGTGGACTAGCTGTTATCCCAACGGCTCACATATTCTGTAAACACCCGATGATCCGGTGCGTATATTCTTAGAAACTAGTCATTGGAATTCCACTCAGAGTTCTTCTGAACACTAGATTGTTCGGTATAACCATCAATTTATCACTGGACTATCCAGAGAGTTTTCCCGAGCCAGACCGCGCCAAACTTCTTCTTTGCACAAAATACTCTGGTGTGCACTGTCTTCATCATCGGACCTTCTGTTGTGTAGAACTTCTTCTTTTCTAGGTTTTCCACACCTTTTGTTAAATGCTTCGGTGAAGCCTACGGTGTGCATCACTTCATCACCGGACTATCCGGTGAGTAGATCTTCGATCTTCTGCGCTTGGATTCTTCTCTGTAAGAATTAGTCCGGCGTGCATCTCTTCTGATCGCCGGACCTTCTGGTGAGTGCAATCTCTCTGGGACTTTTTCCAATTCAATCAAACTTTGTCCTAGCTGTGGTGGCTTTTTGATATATTACATCTATGAGAACTACTAACATATATTCTTGATAAACATGTTAGTCCCAATAACTATGTTGTCATTAATCATCAAAATCACAATCATGACCTAGTATGGTCATTTTCGCTACAATCTCCCCCTTTTCGGTGATTGTTGAAAACACAACCAAAGCAAGAGGCAAATGATACCAATTTAGACCAATTAAGAGAATACATGATCTCAAAGTTCATAAGTCCATATTTCTTTGCTTGGATGCATAGTAAGAACAAATTATGATACTAACTGTAAGACAATCATGTTCTTACCAATTTATATCTCCTGTTTTTGCTACAATATCCCCTATTTTTATATCTCCCTTGATCGACCCATACAAGAGCTTTTTCATCTCCTTTGTCAACTCAAGATGCATCCCCTTTGTCAACAATCTACTCGAGATAGTTCTTGCATCTTGATTTCTCTTGCCTCTTGCTTTGGTCTCAAAATTCTTCCCCTTTCTCAACGATCTCAAAAAGGCTATAAATACATGTTGAACTCAAGGGAAAGCTTTAGAGTATTTGGGAGAGAGTTTCATAAAATATGATCCATATGATACTACTTAAGATATGAGGTAGTGATACCAATTGAAAGAATAGGAGGTATTGATACCAATTACAAAAGACAAACAAGGATCCTAAATCATAAAACTCACATGGTATAAACTCTCCCTCTATGTGTGCATTCATATGATGAGAGTAAAACATATGCACAACTAGATAATATGATAAGATAGGAAGTTTAAGACATATCATGCATAGAGGTAGCTTAAATGCAGAAAATGAATTGACAATGATACTAATTGAATCTTTTAAGTATTGCATATCTTCGGGGACTTGTTGATCACTTCATAGGACTCGTGAGCTTAGATTATACCAATTGGTAACAAATAAAAAACACCATACAAGTGTTGAATACTTGTAAGAGATATGCACTTATTATTGATAACAATGCAGAATTTATCCTATGGATTGGTTCATGGCATATAAGAAATACTAATTGAAGAGCTAGTGATTACCAATTGAAGAACTAGTACCATGAAAGAAACCTACAACTAATAAACCATGTAGGTTGCTCATAGGAGAGAGAGACATACAAGCAACCTACCATATTTAAAACCCACACTAGGCATTGCAATGAATTAAATTAAGCACATGCAATCCTAGGCAAGGCAAAGATACCAATTGAAAATATTTTATATCTAGTATCTTTCACCTTTGGATGGAGATTTGAGTATATGATGATCATGATTTTCATTAATGCGTACAATCTTGTACACTTGACTTTTTGTTTGAATTTTCACTTAATCTTGTGTGCCAAGTCTCCAAATCCCCGAAGACCTGTGAATTTTAAGTCTTCTTTGGAACCCAAACCGATTTAGACCCTTTAATGTTGGTGATGATTTCCTTGGACACCCAAATAGGTTGGTTCCACCTCCGATCCTTTCTCCTAACCATGTGTACAACCACTTTGCCATTGTTTTTCTTCTTGAGCTTGTAGTGGTTACTCTTGATCTTGTTATTGTAGTTGGATTTGGTGTAGATGTTGGAGGTCTTTTTGGAGAGGTTTATCATCATCTTCTTCTCCTTGATCTCCTTCTTGACTTGCTTGCATTAGAAGGACTTGTGGCCTTCTTGATGGCACTTGAAGCATGTCACGGTGGATCCCTCCGCAAGCTTCTTCACCATGGTGGCATAGTTATTTTGAAGAGGTTGGACATGGTTCTTGCCCTTTAGTCTTGCCAAGTACTTCTTTAGCTTCTCCACTTCTTGCTTAAGCTCGCCATTTTTGTGTGCAATGAGTTCATTAGATGATTCTACAACAATATTCTCAAAATATATTTCTCATTGCAAAGGGGTGAGCTAGATAAATCAATTAAATCATCATAAGAAGTGGAAGCATCTACCTCAGGTTTGACATTAAAGAGAGAGGTAGATTGCTTCAAAGGGACCTTAGGTTGAGATTCAATGTATTCAAATTTAACCTTAAGCTCTTCATACTCCTTGTTTAGCAAATTGAATTTGTACAATAATTGTTCATAATTAGAAACAAAGGTAACATGAATATCATTAAGTGCATTGAATTTTTAAGCTCTTTAGTTTGTTTTTTAATAGCCCTTTCTTGCTTATTTATCAAATCAAGAAGTTCTTCTTGAGAGGGTGAATCCTCATTGGATTCATCATCACTTACATCTCTTTTCATACCTTTGTTCATAAGGCACTTGTGAAATGACTTGCGTGATGATGATTTGCATGATGATGACCTTGAGGAAGAGCTTCTCTTAGAGGAGCGTATGGTGAAGCTTTCATCACTTGAGCTTGACTCTTCATCTTCACTCACCCATCTTTCCATACTTGCAAATACTTTGCTTCTTCCTCTTGTCTCAAGAACATGATATTTCTCATTGCGCACATCTTTTGTGTATTTATGTATTTCAATGAGACTAGTCCAAATATCATGTGCATTAGTGAGAGAATATACTCTATTGAATGCATCAACATATAAAGATGATAAAATAATACTCTTCGCTAAAGCATCAGATTGTTTCTTCGCTTTGGTGATGCGTTCTTTCATCCCCTCTTCGGTGACCCTCCAAATATCTAGACCTTTTGCTTCCAAATATTATGTTATAAGAATTTTTCAACAGGGGAAATTAGTACCGTCAAAGTGTGGAGCACTACTAATATCCATCCCTAACCTCGAACGTCACAACTCTTGGCGGTTAAGTCCATTGAAGAGCACGAGGCTCTGATACCAATTGAAGGGAATCGAAGACGTCCTAAGAGGGGGTGTGAATTAGGACACTTAAAACTATTGACTCTAAAACTTTCACAAGATAAGCCTATCTCAATTTCTATCTAAATGTGCTCTAGACTTATCTAGTGTGCCTACTCTACCGTTTAAGAGAATTGCAAGGTAAATTGTAAGTAATTAAATGCGGAAACGTAAATGAGGTCGAGAGACAAACTCGGCACGAGGGATTTTTTTTCCCGTGGTATCGGTGGCACACAAGCCACCTCTAGTCCACGTTAGAGCTCCACAAAGAATATGCTCTCGGTCACCAAGTCTCTTCCGGTCACAGCTCTTGAGATACCAAGTCAGCAAGACAAGGCCTCAAGCACGATGAGCTATCAAGCCACCAATGCGAGGTCTCACCACTAACCTCTCTTCCGGTCACCTGTACACCGTCTTCACTTCGGAGCTTTAGTCACAAAGATAAGGGCCTCCGCGTCCCTACACAATCCTCTTGCCGCCGCTCCACACAAAGTCAGAGGGTCAACAAGTTACCAGCGAGGCTCCAAAACTCCAAGGTGCTGGCGTACCTCTTGGTACATGTTTGGATTACTCCTTGATCCACACTCTAGGTTGCAGGACCTAACAACTCTTCTCTCTAGGTCTATAAGCACTAATCACTCACTAATGGCGTGCTTAGTTGCCTTGGATGAACACTTTATGCTCTTATATGGATTGTATGTCTTCTTAGGTGTACAAGGGTTTCTCTGAACTCCAGCAATTCAAATGAATGAGTGGAGGAGTATTTATAGCCTCAACCCCATAGACTAGCCGTTATCCCAATGGCTCACATATTCTGTGAACACCGGATGATCCAGCGTTAACAGAGGTACAAGCACCGGACCATCCGGTGTGTACATTATCAAAAACTAGCTGTTGAAACTCCACTCAGAGTTCTTCTGAACACCGGATTGTTCGGTGTAACCATCAACCCATCACTGGACTATCCGGAGAGTTTTTCTGAGTTAGATCGTACCAAACTTCTTCTCTACACAAAATATTTTGGTGTGCACTATATCTTCATCATCGGACCTTCCGGTGTGTAGAACTTATTCTTTTATGGGTTTTCCATACCTTCTGTTAAATGCTCTGGTGAAGCCTCCGGTGTGCATCACTTCATTACCGGACTATCCGATGAGTAGATCTTTGATCTTCTGCGCTTGGATTCTTCTCTGCAAGAATTAGTCTGGTGTACATCTCTTCTGATCGCCGGACCTTTCGGTGAGTGCAATCTCTCTAGGACTTTTTCCAAATTAATTAAACTTTGTCCTGGCTACGGTAACTTCTTGATTTATTGCATCCATAAGACCTACTAACATATATTATTGACAAACATGTTAGTCTAATGACTATGTTATCATTAATCATCAAAATCACAATTATGGCCTAATAGGAAAATTTTTGCTACATAGGTCTATTATGCGCATAGATACAAAACAGACCTGTGTTGTGTACTATGGTCGATCGAGTCAGCTTCTTCCTGCGCGCACTCTAGCTAAGCCTTCTGTGAGTTAACAAACTAAGAGAGTCAATCCGCTGATGGTATGTACACGTTTAATCCATCCCTTGGAGATTCTTTTATTGATTCAAATCGTTAAAATGTAATATCTCTAGAAAGCACATATGTTAAATCTAGCTATTGCATGCTGACGTGCGCCTCACAGGCGACCTGTTGGAATCGGCGCCAATTCATGAAATTCTAAAACATGTACACTTTACTCTTATATTGCTAACATGTAACTACATGGGAAAGAGGAAGAGGGGGACTACGGCTACGCACGTGCGCACATTTCGTGCAAATTTCGTGTGAAAAATCGCGTGACTTGTGATGAGCACGGCGTGTACGTGTACGTGTAAATATAGCAGACAATCATGCAATATTCTTTTTCCTTTTATTGCAATGATTATGTTTCAATGTGATTAAACAAGCATTTGAAATTAGAGATAAATATGACAATTTTTTCTGGCGATTTAATGAGATTAAAATGCCTGATTTAATTACCATTTATGACAGACCGAAACTGCCATTTTATGGCTATACTAGAAACTACACATATGTTACACATGTGGAATCAATCCAGTATATAGCAATCCAAGAAATATGGAAGACAAATAATAGAAGATTGAATGTATTTTTAAAATATATGGAAGACAAATATTAGATGTATATGTATGAAAGGTAAATAATGTGAGATTAAATATATTTTGGAAGGAGAAACAAGATCCAATGTTGTACCATGACCATTTGATCAACTTAGGTGAATGGTAGAGATCGTCCGGATCAGTTACAACTGTGAATTATATAGGAGTATAGATGAGAACCACGAGACATCCTGGTTGGCTCTCTGATTTTTGTCTCCTTATTTTCCTAATCCTCCTCTCTCTTGTGCGGCTGCACTGTTTTGTTCTGCTGCTAAGCTTTGTCGACCTTTCTGATCGGTGTGCACCAAGGAGAAAGGAGAGCGGGATCTTCAAATCCGGTGTCGTGTAGAGTCCTGCACGGGGCAACAACCAGGTTTTTGGGCAGCATTTTCGTGCGACTGTTCGATGAGTTCTTTGTTGACCATGTCTTCGTCCTGGTATGCATCGTCGACATTTACTACGACTACTTCCTCGACATCCTCGATGACTGCTACTTCCTTGACGTCAACTACGTCCGAGGAGTTGCTTCCACGACATCGACTAGATCGCCCTCGCGGAAGTTCATGTTCATCAACCCAACAAGTTGTGCGTGTAACTTTGTTGAGAAATATGCTAGTTCTAGTGTTTGCATATAGATTTTCATATGTAGTTTTTCTCATAATAAAATCTAGACTTAATATTTGTTGCAATATTTCCAGCATGACCTCCTCTGCGTTGTGCCCTACCCCTCCATCAACTTCATGCACTCCTGACGTGAATCTTCTTTCTTCTTGTTTTTTGATGGGTGAGTCTTCTTTCTGAACATCTGTCAGGCCCGGCCATGACTGTGCCACCGGCGCTTGCTGGTGCGTGGGCCAATAGTGTGCCTCCGGGGCCAGTTCTCGTTGTCCGCGTGAGTGTAGGTAGCTGCTGACTCTGCAGCGTGTGCTGGCCGTCCTATGGCGATGCTGTAGTGGTGTATGCATGGGCGTGGCACCACTGCCACCGCTGCTCGTGTTCGCCACCGCCTTGTTGCCGCCGATGTGGTCCTACATATGCTCGCCGTGGGGGGCCACCATCATGGTACTATTGTTCGCCATGTTGCTACCACCGTGGTGCCACTGCCATGGTGGCGTAGCCATGGCGCTGCTTGTGTTCGCTGTTGGGGCTATCGCCGTGGTGCCGCTGCTGTTTCTACCGTTGTGCTACTTGGGTGGTCCGTGGTGCTGCTCGTGTGTCCACCTTCGCCGTGGCTGTGTCTGGCTCCTAGCATTTGCGTTGCTCCTCCCCTTGCCTGGCCTCCTCCTCTTCTGTAGGTTTGGGCTTGTGGGGAGATTCGTGATGCTGGGATGGTCGAGGGATGGTGCAGCTATGAGGTGGCAGCGTTGCTGCTGCTTGGGTTTTGGCCATTGTGTGGGCTGGCCGTGCACAAGGGGCGGGTTGTGAGAGCCGCTGGCGAAAGCTTTGCTTAGCTTTTGACCGGCTTCGATGAAGGCGACGCCCTCGGGAGCTGTTCTCCTCCTTGGAGGTGTTGTTAGGGCATGTCCCCACTCCCCTCCCCTTGGACCTTCTGAGTGAAAACCTGGTTCAGGCAACCGAACGGGCTATAACGACAACTCAACATTGCGTCCTCCTTGGAGGCGTCGTTCTAGAGGTCCTGTTCACGCGCTACGATGGTTGTTGGCCTAGTGGCGGCATGGTCGGGTTCAGTTTGAACCGCCAGCTTCTTCTATAGGTTTACCCCTATGTCCTCATTTCACGATGGCTTTTCTTTTTGGTTTGGCTCTTCTCGACAGCGTTTTGTTCTAGTGTGCGCTCCTCCAAAGTGACGCGCTGCCATCTTGTGGGTCAGAGAGGTACGACGTGGGAGCAGGGCTCCGCCTGTCGGGTTGTGGCGGTGTGGGAGCAAGGCTCCGCCGTCCGAGTTGTGTGAGAGATAGTCATTTGGTAGGTTAGCGCCTGAATTGAGTTGGGTTGGAATTATCTGTTGTCTGGTTGTGCCTCTGGTGTGGGCATCATTCTGTTGAGGTCGTATTATCGTCTTAGGGTTGTCTACTGGTTCCTTTAAATCGTGCAGTTGTGAGATTTTCGGGACCGATTTCTCATTTAAACTAGGTCAATTCTCCTCTTCTATAAAAATTTCGGCAATGCTCTTGCCGTCCTTTCAAAAAAAGTCTTCTTTCTGAACTACCTACATGCCCTCCTTTGTTTGATCTGTTCAAGAAGGATTCAGCACTACGTGAAAAAAAAACCATGAGTGACGAGTGGTAACCGTCATTAATGATATGTCCCATACTTGTCACCCCAAACGTATTACTGATGAGTCGTCATTGGTGACGGGTCTTAATCTGTCACCAATGAGATCATATATGATAGGTGACAACTTGATTTGTCAGTAATGAAGGTTATAGGTGATGGGTCGTAATAGTGACCCATTGCTAATGACTGAATATAAGTGATGGGTTGTAACAGTGACCCGTCACTTATGACTCCTGAATGTTTTTTGTATTTTTTGGATACGAAAAAATAAAAAAATCATCCGAGCCATCCCAGCACAGGGGCTTATCACATATGCCTCACAAGCCACGCCATTTTTCAAACTATTTTCAGTCTTTGACTTACGTTTGAATCAAACCCACGACCTCCCCTCGTGCGCAAGCCACCCTTACCACCTCAGCTATTATGTCGTTGTGATAGGAAGCGGATATTTTATCCTTTTAACCTTTATTACCGAAGGTCATATGACCCGTCACCTATGACTGATTAGTGACGGGTCAAAATAGTGACCCGCCACCTATGACCATGTTACCAATCTGAATTACAGGTTGCTCTAGAGCTTAAGAGCAAAGGGAATAAAATATTTTTAATAGTTTGATTTAAAGTTTTGGAATCACAGAGTGAAATTAAGTTCAATTGAGCTGTTCATTTTGACCCAAAGCAACTGTAGAATTGAAGTAAGCAATATAACGAATGTTTCAAATAGGTGACCCGGAGTGCCTTCGATAAAACATGTATAACTTTTGCATACGAACTCCGATTTCAATATTTTTTTTTACCATATGGATATCTAAAAAAAAAGTTATATCCATTTCTCCCCCCACTTTGTCCAGTTAGGCAAATTTTTTGAGACCAAATTTGATCTGGAAGATTGAGTTCTCGCTCTCTAAAGTTTCTGCATCGTTTTCGAAACGTGCGTTTGTATCCATAGCTGCTACCCCTTATATCAAACTTGAGTAGAAATATACAATGGTTCCTATTATAGTGCTGCTGAGGTGAAAAAAAGAGAAAAAAATAAAAAAATATAGCATCATGCTTATTGTTCCTATTCATAAGTCAGAAAACCGGTTCAATTTGTGCACAACGTACTTCGCTCTTGGCATTCTGTCCTCTTTAATCTTTATATTTAGTCAAAATACTTTGTTAACAATCATTCTGTGTTTGATTTTTAGTATAATGATCAAGAGAAATGTATTGGTTCTACTTTTTGTGTTTGATTTTTAGTACAATGATCATGAAAAATATATTGGCTCTATTTTTAGTACTATCGCACCAAAGTGAGGAGGCTAGACAAAGAGATGGTGCGGTATGCCACACTTTTAAGACTACAATCATGTATATTTTTGTTAAGCATGGGTGGATATTCAGTAATAATTAGTTTATATGCCTACTAAGTTCAGTCATTCAAAACCATACTGGCATTTTATCAATTGGTTATTTTCGTTATGGGTTTGTATGATGTTAACAGTAACTCTATAATAGGTGACAGATGCTTCTACAGAGGCAGAGGTCAAGATAGCTTTTATCCTATTGTCTAAAAAACAAATCCGTAATTAGTAACGGGTCATAACTTGATCTGTCACTAATGACTAGCATAAAATGACACATCACTGATGACTAATGATTGGCTAGGATGACCCGTCACTGATGACTCATCATAACCGTCATTGATGAGTCGTCATTATTGATGGGTCACAACTGATTAGCCTAGAATGATCAATCACTAATGAGTCATTATTAATGATGGGTTACAACCTGTAATTCATCTATGATTGGCCTAGAATAACCCGTCGTTGATAAATCATCATTAGTAACCGATCATAATTACGACTCATTACTATTATCATAAGTAACGGATCATGATACATCACTAATTTTATATTTTATTTGTCTATTTTTCATATAGTGCAGAGAAAGAAATAGCCGAATTCACATGGATGAATGAGTTGCAACGATCGGTCTGGGATTTAAGTTCGTCTTAGTTGATACAGTTGTTGTACGCCCAGCTTTTAGCTGCCGTGGACAGCTCCAGCTTCCTCCATCGCATTGCAATGGTTCGACAGCAATCTGCAGCTACTCAGGATACTATTGTTGAAACTCAGTGAACAGTGGACTCGAGAGAATGTTTAGAGAATGAATCAGATGTCTCATCAATTGATCTCGTTGTATATTTGTACAGGGGAAAGGGGTGTCTCTCCGTTTACAATATCAACCGCTTCAAGGCGGTTGCTCATTTCGTAACAACTATCATGTCCTCCTGCAACATGATGGCAGGTTCAGTTCACCAGCCATTCATGCCATCTTGTCAGTCCTTGGATTGTTCTGCACTCTGATCCCTGTTTCTGGTTGCACGAGCCGCAGGGGTGGAAATTGCAATTGGAGATGACCCAAGCAGTGCTTGCAACGGGAGAAAGGGTTCATGGGTCTTTGTTTCTGTGATTTTATTCCGGTGTCAGTACTCTGGACGAAAGTAGTGGCATTGATAATGATAGCTATGTGATCGTTAACCAAGACGACATTCTTGATAGTATTGCCACCTTTGCTGCTAGGTGTATTATTGAAGATCCAAAATCCAATGTAAATTTCATCGTTCAAAATGGCTTCTTCCAGTCTACATACCCTGATGGTTTTTTTTCTCCTTCTGGCTCTAACAGTTCAATATTTATTTGTCTTAATCAGTTATTATCACCAAAGGAGATAAAAAAGGTATGGACATCCAAAATTTAATTAGCTAACCATGTTTAATGTACATGTTGTTGTTGGCGCGGAATTGGATAACGCCTCGCCAACACGATTTCCGTCAAGGATACTTATCGCTTTTCACAGCGACATGTGACTGGTTTATAAGCAAACAAGCAAAGGTTTCAGCCGACAACCTTGGGGATCGCCGCCGATGATTTACGAGCAAATCGACAAAGAACTACCATCCAAACCACATGGATTTGAAGAGCAGCGAAGAACTAACTCTAAATTGTAGGAAAGTAAAGGCAAAACGAAAAGTAGATACAATGGATGCGATTGACTGATGGATATGCAATCCGCCTCCACTTCTCGATTATTTATAAGGGGGTATGATCTTGACCCTATGGAATCAAAGTAGGACTCTATTCCAACCCTAAACACGCTCTATTCGGCCAAAATCGCTAAAGAGATCCGAACAGATTCACGACCCACTTCGATTTGTTTTTGGACTGAACACTGGATGGTCCGGTGAGAACAAACTCTAGAACACCGGATCATCCGGCGAGTTCACTCGGTTGAAACTCTAAGACTCGGTCTTACATACACCGGATATTCCGACGACACGTTTATACTCACCGGAGCATGTCACTAGACCAATATTTGCAGAGAGCAAATTTCTTGCAAAGTTTTCCTTTTGAACGCACCAGATAATCTGGCAATCATCAAAGATCTCACCAGAGAACATTTTTTTGCTAAAAACTTTCTTTTTCTCACTGGATAGTCCGGGGATACCTCAGAATCTCCACTGGTATATTTTTTCCAGAGAGCAAGTTTTCGACGCAAATTGACCTTCTACACATCGGATAGTCCGGTGATACCCCGGAATCTCCACCAAACTATTTCTTACAGAAAACAATTTTTTGGCACAAATCGATCTTCTACACATCGGATAGTCCAGCGTTTTCATCGTATCATTCACCAGACTATTTTTTCCAAAAAGCATGTCTTTTGGCCGAAATCGAACTATAAGCACCGGATAGTCTGACGATGACACGACATTGATCACCAGACTATCCGGTGTATAAAAAATTCTACACGTGCCATTGTTTGCTACCAACACATGCCCCCCCTCCCCCCTTTTTTGGTAAAGCTTGCACATCGAAAAATATTTTTACACAAGATAATCACAAATATCTCATCTTCTATTCTAAGTTATGACTTAAGGCGATACAAACAACATATCGTCCATACGTACATGTTCTAAGGGCGATGATATTCACACCGGCCACGTATAGTGATATTTCTTAAGATGATAGTAAATTACATCAGCCATGTATAGTTACCTTCCCAAGTATCTTGCCAAATGCTCGGATAATATTTCTTCAAGTATTTCCCATTGATAGCGCGAGGCATCTTATCTCCTTGTACATATTGCAGCATGTATGAATTTCTAGACACAATTTCTGCAACTTTAAAAGGACCATCTTAACTAGAAGATCACTTCCCGAATTTATTATCTTTAGACCCAACAGGTAAAATCGTCTTCCAAACTAAATCCCCTATTTGAAACGGTTTTGCCTTTACTTTCTTATTATAGGCTTTAGCTACTCTCAACTTATCATTTTCAATTTCTCTCAAAGCTTTAAGCCTTTCATCATTGAGGTTATCTACTCTATCTATCGTTGCATTATAATAATCAACGACTGACGAGTTATTTTATCGTACCACTCTCAATGCGCCAAGATTTATCTCAATGGGCAAAACGACATCTTGTCCATACATTAATTCATAAGGAGTAACCTTAGTAGCACTATGCCTAGATATACGATGAGCCCAGAAAACTTCACTTAAAATCTCATACCACCTTTTTGATATTCTTCTATCTTCTTCTTTATAAGCTTAATCAAAGTTTTATTGCTAGACTCGGTTTGTCCATTAGCCTGAACATAATATGGTGAGAAATTAAGAAGCTTAATTCTAAGTGATTTGGTAAACTCACGTATTTGATAAGAAATAAAAGAAGAACTTTGATTTGTAGTTAAAATTTGCGGAATACTGAATCTATAAATAATAGTCTATTTTGCAGGAAACGAATGAATGATGTTGCACTATTATCAGATTACCATTTGATGCATCAGCTAGTAGATTGTGAAGTATTGCACAGTAATGCTAGAACTAATGTTCAGCAAGTGTTCATAGCTAATTTAATGATTTAAAAAGAATAATATTAAATCGTCTTGAGGCATACAGTAGGGGGAACACACTACTTGCACGGAACTGTTTTAAGTTTTTCCTATGGCAACAGTTTTTTCTCTCTTCTTGGTAAATCAAATATTGAAAGGATCAACACAGTTGGTTTCGAAGTGTTTCAACACATGATATTTATAGCTTTTGGTTTCATGTTATAGAAGATGGTAATGGAATCATCTTTTTTTTAATGAAATAATAATGGAATCATCGATCTGTAAGTATGATCGTTCCTGCAGGCAATAATTTCCTTTTTTATTTAATGGAAGCTACTGTAGTATCTTTGACTGTGAAGTGCATCGATCTGATTTGGTGCAGGCTGTACACAAGTCGTGCTATCCTTCAAAATTAAAATGGCAGCAAAGGGGCCGGACAGCCATGTCGGCCAAGTTTAATTTGTCCTCAAGGTCTTGTGATGCATGTGTGAAGGAAATAAATTAAGCTTTGTGTCATGATTAATTGAAGTGATCAATAACGATACGTACAGACGATCAGCAAGCAAGCGCGCACATACATACATACATACATACATACATATATATATATATATATATATATATATATATATATATATATATATATATATTGATAATTTCTGCAAATTATGTGCATATATATGCATGGGCAGTAATGTTAGTTGTTGATATGTACTTGAGTGAGTCGTCGTTGCAAACTGCTGATTGCTGTTGGCATACAATATTATGAAGCTACTATGCATCATAAGCTTGGTGAGTAACTAAATTGCGCTTTACCCAAGGTGGTTCCTTACCCATGCCAATCCATTTTCTGGAGACACCAGCTGGTCTAAGAAGTTAATTTCTTCCTTCACTGAGCCATAGTTTTCTGGAGATGAGCATGACCGTACCGGAAAACAAAACGAAAGGAGGCCAAGTGAGATTGTGCTATATAATAATGCAGATGACATATGCATGCATGATGCCCAATTTTGTTTAGAAAGAAGAAAAGACAAACTAGAATCCAGAAGGAAATTGTAGGGTATCTCTGCTAATGCCCAATTTTGTTTGGAAAGAAAGCACCCCTCTGTCTGATTGTCTGAATCAGATCTGTTACTGGCAGCTAGGAAATTAAGCCGACAACAATAACTTAGTATTAAGCTCAAACGTATGGCAGGATCCTCCGATCGTTTGGTGGTTAGACGTCCTATAATCCATGCTGTCAATCCTTTTAAAGTTTGATCACTTATATGTTTGAAATTATATATAAGTTTGTTATATGAAAATTGTATCATTAGACTTGTCCTTAGAAATGCTTCCATGACATTTTATTTTTATTATTATATGTTTATGTAACACTATAAAATAATGATTAAAGTCACGTCTCGAAGACTGAAAATTTTAAAACATAGTAAAAAGGATCTGATGTAGTAACGAAGTGCAATATTGTATTATCGTACTGGTTGGAGTACTTACATGGTACGTAGCTAGTTGTTTCGACAAGTACGATGAGCACGCATGCCTGCTAGTGAAATTGCAGCAACGAGGAAAATAATGGTCAGTCAGCAGGGAAGGAAAAGGGGAAAGGAGGAGAATTGCTGCAAACATCGATCGATGGATCGATCATTGAAAAATATATACTCTAGTCCCTCCGATCCGGCCAGTAACGTGAATCTGTTCAATATCTAGATATATTCTTGTAACAAATATAGAAACAGATATACTTAACTGGCTATAGATACAATGATTAGGTTTGTTTCCTATGGATTAGGATGGCCGGTCATGTAATCTCATCTATATATACACCTTTGTATTCTTGCCAGAGATTAATACGCATCCGCCTCACCGCAAGGTGTTCCTCCTAGCTTCTGCCCTCTGATTTTCACAAAATCTTACTGCTTAATTCATCCGTCAATCTCCTTGCAATACTTGACTCAACCTGCATACGGCGGCAGAGAGAGAGAGAGAGGGGCAGTATAGTATAATGATATAAGCCCACAACTACTAGAATGTTTGGTTTGAGAAACAAGATCATCCATTACCATCTTATTCATAAACTATTTATTTGGTTTGTGCAATCACCACCTCATTCCCTACAAGCATATGAATAGTATAAATATAAAAGATGATATCATTTTATAAAAAATCATAAGATGAACCCATGATGTACCATCTTATCTAGCATGGGTATATTCCTCGAACCAAGCACTTTATTGGTTATGGGTTCTGTTCCAAGACTCCACTCCGTTTTTTCTAAAAAAATAAAAAGATAGGAGCACTAGGTTGCACTGTGGTAACTAACACCAGATCTAACTACTGCATTCTATCCTATCCTAGAAGCACCTCATCTAGAAACATAGTCAGACAACAAACAAAAAGTAGAAACAACAAATCAAATCCCCAACACCCAAAATAAAAAATTAAGAAAAAACAAGACATAACCTAAGAGGTACTGGATGTTCTTTTATTAAAGAATTAGGAACCAAAATTCGAGTTGAAAAGACGTAGAACCTAGGTGACATGAGTATACACCCATACCTTTAATTCTCACCAACTGAGTTAGACTTAGCTCCTCCCAAACTAAAATATTATAAAAACTAGTATAAATAAACTAATCTGCATCAGGCTTGAAAATATAATGAATTATAAAATAAAGGGAGTGAGGAAATAATAGAGATAAAATAATAATATAATTTACGGTGCATCTTTGAGCCAGCATAGTATGCAATGCAACATGTGACGGCCAGATGCCATAAGTATTATGATATTCAAAACAAATCCCGACCGCCAAAACAAAAAGAAAAAAAACGTCTGCTCCCACGATGGCATAAACACAACACTCTCGGGAGTCTTATTCTTCCTCGGAACAGAAAAAGAAAAGAAAAGAAGAAAATAAATGAAACTATTTATATAATAATGCTAACCTTTATTTGCAAGCTACCATAGAGTACCAGATTACTATAGACGTTTTTTTTAATGCATTAGTGTCTTTTCTCCCCTCGATCTGAATGCACCTTTTTCTGTGGATAGACTTTCAGCAACGGCAAATCTGCAAGATGGGAAAAGTATCAAATATCGCGACTTAGTATCGTTTTGACTGAAGCGCAAGGGACCAATCTCAATCTGTAGAAGCAGCTGAATCAGTCCGCCTGTTATCCTACCTACCGTTACAGGCTTCAAATGAATTTTGTTTGCTGATTGATTTGCAGTGCAGATTTCAAATGAATTCAGTTAAGTTCAATTCAATTTATCACTTTATTATTAATTCTACTCTATCTTTTTAGAAGTCCAAGCCAATTAAGGGTGGGGTTGGTCGGTCGCCCACCTAAGAAGCCAATTATTCCATCCAAATTGATCCTTTAATGAAAGGGATCTTTCAAAATAGCAGATGTATGAGAGACTTGACTAAACATAACTATATCTCAAATATTGTTAAAGAACAATACCTAGATTTTATAGTTATCATGGAAATAGGCCGAAGCTCATTCTCAGCTTCTTTCTAAGATGCCTATGTGCTGGCATAGAACTTATGTGACATGTTATGCCACCTCATGGTAGATCTGAAGGCATTCTCATTGGAGTGAGGATGACTGTTTTTCATATTGGATCAATCGATGTAGGAGATTTTTATATAAAATTCCTTTTAAAAAATAAAGATGATGACTTCACATGAGCGTTATATGCGGTCTATGGACTAGCCTAACATACATATAAGGTGGCTTTTCTGATAGAAATATCAAATGTATGTAGCAAGGAAGAGCACCCAATGTTAATAGGGGTGACTTCAATATAATGCAGGGCTAGAGGACAAAAGTAACGTAAATTTTGAATATCATGGCATCAATTGTTCAATGCGTTCATTGAAGCGTTGGACCTTATACAAATATAATTATCGGGTTGCTAGTACAAGTGGGCAAATGTAACAGATCCACCAACCTATGAAAAATTAGATAAAGTCCTCATGGGTACAGAGTGGAAATTGAAATACCCTAAATCCATCTTTGAGGCTTTGTATAGGTCCAGAGCTGACCATACACCTCTCCTACTAAATACTAGACCTGTTACTCAGAGTGGGTGACAAATCTCTGTTCAAATTTGAACTGAGATGGCTCAGCCGAGATGGATTCTATGACATGGTTGTCGAAACTTGTCAATCGGAAAAACAAGGCAGGAACACCATTCAAATTTGGTAGAATAAGATACGAAAGCTCTGACAAATTTTAAGGGGACAGGCAAAGCATGTTAGCAGCAAAAATAAGAAGGAAAAAAATGCCCTCATATAAAAAATTGATACTCTAGACAAGAAAGCTGAACATTGTACTTTAACAGCCTTTGAAATTGGGTTAAAATACAACCTCAACAATAGATTAGCCTAATTATTAAGAGAAGAGAAACTCAAATGGTACTAACAAGCAAAGATCCAAGAGTTAATAGGAGATAATAATACTAAATATTTCCATCTGCTAGCAAATGAAAAACATAGAAAACAACAAATATACAAACTGGAACAAGAGGAATGTACCATATCAGGTGACAATAACCTTAAGAAATACATTACAAATTACTACAAAGGACTCTTTGGTCCACTAGAAGAAATTCACTTCTCCATGGACAAATCACTTAGATATGACAAGGCTCAAGTGAGTGAACTAAATAATGAAATTTTAGTCGCACCTTTTAATGAGAAAGATGTTAGAGAAGCAATTTTCTAAGTAGAACATAATAAGGCCCCATGCCTAGATGGCTTCCCAATAAAATTTTACCAAGTATTCCTAGAGGTAATAAAGGGAGATGTAATGGCCATGTTCCATGAGTTTCGCCAAGGTTCACTATCATTTGATAGCCTCAACTTTGGCGTGATCATGCTTATACAAAGATAGATAGTGCCACAAATATACAAGAATTTCACCCTATTTGTATGCTTAATGTCAGCTTCAAGATATTCACTAAAGCTAGCACTAACAGATTTAGTAGAATTGCGGACAAGGTTATCATTCCTACACAGACCACATTCATGGCTGGTCTTAATATTATGGAAGGTGTCATAATCCTCATGAGACTATCCATGAATTACATAAGAAAAATTTAAATGGGATCATTCTAAAAATTATTTTTGAGAAGGCCTATGATAAATTAAAATAGCCCTTTCTACAACAAGCCTTGAGGATGAAGAGATTTTTCCGAACAATGGTGCCAATAGATACAAAATTTTGTGTCTGGTCAAAGTGTTAGAATAAGAATCAATAATGATATAGATCCATACTTCCAGATACATAAAGGAGTACGACATGAAGAGCCTCTATCTCCTATCCTATTTAATATTGTTGTAGACATGCTCGTTATCTTGATTGGCCAAGCTAAAGATGATGGCTAGATGTCAGGAGTTGTACCATATATGGTAGATGATGGGTTGTCAATACTGCAATATGGAGATGACACCATCATCTTTATAAACCATGTTATGAAGCAAGATAAAAACATGAAGCTCCTTTTATGTGTCTTTGAATATCTCTTTGGATTTAAGATTAACTTCTATAAGAGTGAACTCTGTTGTTATGAAGAGGCAAAGGAGTTTAAGGACCAATACACATAGTTATTTGGTTGTGAAATTGGCTCAATTAACTTTATATACTTGGGAATTCTCATGCACCATTGTAAATTACGAAACAACGAATGGAGGAAAGTGAAATAACAATTCGAAAAGAAATAGAGCAATTGGATAGGTAAAAACATGTCGGTTGGATTTAGATTAATACTGATAAATTCATCATATCCTTTTTCTATATCCCTAAAGGAGTCCTTAAAAGATTGTATCAGATTAGATCTGGATTTTTCTGGAAGTATGACAGACACAAACGGAAATATAGGCTTCAAAGCAGAGTATCATGTGCAAACCTAAGGATCAGGGTGCTTTAGGCATAATAGACCTCTTAATCCAACATAAATATCTTCTTAGTAAATGCCTCTTTAATATACTAAACGAGGATGTCGTTTGGCAAAAACTATTAAGAAAGAATACCTTGCTACTAAGACCGTCACATAAGTAGAAGGTAAACCGGGAGATTCCTATTTCTGGTTAGGATTAATGAAAGTCAAATAAGAGTTTACACTCTATATACAGAATGACACCCGAATAAGATTCTGGAAGAACAATTGGATAAACAACACTCCACTTAGTGAATAATACCCATCAATGTTTCACATTGTAAGACAAAAAAAAAAAAAAACAGTGGTTGTGGTTATGCACAATATAGCACTTTAAGTTTCATTCCGCAGATGGATTATAGAAGATAAGCTAATAGTGTGGTATAGCCTAGTCACCAACTATTATAGATACCATTATCCTTGGAAAGAGATTTTTAGGTAGTACCTACATACCAATGGACAATTTTTAGTTCGGTCTATGTATAAACATGCATGTGATGAACAAGAAAAATACCCTTCCCTAGTAAAATCTGGTGGCGCTTAAAAGTTTCATTGAAGACAAAGATATTTTTTTTTTACTTTGTAAGAGGGGTTATGATAACTAAACATAATTAGAATAGGAATATCAAATGTTTTTGCAATCAAAATAAAACTATACAACACCTCTCTTTTTTTATTGTCATATTGCTAGATTAGTTTGGGGTGTTGTAAAAACGGCTCTAGATATAAATGCACCTAGAAATATTACTAATATGATGGATGATTGGCTTGGAAAAAACACAAGAATCACATTTTTTTGTGTAACAGCTTTATGTTGGGCGATCTGGCTATGTCGCAACATTTGATTAAAAAAAAATCAACAATCACATCTTTCTTACATGTAGTTTTAAGAGAAATACATTGGCTTGGATACTGGAGCTTGCTAAAAAAAAGAAGAGAGAGAGACCATGTGCACAAGGCGTGCTAAAACTAGAGGTAGTCGCGTGGTGATTTAATTCCAGCATATGTGCTGGATGCTTTCTCAATTATTATGTAACTCTACTCCTTCAAACATGCTTAATTTGAGCTTTCGGATTGTAATAAGGAACCGAGCCAGGTTGTGTGCACTGTTTGGTGCAAATGCCGAAAACTTTGCTTTCCATTATTAAAGAAAATTCAAAATAAGCAAATAAGCTAGCTAATGAATGGAATTTGTTCCACTTGCAATGGCGGGTCCAAATGCAATGCTTGGAGCAGCTCAAAGTCAACACCTCGCTCCTCCTCCCTATGCGCGTACGCGCGCCCGTCCCATGGCGGCGCCTCCTCCTCCTCCCCTCCTCTTCCTCCTCCTCCTCCTGTCGCTCGCCGTGGCCGCTGCGGCGCGCATCGTGCCGGTGGAGTACCTCTACCCGCCTTTCAACCTCACCTACTTCCACTTCATCGACACCAACGGCGTCTTCCTCCTCTCCCCCAACGCCAACTTCTCCGCCGCCGTCTACAACGCCGGCTCCATCTCAGGCGACTCCCAGTCCCGCTTCTTCTTCTCCGTCCTCCACAGCGCTTCCCGCACCCCCGTCTGGACTGCCACCGCCGCCGGCTCCACCATCCTCGAGTCCGTCGTCCTCTCCCTCTCCGCCACCGGCCTCACTCTCTTCGATCCGTCCGCCGCCCAACCGGAACCTGCCTGGTCCACGCCGCACCTCCGCCAACCCGTCGCCGCGCTCCAACTCCTCGACACCGGTGAGCTCGCTCTCATCGACGACGAGAACACCACGCTCTGGTCCTCCTTCGAGCGCCCCACCGACACGCTGCTCCCGGGCCAGGCGCTCCCCCTCGCCGTGCCGCTCACGTCCTCGGCGTCGGACCAAGACCTCTCCCCCGGCGCCTACCGCCTCCTCCTCACCCCCAACGACGCGTTCCTTCAGTGGGCCACGGCGTCCAACGCCTCCTCTGGCTTCCTCACCTACTGGGCGCTCTCCTCCGATCCCGCCGCCGTCCAGGACTCCAACCACGCCGTCGCCTCCATGGCCGTCAACGCCTCCGGCCTCTACCTCCTCGCCGCCAACGGCAGGGACACCGTCTACAGGCTGATCTTCCCCTCGCCGCCGGCGCCCTTGAAAGCCGAGTCTCGCCTCCTCAAGGTCGACCCTTCCGGCCGCCTGCGCGCGCTCACCCTGACTGCGGGGGCAAGCCTCTCTACAGTCTGGGCCGCGCCGGCCAACGACTGCGACCTCCCGCTGCCGTGCCGGTCCCTCAGCCTCTGCACGCCGGGCGGCAACGGCTCCACGTGTTCGTGCCCCGACGCCTTCAGTACCTACTCCAGCGGTGGCTGCGCGCCGGCCGATGGCTCCGCGCTGTCCATCATCCCCGACACCTGCGTCGCCGGCAAACAAGTTCGCTACAGCTACGTGAGCCTCGGCGACGGGATCGGATACTTGCCCAACAAGTTCTCCCTGCCCGACACCTCCGGCGACGCGCTGCCGGCGTGTCGCGACCTATGCTCAGCCAACTGCTCCTGCCTCGGCTTCTTCTACAAGAACTCCTCCAGCTCCTGCTTCCTCCTGAACAACCAGATTGGCTCCGTCTTCCGCGCCAACACCGACGTCGCCGTCGGCTTCATCAAGACGCTCCCACCGCCGCCGCACTCCAAAGGCTCGTCGTCCTTGAGCTTCATAACCATTGTGTTCGGCATCGTGCTCCCCACGGTGGCGGTCGTGCTCATCTCCTTCTTGTTGTACGCGATGAGGGCTCAGTGGCTGAAGAGGCGGCGGCCGCAGCTCAAGAGCGGCGGCAGCGGATCGAAAAGCAGCTGGTTCAAGCTGCCAGCGATGCTGTCGTCGCGGGCGTCCCCCATCCCGTCGGCCATCGAGGTCGCCGCGAGCGGCGACCTCGATGAGGATGTCCTCATCCCCGGCCTGCCGACCCGGTTCACGTACAGCGATCTCGACGCCGCGACCGACGGCTTCAAGTGGCAGATTGGCGCGGGCGGCTTCGGTTCCGTGTACAGAGGCGAGCTCCCCGACCGGAGCACCGTCGCCGTGAAGCGGATGAACGGCCTGGGCACGCAGGGCCGGCGTGAGTTCCTGACGGAGATCGCCGTGATCGGCAATGTCCACCACGTCAACCTGGTGAAGCTGCGCGGGTTCTGCGCCGAGGGCGCGCGGCAGCTGCTGGTGTACGAGTACATGAGCCGGGGCTCCCTCGACCAGAGCCTCTTCCGCGCAGGCGCCGCCACGCTCGATTGGCCGGCCCGTCTCCACGTCTGCATCGGTGCGGCGCGCGGGCTGGCGTACCTCCACGTTGGCTGCGACCGCAAGATCCTTCACTGTGACGTGAAGCCGGAGAACATCCTCCTGGACGACCGCGGCGGCGTGAAGATCGCTGACTTCGGGCTGGCGAAGCTGATGAGCCCGGAGCAGTCGGGGCTGTTCACGACGATGCGCGGCACGCGCGGGTACCTGGCGCCGGAGTGGCTGATGAACGCGCCCATCACTGACAAGGCCGACGTGTACAGCTTCGGCATGGTGCTGCTGGAGATCGTGCGCGGGAGGAAGAACTCCAAGAGGGACGCGGCCAGCGCCACGTCGTTGGAGGGCAGCGGCGCAGGGCTCGAGCGGAGCAGCTACTTCCCGGCGTTAGCGCTGGACCTGCACGACCAAGGGCGGTACGGTGAGCTCGTGGACCCGAGGCTGGAGGGGCGGGCGAACGTCGAGGAGGTATCGCGGGTGGTGCGGGTGGCGCTCTGCTGCCTCCACGAGGACGCCGTGCTGCGGCCGAACATGACGGCCGTGGCCGCCATGCTCGACGGCAGCATGGACGTTGGCAAGCCCCGGACGGAGATCCTTCAGTACCTCAAGATGTACGGCCGCGGTCTCGTCGACCTGCGGCCAGTCGGGTGGATGGACGGAGGGAAGGGCAAGGGGAAAGCCTCAGACACCACCGGGAGCTGGTCGCTGCCGTCGTGCGTGTCGGCGCAGCAGCTGTCGGGTCCCAGATGACACAATGTGCTATACTTCCCCAGTATGATTTTTGTTCCCATTGGGAAATTTTTATTAATTGTATACATCTTTCTTAACAATATTTCTCTTAAAAATATAAAAGAGGATCCATAACTTATTTTCAGAATCTTGGCATTTGAATTGCCTCGAGCTACATGTAAAGCCAGACCTAATTTTTTGAGAAAGAAATAGGCCTTTGAGCCAGCCAATCATACTCCCATTGGGCAAAATAGAATAATGCCAGCAAGAGGTGCTCTTCTCACAGGCATCTCTAAGGACTTCTCATCGTGAGTCTGATTCTCTTTACAATTTTTTTTTTATTTTTATTAGTGTTTCATTCACGAAGGGGTTCTCTCATTCATCCTATCTCGGGATTTTCTCTCATTTTCCTTCATAAATTATTTTAAAAAGAAGCTATTGGATATGAGAAAAAAATAAAGAGCATAAGAATAGATATGAGAATCAGGAAGAAAATAAAATGAAATGAATATGGTTGGAAGCATGTTACTCTATTAATTAACCTCTCCAGCAAATGGCTCCCCTGAATGATAGAACAGACAGAGAGCACTTAAAAGCTCCATAGTTGCAGTGAGGTGATCTATTTTGCAAAATGGTCAATGGCAGATTGCATTTTTCCGTAGTTGCAGTGAGGTGGTCCATGGAAGGAATTTTTAGGAATGACAATGGATTGGGTCGGGTCCGGGTAAAGAAAACCTGTTAGACTTAACCTGACCCAAGCATGAAATGCCAAACGTGTGTAAAAAGAAACCCAAACCCGTTGGGCGCCCGTCGGGTTCGGTTAGGCGACAATGGCTTCCACAGGAGATTGCGACGCACCACCTTGGTTGCAACATCGGTGAGGCGTTCGAGATGCCCTCGAGCTGTTGAGCATGACCTCCTGCGGCGGCTTCCCGGGGTCCTGCCACCTTCACCACCGGAGCAGCAGCGTAGGTGGGAGCAATGGCTACCATCGTGAGGCACCCTCCACAACTCCACGTTGGTGGCACTATGGTCAAGGCGGTGGCTGCTCAGACCTCGTGCGGTCCATGGTGGCGCGGAGGTTGTCGAGCATCTCCTGGTGGTACTTGTGGGAGCCGTGGGAGAAGTTGAACTGCGCAACGAACATCCTGGCGTGCAACAGGTGCGAGACCATCTCCACGGAGCATGGCGCCAAGCCGAACATGCACACAATCTAGTCTTAGGCCACCACCGCATCACCGCTGCCCTCATGGGTTCCTCTCTCTACCCGGGCTCGCCGCTCACTGCCACCACCATAGCCTGGTGCTTCGCTAGATTTGCGCGAGGGATAAAGGAAGGGAGGGCTAGCTCGGGGTCCCCATCGCCGCTACCTTTGGAGCAAGAGAAGATGGTGAAGGAGGGGAAGCAGTGGAGAGGGATTAGAGAAGAAGATGGTGAAGGAGGAGAAGCAGTGGTCAAATGGGGGCCGCTGCATGGTGGACTGGTGGGGGCGAAGAATGGAAGGGCAAGGCTCATATTAGGGATTGGGGATTAGGGAAGTGTGAGGTTGGGTGGACGATGGATGGGCTGGATGGGCTGAGTGCTTGAGGGGAGAGTTTATGGGCACCCGATCGGACCCGTGGGTAAATTTAGAAACTTGAGCCTTGCCCTGGGCCATTTCGGTACCCGACCTATTAGACCTTTGGGTGAAAAATTGCATCCAAACCCGGACCCGTCGGCCGCAAAACCCATAGGTACCCGAACCCATGGGTTCAATTGCTATAAATAGGAATTTTCTCTATTTCTCCATGCTGACGAATAGAGAAGAAGATTTATCTCAAAACAAGTGCAGGTGCAGTCAACAATGAGCATATCAAAAACTCATCTTCCATATTGATTCTGGAGTACCTTTTCTTTATGTAAGGAGCTGTCCAAAAAATATTATATTTAATTATTAAATTGATTATTTCTTTAATCATGACTTCAATGATTAATCAAAATACCGCTCCAGTAGTCTCAGCAGGTGTTTTGTGCACAAGATCGGAACACATGACTTTCTAACATATCACATCACAATAAAGCTTAACAAAGAGTAAGTAATTTAATTATATTACAAGTTTTTAAGCATCCACAATTTCTTGTAATTTACAGCAAAAGAGAGTTAGGAGGAGACTGGAACTAATCAATTCCTAAACAAAAGAGAACTATGTAGTGTGTATGTATGAATGTGGCGTGGGGTAATGGCTTGCAGGTGAAGGAACAGGAGAAGGAGAGCAAATGGCCTTTGGCCGCTTGATGGAAAGATCATAGAGCAGGCCGGTGCTGGGATGCTTGTGTGTGAGAGATCCTTTCCAGGTGACGATGAGAGTAGAGAGGAGCTGGAGATGTGCTGCTTGCGTGAAATGATCAGCGGATGGCCGGTGTGAACGCATGAGAGGAATGGCGGCGGTTTGAGCTGTGAGAGGACTTTTGATGCCATGGTGAACAGAGAGAGAGAGAGAGAGAGAGAGAGAGAGAGAGAGAGAGAGCACGGCGTGGTGAGGAGATGGCCAGTGGTTTGGTTGGTGCTGTGTGATGACTGAGAGAGAGCGACCAGAGAGTGAGAGAGATCAGAGAGATGAGTTGTGAGATATTTGTGTAACTAATTGATATATTTGAGTTTGTAATAATTCAATTTGAATAGGTTAAATTGAATTGAATTGGCATAATTCAAATGAGTCTGAATTAGAAATTGAAATGACTTGAATTGAATTGGATTGGCAATTTAATCTGGATTTGAATTGGAAATTGATTTATAGCAATTCAATTTGAATGATTTGAATTGAATTGAATTGTGTAAATCACTAAATGACTTGGATTTGAATTGATTTAGACGAATAGGATTGAATTGGCGAAGCGAATGAACTGGAAATGAAATGAATATAACTAGAATGATTAATTGCATTTGAGTACGAATTCGACGATGATTTGATCGAATCCGGATTTGAGATATTTGGGATTAAATTCAAATAGGAGTATTTGAATTTAGTTTGATTCAAAAAGGAATATTTGAGTTGGATTGAAAGATCGATTGTCACCCATTGATTTGGATTAGGGAATTGCTGAGAAAACTAAAATGGATTCGAATTTGAGAGAACTTCAAATTCGAATCGCCACACAAAGAACCACAAGAAAAAACTAATTTAGTGATCTTTGGAATACTTAGCCAAATAGTATATTTGAATACACACATACAAGTATATACATATTCAAATATATATTTCCTTGATTTTATGTTGGTTTAATAATTAGAATTTTTTTTAATTTGGAGTGAATTTTGCTATATTTTTATATGCTAAAACTCAGGGTGTTACACCACCGCTTGACTTCTACCGATGACATATACATTGCTAAGTATCTCGGATAATTTTTAAGTTAGACATTAATATTGTCATATCCAGGTTATAAGGGTGGGGATCATCAATAATCAAGGTAGGAACAATGCATCAACATATGTTCTACCCACAAATGCCGACAATGACTCCCTAACATCCATAATATACATAAAGTGATAACTTTTCAAATTAGACACTCCTAACCTGCATAATATACATAAAGCGATAACTTCTCAAATTAGACACCACAAAATCTAAAGTAAAGGTGAAATATGCTCAGATGATTACCTTGTTGCTCCAGCGCTTCACTCACATACACCTCCGGTACAATATCTACCTCGACCGCTTGAACCGTTGACACATCACTCTCTAAACAACTGAAGAATGCATCGAATGAACAAAGGAACGAACAAAGATGTATGATTATGATGTGTGATTATGAACAACATGTAATGAGTCATGTTATGAAAATATTTGCAAAAGAACGCCTAAGCGATTGAGTTAGAAGAGGTTTAAAAATCACATGAGACAATCTAAACTTAGTGGGTACTGAGTGGCTAGCGATCAGACTGGCCCAGTGATGGTAAGACCATGGGGGTCAAACAGAGAAGAAAACGGTACTGAGTAGACCTGATAGTCAGATCAGACCCATGACGGTCAGACTGTTGGATCTGGTGGTTAGACCGATCATAGTGATGGTCTGACTCCTGACTATAAAGTCTGACTTGAAGTTTGATTGGTCAAGTCATGTCCTGGTTATCAGATCGGCCCTGGTGGCTGTTAGACCGCTAGGCCTGGCTGACAACACCTAGTCGAGGTTATCGACGAAGGCTCTGGTGATGCTTTCGGTCAAGAAGGGTACCAAAACACTTTAGAAGACTAGGGGAGTGCTTCTTGGGTGGTTTGGGTGACATGCACGGGACCAAACTCGAGGATCCTATGGATGAAGTCTATGGCTAGGTTGGAGCTCGGGTCTAAACTAATGGAGAACCGGTTGGGGAAATCTCACCTTGGTGTGGAGAAATTTTCTAGGGGGTTGGCCAACTACTGGGAAGCTTCGATTCGAAGATCAGGCTCCGATGTGGTGGTTTGCCTTAAGGAGAAAGAAATCACGTGGAAGTGTCTCCGATGAAAAATACAGTGGGAACGAGCTTAGGGAAGCCTTCGGAAAGCTCAAGGAAATATTCTCCATCAATCTCCGACCGTCTTGGTGGTCGAGGTGGTCGCCCTCTCTCTCTCTCGGTTTAGTGGAGGAAGAAGAAAGAAGTGAGTGAGAGAGTGAGGGTTGGTCGATGGACTTTAAGTGGCACCTCTCTCTTTCTTTCGGTTTAGGTGGAGGAAGAAGAAAGAGGTGAGTGAGAGAGTGAGAGTTGGCCGATGGACTTTAAGTGACGTCTCTGAGTTCTGGTGGTCACGCTATGACTGGCGCCGGTCAGACCAGGGGCAATGCCCACATGCTGAAAGTTCTCATTATTTTTCCCATTTTCTTCCTGTTCTTTTCGTTATCCTTGGCTTTGGGGCTTTGTAACCATTTCTAAATAATTTTCACTCATAAATATATATATGGTGTGAACACACATTGATCAATTACGTAATATTTCCAAAATATTTTTAAATAATTAAAATAAAATCATACATGAAGTATGATGTCATGATGTATATGCATGTTTGATAACTAAGCTAGATTTTTTTAGGTGTGACACTACTATACCCACATGCCCAATTGAAACCAGAACCAAGGTCCCAAGTCAACTCAACCTAAAAGACAAGTATAATAGGTGGAGAATCCTCTACCTTTTGTGTCATGCTACTTATCATCAATATTCAATGTAGGATGAAATCCAACCTAAACTATTTTATCAATCATTAGCGCTGGCCCCTCTACCGCATTTATGGGTTTTTTTTCTCAACGTGTCACTGTGCTGTTCTTGCTCATGGATGTTGTGCTCAAGAACATTGGGAACGAATCCGAGAGATACAGATTAACACATATTTTAATGTATGCAGCCGATGCATTCCTTCAGGACTTAATCGATCCATTCCATTATATTTCTTTGATGAATAACCTGGATTTAATTGTTTTTCTCTGCCACATGTAACCTGGATGAGAAAGATGCAGTAGATTCGGTCTCACCTCCTATTTTGAGAGCGGTTCACTAAAATATGTTGACATAGATCTAATAATGATTTGCTCAAAGGACTTTACTGAAATTTTGATAGTGATTTTACTCATAATAATTATTCAGTTTGCACCTAAGGCATGGCGTCTTTCTGTTCAGGCATGTATTGCAGATTGTGCACTTTGTTCGTGTCTGTTTCTTGGAGTTGGTCTTGGAGAGCTCGACAATGGTTTTTGAAACAGACAAACGATGGTTGAAGTAGTTGTAGTTTTGATAATGTTTAGGTAATGTTTTTCAAAGTATGTACAGAGGTTTTTCATATCGTGTCTTTAAAATATTTGGATGTTTATGTACATATGTTTTTCAGAGATTGTCAATGTACAATTGAGTGTATTTCAGAAACTTTATAAGAAGCATGAACCAAACCTTTCACGAATTGATAATATACAGTGAATGAATAGATCATGCATTTGGTAACTCATTTATCACTACGCGGGTCACAGTTGTGACATGTCACTAATGTCAGTTATTGGTGACGAATGAAAACTTGATCTGTCACAAACGACGACTCATCACTCACAGGTCATCGTAGGCCAGTCATTGGTGATGAGTCAAGTTTTGACCCGTCACCAATAACTAACTCATCGGTGACGGGTCTCATAGAAATGTTATAAGTGACGGGTCAAGTTATGACCCGTCACTAATAATGTTATATAGAAATACAGAAAATGATCTATATATTTTTTAAAAATATTTTTATTTTTATTTTTTTCTCACTTTAGAAGCACTAGAATATGAATCATTGTACATTTCTACTCAAGTTTGATGTAATGTGTAACGGCTATGGACACAAACGTTCGTTCTGAAAACAATACGGAAACTTTCAGAGGCGAGAACTTAATCTTCCAAACCATTTTAGGCCTCGAAAAATTTGCCGAACCCAACAAAGTGAGAGAGAAACAGATGTAACTTTTTCTATAGATATCTGTAGAGTCAAAATCGGAGTCTATATGCAAAAGTTATGGCTATTTAACTGAATGCACTCCGAGTCAACTGATTTTTATGTCTATTGTAAAATTAACATTGGTGACGGGTCATAATTATGACCCGTCACTTGTAATAAGTGACGTGTCACAGTTGTGACCCGTCACTTATGATCATCGGCAAAATATTTAAAAGGATGTTTTATCCGAGTCCTTTCAGGACGCACGCGAGGTTGAGGTGGTTAGGCAGCTATGCGCGCGAGGGGCCATCGCGAGTTCGATTCCCACGGAACACACATTCTAAAAACAGACTTAAAAATAAGTAGAGACACTTGGCAAGTGGTGATAGGCCTGAGTTAGATTTGCTTGGGTGAAAAATATATATTTTTTGACTTTTTTTGTGTCCAAAAAGCACGAAAATCGTATATCAGTCATAAATGACGGGTCACAAACAAGTAATAAGTGACGGATCACAGTTACGACCCGTCACACCTTAATAAGTGACGGGCCAAGTTTTGACCCGTCATCAATAATTTTATTGGTGACGGTTCCTTACCCGTCACTTATTACATATCATCAGTGACGCGTTCGGGGTGACTCGTCACCCATAACGGTTATTGTAACACACTGATTTTCAGATTTCTCAAATTTCTAAAAAATTTCAAGATTATTGAATAGCTTCACCAATAATATAGGTTTAAAACCTATTTTCTTAAACAATCAATCAATATAGGTTATTATTTTGTGTGCATTGCATGCTGAGTTTTGTTAGGAGCTAGGTAAATGCATTAGAGTTCTTTTTCGTTTTCTTTCTCTTTAATGTTTTGAGTGAAAAAGATTTTGAAAAGGCTTTTACAAAACTCAATAGTGAATAAGTTAAGGATCTTAATGGTTGGAATTCAAAATCCTTAAATTTATCATCTATTCAATCCTCGATCATATCTGATCTTTCTCTAGTTCAATTCAAATCTTATCCAAATTCTTGTTTAAAATCAATCTCTCCTCTCTCTCAAATTCTACCCAAAATCTAAATTCAAATTCCTTATCTAGTCCTATTCTTGTTCAACCTCATCTTTTTCGTTTCTCTTAAATTCACTCTGAACATAATTCAAATTCAAATCCTATTCAAATTTCTCTGTAAAAGTTTCTTTTCTAAACCCTAGATATATCTAAAGTGTCTTTGAGTTCAATCTTGCTCAAGTCCAAACCCTTAGCCAAGTCTTCTAGATGGCCCAACAAAAGATCCACGAAATCTGTAAATTTTCGCGAAGTTCTGGATAGCCTCATCTTGGCATGACGTTTTGGAGTTCAAAACAACCTCAAATGCAAATCTTTATAATATCAAAGTTGTAGGTCTCGTCAAGAGCTTCAATTTGAACCTATGGAAGTCACCTTTTGGATAATGGAGTTAGGAGTTATGGCCCCCGAAATCAGTACTACGAAGAGAAGTCCGAGTTCAAATAGTATATCTTGTGGTGCATTTTCGGAAATCAAGATGATGTTTTTAGAAATTCCAATGACTACCAAAGTTGTAGATCGATTTGAGTACTACAATTTAGAATGAAGAAACGTCCAATTTGGAGTCCGGACAAGGGAGATATCATCCTCGGAATACAGAGCTACGAAAAAAGAAATTGTAACCGACTCGAACTCGAATCCGAATCGTGTTCGGTTTGGACTTCACCTCATCCAGCAGCCCCTAGCCCTATATATATGAGTTGCACGCCCTCTCCTACCCCTATTCCACACCCCCAAGCCCTAGAAGTCACTGCTGCCCTGCCCGTGCATCGCTGGAGCGCCGCCGTTCGCCAGAGACGCCGCCGTCGCCGCTCGTGATGCGCTACGTCGTCTTCTTCGCGAATCCTCCTTCCTCGACCATCAAAGAAAGGTGAGGACCCCTTCTTCTCCTCCCTTACTACTGTTTTAGCATCATACTAAGTCCCTAGCCAAGCCCTAGCCCCAGCCAAAGCCCGATCTACATCGCCACGGTCGTCACCGTCGCGGACAGCCGCGAGACAGCCTCGCTGTATCCGATTGGCATCGATGTTCCCGATCGACCAGAGGTCAAATCACCAAGCCCTTTCACCGGTGCATGTCCCATGATTTTCCCCACGCCCTCACCAACCAGGTCGGCCAGTAGAGCAGCCAAACTACCGCAATCAAGGTCGACATACCTGCTGTCCGGTTTCTGGACGTGTTCTGCACGCGCACTGGATTTGCATTCGCGTTCCCCGTCAATCCGAAGGCCGTATGGATGCACCAACCGTGTCACGGCGTGTCCCATGGAGTCTTCTACGTTACCCTAAGAGCCCATCCCTGTTTGTGCAGCGACACAACCAGGACGCCATTGCCAACCACAGCATGTCGCAGCCATCACCCGTCTCATCTGTGCTGATCCTTCTTCCTCTCAGTGGATGATCTACCAAAACCTATGCCATAGCATTGTGTTCCCGGGATATATGAACATCTCTATTCAAACGATTTCATAAATTTCATAGCCAATCTCCTGGAACGCGAGCGTCTTCGTTCCTGCATTTGTTCACGGTCACCACCAAACCTAGAAGCAGTCATCACCGTTTTTGCCGCTACCTTGGATGATCCCTTCCAAAACCAACCATACCGCTGAGTTAGTTTTTCCGCGTTCTATACCATGCTTCCCTCGTTTCACTAAAACACCACCGAAGCTGACATCGATGTTTGTGGCCACGCGCCCGATCGCCATCTCTGACGAAACCCGAACCACCACCGCTACATAGAGTGACCAGTAATATCCTAAACCTAGAAGCGCAATCTTTCACCTTTTTTTATCTATCATAGGTGGTTGATACTAGATCTCAGTGTATCCCTTCTTTAATCCAAGATATTACTTGCATAGCATGCCAAGTCAGCGCCATATCATTCTTCTTAGCCTAGCCAGTGAAGTCTAGTTTGCCCTACACTTTTTGAATCTTGCGCAATAATGTTGTCAAGTCTGACACAGTGATTGTGCAATAAGCTCTTTTCCTATAGGAAGATAACTCCAGTAAACTAGTTTTTCCTTTTCAGTCTAATCCATCTCCGGAAAGCTGTTCTCTTTTCATCTTAACTCCGATTTAGGCGATTCTTGTGTCTAAACGTTTCTAAAATCATCCCTATCCAACCATAGTATTTTTAAAGTGTTTTGATGATGTTTGGTATGTTGTTCTTAGTGTTTCCCTTTGTGTTATTTATCGGTAGTTTTCGCGATTAGTTGATAATGTTCTGGATCAGTTCGAGAGACTTCAAGATCAAGATTTCGACAACACTGAGCAGCATTGGGAAAAAGGCAAGTGTCCTTGATCATATTGAACATATGTTTTTACATATTTTGGTTTTAATAAACTGCATGCAATGTCTGTCAATATGATGGGTAGTTACCTATGTTAGGGTTTTCCCTAGATTTTTCCTTATCATCCCTTGAAACCTAGATGGTTTATGGTTATGTGTCTTTTGTGGATACATTGCTTAGACATGCTTTTGGGATACTGGGAAGTGTCATAATCTTGACTAATTAACATATGCAACAATGGTCGTTAATGTGTTAATGGTCTAGCAACATGGAATTCACTGACTCGTGGGGAAAGCTGGACAACCTTTGCAGAGTGTAAAACTGTTATAATAGCCGTGCTCACAGATATGAGAGACTTGGATCCTCACATGATTAGTGGGTTGTGGTTATGAGTTTGGTTGTAGTTATGGTTTTGGTACAGGGAGTACTAGATGGTTGTGGTTATTGTTCTGGTACAGGGAGTACTAGATAGTTTTGGTTATAGTACAGGGAGTACTAGAAGGTTATGATGTGTAAGGTGGGGAGCCTTGTATGCTGGATGCTGAATTATTTGGGTTACATTCACTTAATAATTGCTTAATGCTTTTGAGTCCAAATTTTTTTTTCATTACTCGCATTTACGCAAAAATACCATTTGTTAGCCTATTCTTGGTATAAGCCTGCATATCATTATTTTCCCCCACTTGCTGAGTACTCTATGTGCCCACGCTTGCTATTTTCCCTATACCATGCGACATGTATGCTGCTGCTCAGTGAGTGAAGATGTTGAAGACTATCAAGACGAGGTTGTGATGTTCTAGTCTCGTGTCTCCCGATCGGTTGCCTGCGGTGTTGTTGGGCATCAGTGCTTCTGTTCCGCTGCAGATATCTTCATAGAAGACCATATATGTCAATTGCTGTAAGAGTTTAACGTTATTTAATAAAAGTATTGCTTTTGTTACTTCAACTGTGATATCCTTATGTGTGTTGAATATCTTGGGTACACATAAATCGCACGTGGTTTTAACCGTTAAAACCGAGTGTGACAGTTATGACCTGTCACCCTTGTCTATTTTTCAAGTGGTGTATCTTTAGTGCACATACCATTTGCAGCGTGAGACGTGCGGCAATTTGATTTCTTCACAAATTAATAATCTATTGTCGTTAAAATTTTCTTTCAAACAATATCAAAAGTTAATGAGATCTCCACTAAATCAGCAACAAACAAGTCATACTACTTGTCAGAGGATTCTAGTCGAAAATTAAAAGTAATGAACCGTATAAAATACAGACCAAGACTGTCAGATGGGCTACTTCTTAGATAGCCCGCTCTTCTCATAAAAGAAATTTGTGTTGAGGAAAGATGATGTTCCCAGCTTTCGGATTAGCTTTTGAGATCCACCGCGTTTAAAATTAAAGCGCGCGACTCATCCTTGAGAAAAGCTGATTCAAAGTGGGCTCCCAGTTTTCCTTAATTACGACAACGGCAAGACGATCAAGCACAACATCACACATGCATACATACATACATATATACATACATCCTCATAGAGTCCTAGAGAAGGAATATAAGTATATATATTAGGATTAGTCCTTGGTGTTGAGTTTGCCCCTGACGCAGGACTTGACCAGGCTCTTGAGCCCCTTCTTCTTACTACTCTTGCCATGCTGATGCTGATGCTGATGCTCCTTCTCCTTCCTCTGGTCGCCTCCGCTGCTCATCTTGATGTCCGGGCCGGTGATCTCCGTGTCCTCCTCCATCTGCACGCACGCACAAGTATTACAACGATCGATATGATGAACAAGATGGATGATTGATGCACGATACACTAGGACTAGTTGGCAGGCATGCACGGCCATCGATGCAAGATTACGTGCGTACCCTGAGGACGCGGTCCTCGAGGAAGGCGATTCGGTCGACGAGGCTTCCCTTGGCCTGCGCCTCCTCCAGCGCCTCCTTCGCCGGCCGGCACGATCTACCCCGCGGCGTGCTCGCGGCCGACGAATCGCTGAGGGTAGTAGTAGGGGTGGAGGGCGAGGAGGCGCTGCCTCTGCCGGCGACGATGGTATTGCTGTGGCGACGCTTCTCCTCCAGGTAGCCCAGCACCAGGTCCAGCCGGTCCACCCGCGCCATCATGCTCGACGCAACCGAAGCCACCTCTAGATCTTCTCTTCGATCCCTCTTACTCCAATTCCAATCTGCTAGCTAGCTGCTTGCTGTCTGTCTGTCTACTTAGCTTGCTGCTGCTGCTGCTGTTATAATGTCGTCTGTACTCGATCCAAAATTGAAGCGGATGCATGATTGGTGGTGGATGCATGCAGCTGCTATAAATACTCTATGTACAGGGGATGAGATGCATCGCTCGGCGCGATAGATCGAGCAGACGAGATGCATTGCATGCATGGGTACACCTACACGTGTCGGAGAGCGGCGACCCACGTGGCGCGCGGCTGGTGCAATACCGTGCTGACGTGCCCCATCCCTCAGCTTCTTCCATGCGCGGCCGGCCGGCGGCAAACCAGCACGCGGCATCGAGAGGAGAAGACAGGGCGCAGGTCGCTCATGGCGTCACCCGTGGTCCCACAAGATACAGTTGCTAGCGTTTCTGTTTAATGCCCGGGCGATTGCCAATTTGCCATTTTTAATCCAAAAGAAAGAATCATAATCAGATATATGAGCTCCAAATATCCAAATACTGATGATTTGCTGTTCAATGACGCACTCCAGCCCATGCTAGGGGTGCTGGGCCTCTTGCTCCTGAGATTCCTAGGCTAGACCCATGACGACCCATGCTATGTGAGAGTATCAAATGATAGATATATATGAATATATCATGTATTTTTTTTCTCTAAATTTTCCCCTTTATTCTTCACGGGCCCTAGATCCACCCCTGATGACGCATAGTTTGCTTTTCTACGTCCAGGTCTCTGTCTATGTTTCAGAATACATAAATTGAAGCTACGTTCCTCCTGTTTAACCATATAATTTCTCCAGATTTTCTAAACTATTTTGCTGAAAAGAAAAAATAAGTTCAATTACATATATATGATGGTTTATACTATGGCTACAAAAACACCCTCCAAATTGATTTTGCTTTCTAGACCAAATTGCCTTCCCTGGTACAACCATGCTACGCTGATACTATACTTTGATACAAGCAGATTTGCCTAGCCTGGGCATCAATTCAAGTATGCAAACAAAAAAGGGAACAACCCAAGCAGGTCCATACAATTCTTTGTTGTTTATGTTACATTATAAAATCTCCCTGAAATTTAATACAATAACAGAAGGAAGAAAAAGGAAGAAGAAAAATGTATCATTTCATCATCTTTCTAACACCAATTGTCCTAGTATTATCTGCACCTCATGAGGCTGTAGAAAACCACTTTACTCTATTTGCTTCTGCATTCATATGTGCTCCTTAAATTGTTTTAGATTCAATTTGTTAGCCAAGATTAGCGTTTGTGCAATCAGACTTGTTTTCTGCTCATACTTCTCTTACACCAAGGCACGTTCTGCTCACAACTTGAGATAGCTTCCAAAAAGATGGTTTCATAGATAAACGAAAGGGATGTTGCAGATATTGCTACAAAGGAAATTATTTGTTAAGCATTTCACATGTAATAACTTGCTGAATGATGCTAAAATGCTTAATATAAAAGTGCTACCTTAAGAAACTTCTAAACTTTCTAGGCAAAAAAGGACGTAATGCTTTTGCATGCCGAATAATGAAAAATGTATGTTGCATATTTATGCCTAATTGCTCAAAACCAAATATAGAATTTATGCCTAATTGCTTATGAAACCATATAAAGTTTCTACATGATTGAAGTTCATGAAAATGGTAGGCTATCAAATTTAATGAAAAAAAAAATGTTTGATGCATAACTCTAAAATGCTCAAACTAGATATATGATTTATGCAAAATTGCTTCATGAAAGCATGAAAAATTGCTAGCTGTTTGAAATGCAATAAAATGACATATTAAAGTTCAAGAAAAAAGTGCTCGATTCATAACTCTAAATTGCTCAAAGTAGATATAGAGTTTATGCATAATTGCTTTATGAAACCACATAAAATTGCTACATGTCGCTAGAAAATGGTAACTTATTAAAGTTAATAAAAAAATGCTTGATGCATAATTCTACATTGCTCCAAGTACATATAGCATCTGCATGCACGGCATTATTGATGAAATGACACAAAAAAAAACTACAAGGTATAAGTCGGCTGTCACCTAAGTCAGGCTTTGAGCAGCAACAAAAGTGCAAACATCATAAAGAATATATGCAAGCCCACGCATTTCAAGAAGCACACGCTGGGTTATCTGTGGTATCACATTGCTTAAAACCATTACTCCATTGTTCTAGTGAAGTCATGACACCAATATAATCTTCAAATCAGCCACAAAATTTGGGTTGCGTGAGCGAAACTATACAACCAATAGAAGCAAAGTAAACACCATGAAATAATTCGCTCACAGATTCGTTCATGAGGAAGTTTAGGAAATGGAACACCTTCTGAGTCGTCCACCTAGCACCCTACACTCGATTCTCATTGACTACTAGACCTTCAAGAGAAATTAAACACCACAAATTCTGAATTCTTCACCTCAAAACGTACCAGCAGACTACTAAAGTGGTTTGGCATTCAGACAGGAAAATATTTCGAGGCAGAATAAAGTGACATGATTTGTCCCTATATTGTTCATCTCAATCCCAATGATGCATCCAATCTACAGTACAGTTGCAAGTAGATTGATTAAGGGAGTAGTCAAAAATGTTGCAGACAAGGTACATGTTACAAAAAAAAAAAAACAAATCAGTAGAAGGGAACCACATTAGAATAATAATCGTAAAAACAGTGCAATAGAAATCAGAGCATCAGCAGGATTTCCAGGAGCAATTTACAGCACCTCTGCTCATCCCCTCTCAAATCCCCCCTGAACTGCACACCTCTCTATCTCCTGTTTCAGAGCGTTCCCTGTCTCCAATGTCTGCAAGACATTCTTTTGTCCTTCCTCGTGCAAGGTGTTTTCTTTCCAAACTGGAACACCGTTAATTAGTTTTGGTGCAGCACAGCACAGCATGGCGACAAGAAACCGTGATGCTGAACAAGCGATGCGTAAGGCGTCAGGCATCGACAACCGGCAGGCGCCTATGAGCCTGCTCCGTGTGATCGATTCGTGCGCACGGCACGGTAGCATAACGAGTCATGCTGCGACGAACAAGAGCAGGAACAGAGCAGGGAATGTGAACAAGAGCATGGATTGCATTGCCAGGACAGAAAAAAAAAACTATTTACAACCCATCATGCTTGCATGTCTAGTCAGTCAGTCGAGACGACGATGCATCCATCACTACATTCCTTTACGTTACATGGTAGCAGCAGCAGCATCCTCGTCGCTTTCACTTGCGCCAGCCCCCCACAACTGGGCCCGGGCGCCTCGAGCTGGAGCTCGAGCTGCATCAGGGGGAAGGCCCCCCACCACCTTGCACCTGCCTCACCGCAAAACACAATGGTTGCTCTGTTATTATACTTCTTGCTGTGTTTCTTCACTGCCCTGAGTTAAACCAGCCGAGTCTGAAACACTAACAGTTTCAGGCATGCTACAACTAGTTGATCTTATCTATTATTCAGGCAAGACAAGATAGGACATTGCATTTTATTGCTTTACTTTGCTTTGCTTTGCTTATACTGAAGAAAGAGATGAACAGCAGCTGCAGCAGGAGGAGGTACGGCGTCGGCGTGGAACCCAAATGGAAATGATATCAGCGAGTCAGTCAGTCAGTAACGTTGTTACCTCTCGAGGATGAACTTGCCTTCCTTGTACCGCTGGCTCCTCTCGAATGCGGCCAACTAAACAACCCATAAAATCAAAGTAACCGACCCAACCACTGAGCAACAAATTAAATTAAATTGCTCAAGCTCTCACATATTTCCATCCGAGGATGGATCCGCAGGCGACGCAGAAGATGTCGCAGACGGTGTGCAGGCCTGTGGTCATCATCCGGTCGTCCTTCTCCCCAACATTCACATTCACGCTGGCAGCCGTCCATCCATCCATCATTCCATTCCCCGCAAGCAGGAACAGGGATAGGAGATTCCAAATTAAAACAAAAAAGAATTTTTGACATGTACGTAGTGCGTATTGCAGTATCCTCAACAAGATGGGGCAATTTCAGTTTTTGCCACCGAGTGGCATGCTGTCAGTGACTAGCAAAACGTGCCACAACATGCCACTCAGTGGCAAAAGATGAGATTGCCCAACAAGATGAAGATGAAGATGAAGATACACTGGATGGATGGAGTTGATGATCAACTCACAGCTTTTCGAAGAGGTAGGCCTTGCCGTGCTTGCACCGGAACGACTATTGAAAACAAAAGAAAGAAAGAAAGAAAGAAATTCTCATTCTCAGTAGACTAGTAGCGGCGGATGCAAGGTGAAGACGCTGACAGATTCAAGAAGAAATCAAGGGCGGCCGGCGACCGAGACCAACCTTGGAGATGATGCCTGTGGAGTAGGCGAGGTGGGTGTCGCAGTGCTTGCAGCGGTAGATGATCTCGCCCGTCGCCGGCAGGGACACCAAGAACAGCCGCCCCATCCTCCTCTTGGTCTTCTCCTCTGGAGGTGAATCGATCAGATCGATCCCAATTCTTCTCGGGAACCTCCAAGGATGGATCGTCTCGTCTCCTCAGGGAGGTGGATCTGTCCCGCTGGAGATCGGTGGCCTCTGATGAATGAAGTGGAATGGAATGGGGAAAAATTCTGCTTTCTTCCCTTTCCTCTTGGAAACTCCGCACCGCACGCAACACAGGGGAAGGGAAGCGGTTTCTTCGGTTAAAACAGGCCGAGGCCGTGGACGTCAGCATGGACCGAACTTCTGGAATGTTTTGGGCCGGTCCAGTAAGTGTTATTGGGCTGGGCCCAATACAAGTTGGAAAGCAGAACAAATTAAGTTATCACAACAATTAATTAAATACTCGGCTATTACACTGGAGACGCCGATTTCCCCTTAGAAGCAAGCACCTGCCACATCATAGGTTAATCTCTCTTCGTCTACTAATGCACTATAACGACGCTTTCGGCAAGAATCAATAAACCCAAACACCAAGTTGGCATGTACTATCTCACTAAGAACGCATGGATATAAAGTAACGAGTAAAGAAGCATACACCCCACCCCATATATGCATAGACCAAAACTAATTAGATCAAATTAAGATAGCATAATGATGTCAGAGTAGCATGATAAGATCCCAACGGATGGATAAGCTAGCCACGTTCCACGTGCTCGGCTTCGTCGTGCACCCGACCGCATATGACAACCGGCCTGTGGTGCCGTGTACGACACGAGCCCTCCCGCTGCATAGAAGACTCTACGTTGCGCGCAGCCAGGGCTGTCAATCAGCCAAGCTCGACCGAGTCCATCGCCGATACAAATTCTAGTCAGAGCTCTATCTAAGTTAAAGATTTGATCAAGCTTATAACTAGATTTGAATTTAACTTGTCAAGCTTTTTGATAGTTCTATTTATAAGTGATATATGTATGTAGTCAAATATCCTTGAGATTGAGTGATTAGACTTGGGGTTGAATAGTGTGGTTAAAAAAAACTTAGCTAAAGAGAGAACACCGACTTTGCCTCAACAAAAAGTAATTGGAGTTAGCCAAATTTTTAATAAGCTATTCGAGCTTAAGTTTAACAGACTCATGAGTTTACAGTTAGACTTAAGTTTAGCTTGTTAGTGTCTCGAGCCGAGCTTGAATTAGACCTATAACGAGTCAAGTTCGAGTTGCTCGCAAGCCTCGAGCTTTTTTGACTACCCTAGTTGCAACCCAAGCGCTTGCGAGTCGTTAGCACAATCTCAACTGCGACGCCCCCATGGTGGCCACAAGTGTTATACCCTAACACATTAGTGTTTCTAGTTTCAGTCTGTTTGACCCAAGTGTTCTGATGTAGTGAGTTTAATACCATTAATAGTTTAAATACGTTAATGCTATCTTATAATCTTTCGTGCTCTAAACATAACACTTTTAAATTAACCCTTTTACATAAAGCGATGACAAAAATTTAAGAGAGGTGCTATACATATACGGGCTCGCCCTATATGTGAACTAGGATGCAAACGAATTTTAGATACGGGATGTTACATCAAGTTGATGCCCGCACACCCACAACACGCGCTGGCTCCCGCGAGGAGTTTCATGCCTGCCAGCCCTCACACTGCGTCGCACAAGGTTGCAGCCCATGAAGCCTTCACGCCGCCATCCGCACTACGCTATCCGTACGCCTGCATCAACCCATCGCGGTCACATGCGCATTTTCTGCGCGCAAGGGTCGCCGCCATGATCCACCTTGCGTCGTATCCGTCCCACACCACCCATGTATTACATAACGTCTTATAGATGCATACATAATCCTCATACCTCCACATAATCTTCTGCACTGCCTTTAGATATAATCCAACCATCACCTGTGCATTGCACGATGCCTTATAGATACATAATCCTCACACCTTACATAATCTTCTGCATCGCCTTGAGATCAAATTTAACCATTACTCTAATATCACTTGTTAAGAAATTAGTATTTGGAATCGATAGATTGATCTACCGAGGCAAACTATGAAAGATCACAGACGACATTAGAGGCAAGATATTTGTTAACGAGGTTCAGCTGAAACCTACATCTCTAGTGCATGACTACGAGCACTCCTCCCCACGGTTCCAACACAGCTGCTCTAGATCCTGGTAGAACCATCACCACCCTCTGCAAGCCTGTCGTCATGCTGGTTACAACAACATTCCTCTCATATTTAAAAAAAGATCATATTATAAGAGTCTAACACCACTACCCTTAAATTCCTAACATAACAGACTCGTACATAATATTGGACACATATTCAACACACTCTCTCATGTCCTTCTTGATCAAGGACCAAGGCACATAATTCACTTTTACATGCATCCATGTTAGAAGAAGTAATGTAAGGTGGAGAGGTTGGAAGATACATGGGCATGAACTCGTCGTCGATGACCTTGTAGTGCTTCTTAGCATCGTACTGCTGCACGATGAGCACATATGCCGCGGTGGAGAAGTCCGATGATGTCTGGATGTCGCCGACGGGGCCCAGCTCTAGGCACTCCGCCCAATCATCTAGCCCCTCTGTCAGCACCGAGTTGCGGTCCCTGTCGTGCCCCACGATGAAGAGTCGGTACTCGCCCTGCAGCCCCCCCCCCCCCAGCATGGCCATGTGCTTCTCAAGATACCCCATGGTGCCCTGCTTGCTCCCTTCCACGTGCTTCCGGTAGAACTTGGCGAATAACTTGTCGTCCACCTGCATCTGTGCCTCCTCCTGCCCTTGCGCCAACACCGGCTGCATGCTGCGTTGGCTCTTGGTCTCGAATAGGCTCATCCTTGCCTTGGCGTGCGCCTGCGTTATCGCGTTCTGTACCACACACAGCGCCATCAGCCGCACGCCCTGGTGCTTCAACATCAGGGATGCTAGCGTCAGTGCCTCGCGGTTGTTCGTGTCGCCGATGAACACCACCACCACCGCACTCTGGCTCTGGCTCTGGCTCTGCTCGACGAATGAGGAGGAGGCAGCCCGGGTGGCCTGTGTGTGCTTTCTGAGGTTGCGGTCCACCACCACGCCCACCGAGCATGGCGCCAGCTGCAACACCTTCTAGTTGATGAGCCGGAAGCCGAAGTGACCCGTGTCCATGCTTCCGTCCAGGCGCCGCACCTTGTGGAAGGGCAGCAGCACCAGTGCCATCATGGCGTCCTCGGTGCAGATGCAGATGTCGTTTAGCATATCCGGGAAGGAGGAGAGCGCCAGCAGCAAACGCACCTTGACGTCGTTGTCGCCGTCCGCCTGCTACGCATCCAGCAGCTCGCCAATGAGCTTTCGCATCTCTGACACCTCGTCCACGACGGTGATACCGTCAAAGCCCCCGCCCTTGACGATGGCCGCCGCCCATCTGGTCTGTGAGCTGCACCATATCAACGGCGTAGACGGCGAGCTCGTTGCCGCCGCCACCCCAGCGGAGCACCTCCATAAGGTAGGAGAGTGTTGGCACATCCTTCGGGCTGTGTAGCCCCACGACAAGGCGCAACTCCGTGGAGGGGACGTGGTGGTGCAACCCCATGAGCCGCCACTTCACGCTCCGGCACGCTCATGACGCGATGCCCATCCCCACCATCGGTGTCACCACCACGTTCAGCGCCACCATGAAGATGATGGCCATGAACGACTTGTTCATGATGATCCTCGTGTTCTTCAACGCAATTCACCAACTTTGAACAAGACAGTGATCGGAGACGACGACCAAGAAAGAAAGCAAAGCAAGACGTACAAAAGGCCGCCTACGCTCAGTAGATGTGGAAGTATCTCTTGACATTGAGGAACATGCCCAACACCAGCGCCTCTAGCAATCCTAGCCCCCTCAGTAGCCCCGCGACAGCACAACCAACGAGCTTGCCGAGCATGCCCATGACGGTGACGAAGAAGACCTTCCACCAGGGGAAGGGCAGCTCCATGACGTAGGCGTGGAAGCCCTCCTTGCGTGTGAACCCCACCACCTCAATGTTGTCCGTTGTCTGCCGTAACGAGAGGCAGACGTGGCCGACGTAGAGCGGCAGTACGAAGGAGCTAAGCATGAAGTTGATCTTACTCACTAGCAGTCGCGACACCCTCCCCTCGCTCAGGAATGCCAGCCCCACCAAGAACGCTGCCATGTTCACGTCCAGGCTCAGCGCCGAGCTAAGCCAGCAAAGCGCTACCGCTGCAAGCACCACTAGCCACAGGTCGAAGCCGCGCATGCGTCGGCCCTCTGGGTTGCGGCCGCCCACCCACTCGGTCGTGGCCCTGGACACGAACGCCGACACGATGACCACCACGAGGATGACTGTCGTGAGCACCGGCTTCATGATGGGGGAGGGGGGCCCTTTGCGCCGATGTCGCGCCAGATCATGCTGCCGAAAGTGATGAGCATGGTGGTGACCATGACGGAGGTGACACCGGTGCCGACGGTGAGATGGCCTACAGCTATCTTGGCGATCATGAGGTCAGTGGCAAGGCGGGTGAAGACTGGGGAGACGGTGTTGGTGAGCATGGTGGCGAGGCCGAGGAAGGCCCGGAGGGAGCGCTCGAGGATGACGCCGGAGGTGGTTTGCATGAGCGGAGTGTGGAAGAGCGTGATGACAACGGAGGTGGAGAGGATGCCGGCGTAGGCGACAACGGCGTCGGTTGAGGGGGAGTCGAGCAGCATGCAGGGGTCCATCTCGACGCCGAGCGCGAAGAGGTAGTGTGCGAAGACAAAGCAACCGATCTTGCCGAAGACCAGGTTGATGGCGTTGGTCAGGGACAGCACCCGGAACTGAGCGAGAACGATGGCCAGCTGCCAATGCGCCACGCCATGGTAAGGAATCAATCAATGAATGGCGCAATGCGGGGAAGAGGAAGCAGGAGACGCGTGTACGAGGAGATCGGAGAAGACCCCAGGCTGGTTGACGTTGCGGAGCAGCGCGTAGAGGATCTTGCTGGTGACGAGGATGGCGCCGAACTCGAACAGGACCGTGTTGTAGTGCCGATAGGATGCTGCTCGTATAGAGCAATCCATTGCGATTCAGATGCTACGAGAACCAATTTCTCCTAGCTTGCGATTAATTTCCTCTTACAGCTAGCTACTGATCCTACGGTTAATTTGGATCATCAGAAGATGAAGTGCGGGGCATGCAAAACGGATTTGCTTAAAAAAATGGAATTGGATTCAATGAATTGAATTCCTTCAGCGAGGAACAAGGAGAAGGGGGACGACGCCACACTGGTGATGTCTCCGGCCGAGAGCATTTTGTGGCTTGTTTGCATCCTGCTGTACCGTACATGTTTCTTTTTCCTCGATCTGGCTTACTTCTTGTTCTATTTTCTTGCTAAAAATATAGCAAGAACAGGGGCCGGGGTTACTAGATTTTTCTGCATGAAGACGCAGAGCATCCTGCTGCTAAACGTAGGCTGACTGAATCTTCATATTTTGAATCAATTGCAGGCGAAACCTGCTTAGGGGCATCAATGGCAAATTGCTGAAGCTTCAAAGCGTGACCAAATTGGATATTTGCTTTGGTCTATGGACTTAAGTGAAATTAGTCAAAGAATTGCAATCATATTAGTCAAAGAATTACCCAAAGTCCTCCATTTCACGTCATGGTCTATGAGCTTAAATGAAATTATTACATCAGTGCCACTGAAACATGTAGTTGTGCTAATATACCAGGATTCCCAGACTTCAATGGATTTTCGACAATACAAGAGTGGTTGATAAAGACGGGCTCAAAGATTGAGACCGTAAAACTATGAATGATAATTGTAGATGTATTATTGAGACTCTCTAACATCCCAAAATTCCAGCAAAATTGAAATAAAAAAATCATTTTCAAAGAAAGCAAAATCTCAAAACATTTTTCCTCTCCCTCCCCTCCATGGGCTCATTTTGATCCAATACCCCCTTCGGCCCATTATCCTGCAATCCATCTCTTTCTCCCCCTTTTTCTTCCTCGCGGCCCGACCCACTCTCTTCCCTTCTCTCTCTCTCTTTTTTCCGCGGCCCAGCTCCTCACGCTAGCCGGCCCGTCGCCCCTCTCTCCTTCTTCTTCCTCTCGCTCCCGCCACGCGCTAGCGCTCGAGCTCGCCCACCGTTGGACCCTGCCACCAAACCGCGACAACGCCACCTGCCTAACCTCTACCCATACTGACGACGAAGTCGCCATCTACACCGTCGCCTCGCCGCTCCTCTTCCTCTGGCACCGTGCGCGACGACAGCGTCAGAGAACCTCGCCGGCATGGGCACACGCACAAAGAAAAGGCCACCACCACCTCGCCTACCATGTTGACTTTTCCACCCACTCCGCGCACGTCCAAAGCCGCTACATCGCCGCGTATTGTTGCCATTGATGAACCATCACGCCATACCGCACGCAAGCACCGCCGCCAGATCCCACCGCCGGCACTGTCACCCCTCCGCCCGTTTATAAAAGCTAGCCGAGCTTCCCTTCGCACCTCACCACCACTCACCAAGTTCGCTGAGGCAAGCTCCGCCCTCCACTCCCCACTCTCTCTCTCTCCCTCTCTCACTGTTTTCCCCCTCTGACGACAGCCATCATCGATCCATCACAAGAGACCGTCGTCGGCCAATTAGGCCCCGCGGTGAGCTTCACCTGACCACCCTCCACCTCCCTCACCCCTATGCCTAACCCCTCCCCCTCTCTCCCGAGCCGTCACCAAGCCGCCATGGCCGTCGAGCTCCATCCCCGTCGCCGACCACCAGCGATACTCCCTCGGCCGAACCAAGCGCAGGATTGAACTCCCCATCGCATAAGCTCACTCTCGATGCCCCAAAACCTGACCCCAAACCATCTATCCACGTTTTCCCCTATCAGCCGCTGTAATTCCCAACCCTGGCGGGCTACTGGCACTGTTCCAGCTGCCACCCGCTGTGGAGATCTCCGCCATCGGCTCCACCGTGCTGTGCTGGTCCTCCTGTATCGGCTCTCAGTCCAATCCGAGGGCGGGAGCCGCCAGCGACAAACTCTCTAGCAAGCCCCTGCCGCGAACACCCTAGCATCACCGTCCTAGCGTCGCCCCGGCGACCGTCTTCTCTCATCACATGTCTGTCCACATCGATGCCACGTCAATGCCACCTCAGCACCGACCCCACTTAAATCCAATCAGCCGCCACGTCATCCCAGTCCATGCCCGCGGTCCACCATGGACCATAGACTATAGCTCCTCCGGTCCACAGATCCATAAACCTAGCCTACAACACAGTAACCAGGTTGACCAATCAACTTTACCGTTGACTGGCCCACCTATAAGCCTCGTAGTCTTTTCTATTTTCTGAAAATATTTATAAAATCCAAAAAATCCATTTTAGGGCATATTTCAGGGAATATTCTCCCCTTTTCTTTTTCCTGAATTTATTTTTTGGCCAACTTCCGAAGCCCGTATATGCTCCGTTTCAGATCCGATTTCGATGATTCTTTCACCGATATTCCTCTAAATTCAAATCATATCCATTCCCATCAGTTCCATATTTATTTTTAAATTAATTTTTTTATTTTTGTTTGTATTTATTTGTGTTGTTTGCGTGCCCGCGTTTAGAGATCGGAGAGTACAAGGAGGAGGAGGAGCTGGGAACACAGGACTTTGAGCAGGACCCTCTCGAGGACTTCAGCAGAGGCAAGTTTCAGTCCATTTCCCTCGTTGATCATATTGGACCCAAGTTTTATCACCACAAACCGTAGCAGCCCTTTGCCACCAAATAAATGCATGAAGTATTACTTATTGGCATAATTTGAATTGTTGATCTAGTTATGTCCTATCTTAAATTAGTTAGCCTAATTACTTTTGACTTGAATATAACCTTGGTAACCCTAGGATATTCGTCTCGGCAATTTTAATTACGCTAAGATGAACGCCTTGTTACTAGTATGCTTACGACTGTGTACTTTAATGTTATTTCATGCTTAATCATAATTAGTTATGCGAAATGTGTGAAACTTGATGTTTTGGTGTTGTTTGAGTTGTTGGGATGGGAAGCAACACTTAAACTCCCAAAGCATTCCCGGCGAGAACTCTGATTTGCCCCAGCTCTAACAGGTTCTCTTTTGTTATCAGTATCTGGTAAGTCTTCCCATCCTAGAGATGTTTTCCTTGGCTCAATTAAGGACTGAGTTGGTGTGACATCTTACCTAGTCTTCACAGTACAACCATTCGATCATGTATGCGGCAAAGCTAACAAAATTGGTTCACTATTGTTGGAGCTATATTTAATTTCCTACAAATTTTACAAGCTTTCAATCGATTTATAGTGTAACAATAAATTGATTTCACTATTTCCCGGATTATCCAATTATTAAAATGCCTAAAACCTTTTTCTACCTGGGCTCAACTAGCCACAGAGGCTGACAGTGGGGCCGGCTTGCTTTGACCGGGTCAAAATTGACCCGGTCGTGGCTGGCCTTGCCGGCGTGCGCTGTCGCCAGAGAACGGCGACGCAGTGGTGTGAGCCAAGGGCATCTAGAGCACCAGCGTGCGACAGCGACCTTGGCTCGGTGTTTCCCTGCTGGTGAGCCTAACTGAACGGCGGCCAGTGGTGAGATCCTAGGCGTGGCGGCCATGGCGGCTCGGTTGCACGCCGATGTTAGTGAAGATGGTGGTAGCTCGACCAATAGAGAGTGCAGGAGCACCAAGGCAACTTAGGGAAGCTATTAGGCATGGTCCCGTCCGACGGGCTCTACCGGGGCACGGCCGGCGGCGTGCATAGAGGCGGCAGCAGCGGGTGTCTCACTCGGAGACCTGTGCCAATGTCGGGTCGAAGCTAAAGTGGCGCGTGCAAAAGTTCCAAAGGATTGCGGGGGAGCTCACTGTACTCTTGTTTAGGCTGGAGAAACGGTGTGGTGGCGGGTCGATAGCAGAGGGGCGAAGCAAGCCGCCGAAGATGAAGAAAGTGGCGCGAGCTCCAATCCAGTGGGGAAACATGTCGATTCTGTCAGGGAGGGCTCAATGAAGCTTATGCGACCTTCCTCCGTGCCCCACGTGGCTCAGGCTCATGGGATCTCATTGGGGGTGCGGTGGATTTGGGCTCGGTGGCGTGTGCGCTCGGTGGCTCTGTTTGGCTGGGTGAGAAGGGCTGAGCAGAGAGAGCAAAGTGAGGGAGAGAGAGGAGAGGAAAGGGGGATAAGGTGGCAGCCGACATGCTCAGTCAAGGAAAGTGGCACCATCCAGAAGTTGCTCGGTGCCGTGGCTCGGTGGCCAACCTGTTTGTCAACAACGGCGACCGACCTGTTTGTCAACAACGGCGACCGACCTGTTTGTCAACAACGACGGCCGACAGCAGAGGCCGAGAGAGGGAGGGGATGACAGTGGCCTGGTAAACAGTGATCGACAGGAAGCAAAAGATCTCCCTCCTTTCTCTAATCTAATGGGAGACCTTCCCAAGCTCCAAAAATTGTGGGATACTATAAATCATAAGCAACCCATTTTAAATGATTTGGCTCAAAAAGCCTGAGCCAAAATTAAGTTAAAATTCTTCATGTTTGCATCCTTTTCTAACTTACTTCAATTTTTAAGGCTTCAAATTAAATCCCAAAAATTTGGGAAAATTCTTTAATATTCTCCATATGCCAAGGACTGATTTCTAAAATTATTTCAAGCCCTAGGTTGCATAGCAAATTTGTGAGTTCCTTCACAATACATCACTTATTATTAAAGTTAACAATTCATGTTTAATTTAAATAGTATTAATTACTTACTCAAAATCTCAATTATGATGCTAATGATGCTCATGAATGCTTAATGATATATTTAATAATTTTGGGATGTTACACATGTCCCCATGCTAATCCTGTTGTGCCCTCTGGTGTTGTGGACTATGTTGCTCGCGAGCCTTTGTGGAGCCCTTTATATATTACTATTAGCTTGGTGGATTTATTTTACCACTTTTTTTGTTGTATGACTGTGGTATCATATGTTGTAAGACTTGTATTTACCAGCGATTGATCCAGAGACTGGTATAATAAAGTTATAAGCACCGAGGATGACACAGGGCGCTTTAGGCTCGTAGGCATATTTATATATAGTACATGGATTGGATTGCAAGACAATTTTAGAGATAGGACCGTATCGTATCAGATAGATTACAATCAATCATAACAAAATCATATCCTACCGTAACAATTGGATATACTCTAACACTCCCTATAGTCGTAGCGTGAGCATCGCGAGCGCTCAAACTGGATTGGAAACCAACGAGTTTGCTCAATTGGATGATAACCCTTTTGTTGTCGAGGTAGCTGAGAGCGAGATGATCGTGGTCGTAGCCGTGAATGAGGATGCACGCCCAAAGCATCAACACAAGCACACACGTGCACAAAAGTCGGGTTAATCCAGTTGAGGACCTCAACTGGTGACGGTAGCCTAGAGGTGTTGAAGGAAGGCGCTAACTTGGTGCGATAGCTAACACAGTGATATGGATGAACAACATGGGGGTGGAGTCACTAGCCAGAGAGGTGACGAGCCCAGTGATGATGGCGAGCGCACGAGCGTCGGTGCTACAGCTTGGGAGGAAAAATGCTTCAATTAACCCTCTCCAACATATGCTCTATAGTATTAATATTGCATAAAACTAGATATTCATGTTTTATACATAAGCATTGTATATTTCATCATATTTTATAAGTTATCTTAAATTCACTAAATTGATTAACGATAATTAATTATGTAATGCTACTTAAATCAGAATTAAATTTTGCTCATACCTAGCTAATGTAAATCCATATAAACGATATAGTAACTCATCTATCTAGATAGCTTTTAACCTACCTATATTATTAACTATATGAACAATTAAAAAACAAATCCTCCTTATGAGCTCATCCACCGTAAATTACAATTGAAATAGATCATCCAAACCTTAAGTTGGAGCTAGATCCTGATTTAAGTGATTTCCATACATCTACAATGAGGTAATTGCAATCTATTTTTAAAATTAGAGCTCAATTGAAACTCTAGCTCCTTAAAATTCATCACTATATAACCATCACCATATTTTCAGAATATGGAGCAATCTAGCAAATAAATCTAACTACAAATAAAATGTAGATCAATCTACTAACCCTGGGGCAATTTAGCACACCCATGGTTTATGGATTCCTCCAAATTTTGAAGCCTCCAAACACTAAGTTGCCACAAATGGCTGCGCCAAACAAATATAGGGCTTCTCTATGTTCTATTCAGGCTTGAGGTAGAGAATATTGACCAATATATATTATACACTTATCACTGCTGATTTGAGATAAAAAAAAAAAGGGCAGTGATATGGTATTATCATATCACTGCCGATTGATGAACCTCAGTGATAATATATGCAGGCCGCAACTAATTGTCCTCTTTTGCCTAACCTATTTGAGTCGACCGCATGGAGTTTAGCTAGAGTGTCCCGGCCGCGTGCAGTATACATATAATATTAATCGCAGCCTGGCCGGTATGTGTTGAATGAGATATGATCCCTAGATAATTCGCGTAAGCTAGATGACGATTTGTTGACGACGCATGTGTACATACGTCATATATGCGTGCCACGTGCGTACATGTTCGTCCCTAATTAGACCCTGGCTAAGAATTACGTACGAGTTGAGATTGAGATGCAGGTACTGCATGCAGTACCGTTGCATATTCCATCTCAGCTACAATCTTAATATTCTAAACGCTTCTAGTTCGTGTAGCTAGCTGCTGGTTCGTCTGGTCATTGATCATCGCGTACGACAACATATATATGATGCTGAAATGCGGGTGCATATGTGCTAGAAATTGCTCAATTTTTTAAAATGGTGCATATTTTAGAAAATGTATGTACAAGCTTCTAAACATTCTAAAAAAACCCCGGCAGCTATAGTTGCGGCGATCTAGAAAAACCGATCACTTTGTACGTAGCTGATATGCATCATATCCTGAAATAATGCTGCGTTAATCTGGTCATATAATGCAACATGTTGTGTCTACTTCAATTCGTGCCAGTTGCATGCATATGATCGAGTTTACATACGTACACACACACACACACACACACACACACACACACACACACACACACACACACATATATATATATATAAAAGACTCGTCAAGCAGCTAGCTAGCCTTATAGCGTAGATGCAGTTAGGTCGTCATTGGAGAATTAAGATGGTATTTGTTTAGATTAACCATGCATGCAACCTAATTATCGGCCGTCAGCTGTTTGTCGCGAGGTAAGGCAATAATCCACATATATACTAATTAATCAAGCTAGTAGCTCGCGATGTTTATTTTAACACTCCTCCTTATGACTAGGCGTTAGATTTTAGTCGCCCGGTGTGAACACGTGCCGACAACATATTTGGGAGGAAGGAGGAGGGGGACTTCCTATGTCGTCGGCTTTAGAGGAAGTCGAGGGGAGGGAGGTTGGCCCAGGGGAGGAGACGAGCGCAGGGCGGAGCAGCGAGGCGACGGAGGACAATCGGTGGGTCGGTATCAGGGCGGGGGAGTTCTAATATGGAGTGGTTAGTATGGCAGCGGTGCCGCCGGCCGTGGGTTAGGCGAGGTGACAAGTGAGCGTGCACCAAACGGGTCACGAGAGGCGGCAGAGGGCACGGGGAAAGAAGAAAGTAGTAGATGCATTGGATCGAGATTGAAGATGGGACCGATCAAATTCATCGTCTGGAAAGTAAAAAAAAAAACAGATGCTGAAAAATAGCATCACCCTTATTTTAATTGTTTCCCTCCCCTCTCAAGAAATACTATACATAGTCGTGTTGCCACTTGAAGACCTTCGATGCCTCCTGTTGTCATGTCGTCGCAAAGTTGTTAAAATTTTCTCTAAGTCTACCAACCGGGACACGTACGGTTTTTCTATACCTATGGGCATCTACACCTAAGACATCCACCGTTCATTTCATCATGAGATTCATGCTTTCTCCTTTCCTTGAGTTTAATATAAGTATTTCGTCTTTCTCTTCCCATAATCTATCTCTACAGTACAGAATGTAGTATAATGCACTGGTAAGTAGTACTCAATTAGTTCATAAATAGGAAGTGTATTTTTTTTTAAAATAAATTTTGTGTACTTTGACTAATATTTAGTCAAATTATAAGAATATCTAATGTATAAAAATTATACAACTAGATAGGTTCATAATTTAAAATAATTTTACACTATATAGGTTTTGTAACTATAAATGATATATTTTATTAGAAAAACTTAGTTAAAATTCAACTTTGAAGACCGAGTTAAAAAAATACGCCTACTATTTCTGAATGGAGGGAGTAATATTTTAATGAACATGTTGTGATCTCTACAATCAGTGCTGGTTCTAGTCACGAACCGTCACTGATGATGCCGACCTTTGGCTCGCGTTCGGGCTCACATCCGCTTGGCAGGCTCACATCCACACGCTGATATTTTCGCCCTGCTCGGTCTCCTCCTTCCTCTACAGAACCTTATTCTCTACCTCTCTCTATCTCTCTCTCTCTCTCTCTCTCTCTCTCTCTCTCTCTCTCTTCCTCCTCTCTCTCTCATGCATGCGCGCACGTTGCTTCTCTCTCCCATGCATGCGGGCGTGCAGCGGAGCTTACGCGGCGGCGTGCAAGCACGACGGCCGAGCGGCTACGGGCGAGCACGACGACGGGCAAGTGGCCGACGGCTATAGGCGAGCACGATAGTGGGAGTGCAGCAGAGCTTGTGCGGTAGCGAGCGAGCGCGACAGCGGGCGTGCAGCCAACGGCTTCGAGCAAGCGCAACGACAGGCGAGCGACAGAGCGGCTCTGGGCGAGCGTGATAGCGGGCGTGTGGCCGAGTGGCTGCGGGCGAGCGCGGCGGCGGCGGAGCTCACACGGTGCAGGCGGCCGAGCGACAGCGTGTGGTGGCTCTGGAGCCGGCTCATTTCATTTTTTCTCCCCAAAACACCTATCACTGCCGGATGTAGATCCGACAGTGATAGGCACTGATTTTCACTGCCGAGTAAGAACTGTCAATTCCAAAACGGATAGTGATAGGTTTTTGAAACCGGTAGTGATCACCCTTTTTATGGTAGTGTAACAAATATATGTTGTAAATGAATCATTTTTTTTTTCGACAATGGAGGGACTTCATTTCCATTACTTTTGATAACAGAATAGTTGAGTCTTACATCCAGAATGCATAGACCGAAAGTCTGAAACCAGAGGAATAAGAAAGAGAGGTTCACTATCAAAAGCCTTAGATACTAGCACACCTAGAGCCTAACAATTATTAGAACATCATCAGGCACAGACTTGTCAGACATAACAGGAAAAGAGGAATTAGGTCCAAAACAAGTTCATCAACACGATCAAGCAGACTAATGAAGCTCAACAGATGACTAATGAAGGATCAACTAGTTAGAACAATCCTATGCACACTTAAAAAATATCCATGTAACAACCAACACCCTCAGATCTATCAACATCTAACAAATCCAATAACTAAGATTCATTTGACGGTGTTTTATTCAATCCAATAGCCAAAATTAAGTTGCCATCAACTGTTAGAAATCCAATGTCTACCCCAACAATTGTCCACGAGATTACCTAAATCCTCGTATCTGAATCCAATGGCCACCCCTGCTCGACTCAACCTCACCCTCCTCTATCACTATTGTGCCGCCCTCTAATGCTACCAGTCTTTGCTATCCAGATTGCATGGACCAAGAACATCTGCATCTTATTAATACTCTGAATGCAGAGCAATGAACTGGGTTTGGTGAAATCATGAATCACGTGGTCAAAAAAGGAGCCAAATTTTCTTTGTCGATGGTCCAAGAGGCACGGGGAAGACGTACCTATACAAGGCACTGCTTGCTAGGCCTAATAGCCATTGCAACTACAACATCTGGTAATAGCAGCGTCGATCATGTTCGGTGGACGCACCGCCCACTCTAGGTTCAAGATTCCCATTAAGCTTGCTGACGACAACATGTGTAGTTTTACAAAGCAAAGTGGTACCGCGGAGTTGTTTCATAGGGCGTCCTTGATAATTGGGACGAAGTTGCTATGACAAAATGTCAAGTTGTTGAGATACTTGATAGGTCACTACAAGATATAATGGGATGTTCTATGCCATTTGGAGGAAATGTTATGGTTTTTAGTGGAGATTTTAGACAGGTCCTTCCTGTGCTGACACATGGTACGAGAGCACAAGTCATTGATGCTACACTGCAAAGATCTTATTTATGGCAGAAGATAAGTAAGATATGCCTCACCCGTAATATGAGGGCACAGTCTGACACATGGTTCTCCGAATACCTCCTTAGAATTGGCAATGGCACAAAAGAGATGATTGGTGCTGACTATGTATGTCTCCCTGATGATATTGTGATCGGTTACAACACCACAGAAGAATCAATTGACAAGTTCATTGAAAATGTATTCCCATGTCTTCAGAACAATGCTACACTAGGGGCTTACATTAGCTCACGTGCTATCCTTTCAACAAAGAATGAGCATGTGGATGAGCTGAATGCAATGATGATTGATAAGTTTCCAAGCAAAGAGAAGGTATACTACAGCTTTGACCCCGTCGACGATGATTCACGCAACAACTACCTGATCGACTTTCTGAACTCAATCACACCAAATGGCTTGCCCCCACATGTGCTCAAAGTCAAAACCAACTGCCCAGTTATCCTGCTTCGAAACCTTGATCCCCACAATGGTCTGTGCAATGGAACAAGGCTAATGGTTAGAGCCTTCCAAGATAACGCGATTGGTGCCGAGATTGTTGGCGGCCAACATGCCGAAAAGAGGGTGTTCATACCTAGGATCCCTCTATCCCTCTCAGATGACCTTTCACTTCCTTTCAGGTTAAAGAGGAAAACAATTTTCAATTCACCTAAAATTTGCAATGACCATAAACAAAGCGCAGGGACAAACCATCCCTAATGTTGGTATTTACCTTCCCGAGCCGGTGTTCTCGCATGGCCAACTTTATGTTGCATTGTCGAGAGGTGTGTCAAGACATACGACTTGGATTCTTGCTAAGCCAAATAAAGACATAGATCCCACAGAAAAGAGCACCAACACTACTACAGAAATGGTATTTTTTGCCGCCTCATAACTGTTGGATCAACTAAAACCGGCAATGATATTATTTTCACTGTCGGTGCATAAGAAAAACACTATCACTGTCGGTTTCAGAAAACAATTGATAGTGATAGGTTATTATCACGGTTGGTTCACAACAAAAATCGACAGTGATAGTATCACTGCCGGTTTGTGCTATCAATCGGCAGTGAACATAGAGCCAGACCCGAATTTTACATTCAATCCAATTAAGTCTCGCGTTCACGTCTCGGCCGTCCATAAAATCTAAGTCCTTATCTCTCCCACCCCCAAACTCTCTCTCTCCCTTATCCTTTCTCTCCGCCACCTCTCCTCTCCCTCCTCCCTCACATCGTCCCCAAGTGTTGGCGCGGCGCTCGGCTCTCGGCGGCCAGGCAGTGATGGGGGCCTTCGATGGCACCCAAGCGATGGCGGCAGGTGACGCGCTCGGGTACAGTGGGAGCACAGGCCGCCTCAGCGGCGGGTGAGCGGGCGATGGGATCCTGAGTGAGCGGGCCCCGATAGCAATGACAGCGGGATCCGCAGGAGCACAGGCTGTGGCGGCGGTGGGATCCCGGGTGAGCAGGCCACAACGGCGGCGGCAGAAGGGAACTCAGCCCCTGGCCTGCAACGACCTGGCTGGGGGATGGGTGGTTTCATCGGCATCATCTATGATCTCTTCTTCTTGTGTTCTTGTTGTACTTATTATCCTAGTTCTTGGATTGTGGTGGAGATTCTTGAAGGAGTAGCGTCGATTACATGGAGTTGGTGTTTGTTTATTTCTTATGAGCCGGTAGTGAGAAGAGACTGGAATTAATTGTTACGGGTTGATTCGTTCTTCGTGGTGGTATCAAAGAGTCTCTGAAGATCATGGATTATAAGTTCGTCGAGGGTGTTTCTGTGTTGTGGCGGTGGCCTTCGTGCCACCGCGTTTCTGTGTGCAGAGCGTTGCGGTGGCGGGATCCACGGCGACAAGCACAGCGAGGTCCTGGGCGCCGCGGTGATGGGATTAGGAGCGGCATGGCGAGATCCGATGGTGGATGGCGGGATGATTTCTTTTTTTTTCTTTTTTTTTGTTTGTTGAAAAAGGCTTCACTGTCGGTTCTAAAAGACTGGCAGTGATGTCAATCGGACTTTCACTACCTGAAACTCACTACCGGTTCCAAAACCGACAGTGATCGATGGTTCTATAATAGTGCAAGAATATTGTGTACATAGACGTATTGGAGTGGTGAGATGTATTGAAGTTGTACTAAATGTATTTTTTCTTATACTAGTTGCAGGCTTGCATCATGATTAAATTAAACTAGCATTCATTCTGCTTACAGTGTTTTGTTAAATATCTGTGGAGGATAGCTTAAAATTGTCATATTCGGTTATTTGATTTATGTTGACTCAGAATATAAAAGGTGCATGTATAATTCAGAAACTGTAGTTGTACATGTCGCAGGTACACGGTTACTAGTTTTCAGAAAAGAGCAGGCATGAAAAATGATGTCAGTTGGATCATGTGGAAGTTTTTTTATTATCAAAACAAGCCAAATTGCGATAATGGAATAATTAATATTCCTTAAACTAATTTTTAATGACCTAGCTTGACCCAACGACATTATTCGATATTACATGTATGCATGCGATACAATTAATCTATCATAAAGACTCCTGAAATGTATGTATTAGCCTATACATGCAGTAGGTGGGCAGTGCAGCCTATATAAAGGCTCTTGGGCATCACACACAAACACGGCTACGAGCAAATCAGTAGCTAGTAACCACAATAGAAACTAGCTTAGCTAAGCTAGATCGATCATGGCCGATCTCTTTTTCATGTGCTCCGCTCTGCTCTGCTCCCTGTTGGCCATTGCCTTTCTTCAGCTCCTGAAGCCGTCATCTGCACGGTTGCCGCCAGGGCCACGGAACCTTCCGGTGATCGGGAGCGCGCACCGTCTGGTGAACACGCTGGCGCACCGCGCGCTGCGCGACATGGCCAACGTCCACGGCCCGCTGATGCACCTCCGGGTGGGGCAGGTGCCCGTCGTGGTGGTCACGTCCAAGGAGCTCGCCCGCGACGTGCTCAAGACCCACGACGCCAACTTCGCCACGCGGCCCAAGCTCATGGCTGGCGGCATCGTCGCCTACGACTGGACGGACATCCTCTTCTCCCCCTCCGGCGACTATTGGCGCAAGCTCCGCAAGCTGTGCATCCAGGAGATCCTCAGCACCAAGCGAATCCTCTCCTTCCAGCACATCAGGGAGGACGAGGTACGTACATCCGTCGTCATTTCGATCGTTTCTCTCTACGTCTACATATATTTTCTTGTCGTAATATATGCATCGATCTTAATATATATTGTATCAGAACCAGAAATCTTGAGTTTGAGTCATATTCCACGTTTGCGGCCTGGAAGAGCATGTAATTGTTGAAGTTTTTCTCTCATCAACTTAGATTTGGGGTCAACTGGCCGGTGCATATATAATAGCTCAATATTTCTCTAAGTGCTTGCATAATATGCAAGTCAGCTAGCACTCAGCACTCAGCAGCAGCTAGCCTAACTAACTTGCCCGACGTTTTGACGCTCAGGTGCTGAGCCTCGTCGATGAGATCCGCGCGGCGGGGCCATCAACACCGGTGGACCTCAGCTCAAGACTCCACAGGATAACCAACAGCATCGTCTCCCGGGCGGCGTTCGGGAGCAAGAGGAGCAACGCCACCGAGTTTCTGGCAGCCATCAAGCAGAGCGTCGTCATGTCGTCCGGCTTCCTAATCCCAGACCTCTTCCCAAGATTCACTGGCCTCCTCGGCGTGGTCACCGGCATGAGGAGCATGCTCCAAGGCATCCGTGAAACCGTGGATGGCATCCTCGAGGAGATCATAAGCGAGAGGGAGGCAATTCTCCAGCAAACCAGGACCGATGAGGCGGCCGGCAAGGAGGACAATCTGGTGGATGTTCTCCTGAGCCTCCAGGAGAATGGAGGCTTTGGATTCCCCATGACCCGCAACACAATCAAAGCAATCATCTTGGTAACTAGCTACTAATTAACACATAAATTTGAAACGATTCACACAAGTGTTTATATATGGCCTAGCTAGTAATTAATAACTAACCTTTTTCGACTATATTGTTCCATGCATGTATGCGCTTAATTATTACACAGGATATGTTTGCTGGTGGAACTGGAACGTCCGCATCTGCGATGGAGTGGGCGATGTCGGAGCTCATGACGAATCCTAAGGTGATGAGGAAGCTTCAAGCCGAGATCAGGGCAGCGTTCCACGGGAAGCAAATCATCACCGAGACTGATCTCCGAGCAAGTGACCACCGCCTCAAATACCTAAACTTTGTGGTGAAGGAGACGCTAAGGCTGCACCCTCCTGCTCCACTGCTAGTCCCCCGGGAAAGCATCGAAGCTTGCGAGATCAACGGATACATGATACCAGCAAAGGCGAGAGTCATTGTAAATTCTTGGGCCATCTCGAGGGATCCAAAGTACTGGGGGGAATTAGATGCTGAGGAGTTCAAGCCGGAGAGGTTTGAAGGTGCTCCAATCGACTTCCTTGGAAGCAACTACGAGTACACGCCGTTTGGGTCAGGAAGAAGGATGTGCCCTGGGTATAACTACGGCCTGGCCAGCATGGAGCTGACATTGGCGCACCTCTTGCACTCGTTTGACTGGAGCCTTCCTGATGGAATCCATCAAGTGGATATGAGTGAGGCCCCGGGACTAGGTGTGCGCAGAAACACACCTCTCTTGCTGTGTGCCACCCCTTATGTGTTATAATTTGCTTCCTAGCTAATAAGAATTAGGCTCCAGCTAGTAGTTAGTGCATATGCATACCATCTAAATCGATCTAGCCTACCGTCCGGAGTCCAGGTCCTGGTGTCTGCAGCTATATCTATATATATATTTGCCTTCAATAAAGGGTACGTTTTTGCTTCAAAGATAGATAGATGCATCATGTATTTAATTTCCTTTCTGAGACGATCGATATATGTAAAACAATATATATATATATATATATATGTATATATATAGCTACGTGTGGTATAATATATATCCTTTTTACTCAATTTATTGGAAATATTCAGAGGAGCACATCTTTGTTGATTATTTCCGACAATTATTGTATAGGTCCTTTCTTAGTTTCTTTCTGTTTATCTCGATCGTGTTTTCTGGTTATATATGATGTAGCAATTTTATTTCCTTCTTAACACAAATCTCTATACTCCAATAAAATGTATGAGTTATGGCAAATATGATCGATCTCCACCGTTCACCCGAGTTGATCAAACGGTCATCGTGCAAAGTTGGACCCCGTTTCTCCTTCCAAAAATACATTTAATCTCCTATTATTTGATTTTCATATCTAGTGACGATGAATAATGAATAATTACCATATTCGGGCACCCTAGGATTTTCGCAATTCTCAGGGTATATCTCTATCTCTAGAAATGGGATCCCTAGTTGAAAGGAAGCTACTCGTAGGTACCCAAGGCGTCCCGTAACCGAGAAGGTTTAGTTTCAAGAATAGAAAGGACGAGTTCAGAGGACATACGACACCCATATATATATACAGAGATACAAGCTCAAACAAGTAAGGAGAGAGCACCATTAGCGAGACAATCCAACAGAAGTTAAGGAGGAAGTCGCCGACTAGGTTTAGATCCATCTAGGATAGTTAACCCCCTTATAACAGGCTCAGATCAATACAAGATAAACATGACGTAGAGTTATTATCCTCAGGGAGGCCCGAACCTATCTAAAAACCCCTGTGTGTTCCCCTTGTGATTCATCTACTCAAAGCATTCCCTAATTCTTTAACAAATTTGTTAGATCGGTGGCTCACTAATCGTCGACATCTGGCGTCGTCCGTGGGGATCATGACAATAGGCACTGAAAAATCTACACACAACATAGCTTCGACTTCGCCCAAGAGAACCGGTTTCTCGGATGAAAGGTTCTACGACAACTTCACCCTCCCACCAACGAACCAGCAATCGATCGGGTAAACGTCAACGAAGAACTTTCCGGCAACGATTCTAGTGATGAGTTTTCGACAACACAGATTGTCGAGATACTTACCCAGAGCAATCCGATGACAAATATGTGATAGATCTAGACTCCTCTAGTAGAGATTACCCCCGAGAAGTCTTTGCCATTGGAGATGAGGATGATGGTCTAAGCAATCATGATGATGATCCCCTTGTCGTGGCCTTTCACGACTTAGGGGCAGGATATTATGGGGCCCTTCCCGGTAGCGCCCAGGGGATTCAAGTTTCTTTTCATCTCCATCGGTATATTTACCAAGAAAGGACTCAATTGCTAATACGATCAGCCGAATATCAAATCCCTCCAGAGCTACTACGACTAAGACGTCCGACAAAGAACCCTCAAACCGGGAACATAGTTCTACTACCTGTTCAGAGCCAATGCAACAACAACAAGCTATCCCCGAAGTGGGAGGGTCTCTACACGGTGGTCGAGTCTACTCACCCTGGGTCTCTTAGCAATGGAGGATGCATGAGTCTTCAATAATTCTTAGAATGTCGACCAACTCTAAAAGTTTTATGTGTAAATACTAAGAGTAAGTTTACACTAGTAAATGTTCATATTTCCCGCATGGTTGCTTGAATCTCTTTGTGTTGGTTGTTTGAATCTCTTTGTGTTCTTTTTTGTCTTTCCTAAACTAAACGTATGGCACTTGTAAGACAGGTACACTAGCGGTAAGCTGCAATCTAGGTACCTTTACCTATCACGTGCACTCAGATAAGCTCGACCAAGGTCACACCAGAACCGACTTCAGAAAACAAGAGTTTCTACGACCAGAGGGGAAATACGACCGTTCAATTCTTTTCTCTTACCCTGGTCGGTTGATTCATAATGGTCAGTCGGTAGTTTTTATCTTATTATCTTTTACTGTCTATCTGAGTTTTTTTTCGAGATAACCAGTCGGGGCTGGATGAATACAATATACAAAGAGCTAACGATAATATATTGTGCGTGTGCCAAAGCAACTCACTTCGCGTGGGGACGAAGTTACGACCTCGCGGGATGTGATAAAGGTTCCTTATCACGTCCCTGAGTGCCCGGAGGCTACGACGCCTCCCACTCACGTCGGACTTAGGGCTGACCCGATTAAGCTCTCCGATTAGTGACGAAGTCATCCTACCCTAGCTGGAGGGAGAAGCGAGTAGCACTAAGCATGTTAGGTTGTCGGTATCTCCTCGATATCGAGTTCCCAAGAACTCCCACGATTTTCATTTACATTCTTTTTTTGTTTTTTACTAACAAAAGAACAAGTTTATATTCCCAAGTACAGATTATAGAAGAATGTCTAAGCAGACTCGGCGATTCTTTGACTAGCCACCGTGATGGTTCAGAGTACTACTCGGAGGCCGGAGCTATGACCTTTTGTGCCAGGGTCCCATCACATTTTCTGTTCGGGATCCCTTCTGGCGCAAGCGGGGGCTACACTAGACCAACAAATGCGCTCAGTTTTCAAATATGAACATGATCTTTTGCCAGAAAAGGAGGAAATAATTTTTTCACCACTACGCAAAATTTCCACTGCAATAGTTCAACTTCCGAGTCTGGCCAGTGACGAGTCTGATCTCCCTCGTACCTTTGCAAGGATGAGATGATATTTATGGACCAAGTAGAAAATCTACCTGGGTGGAACACCTTTTTGAGGACTCGCATAAGAACTCGGAGGTGTTTAGAATCCCGAGTAGGTAATCTGAGAGTCTGAAAAACCCGGTTAGATACTTCATCCTAATCGGGGATCCGAGTCCTACTTGATGACATGGTCGGAAAAAAAAAGCTTATCTTTGCTGGCTATATACTTGATCCGTCGAAGCCTCATTGCGCGTACTGATAAGGGGCTTAACGATGAATAATAGATAGTTACCATATTCGGGCATCTCAGGGTTTCCTGCAATTTTCGAGGCATATCTCTATCTCTAGGAAGGGGATCCCTAGTTAAAAGGAAGCTACCCGTAGATACCCAAGGCGCCCTGTAATTGGGAAGATTTATCTCTAAAAATAAGGAGTCCAGAAGACATGCTACACCTCCATATATATACGGAGATACAAGCTGAAACAAGTCAGAAGAGAGCACCCACTAGCAAGACAAGCCAACATAAGCTAAGGAGAAAATCGTCGACTAGATTTAAATCTATCTAGGATAGCTGCAACCCTTTGTAACAGGCTCAGATGAATACAAGATAAATAGGACATAGGATTATTATTCTCAGGGAGGTCCGAACCTATCTAAAAATTCCTATATGTTCCCTTTGTGATTCATGTACTCAAAGTATTCTCTAATTATTCAATAAGTTCGTTAGATCCGTTCACCAATCATCGACACCTAGACATCCAGTATTTATTTTCCATATATTCTAAAAATATATTTAATCTTTTATTATTTACCTTCATACTTTTTTAATTGCTATATACTAAATTAATTTCACGTATGTAAAACACATATGCAGTTTCTAGTACGCACATACTCCATGAGTATCATTAATTATTACGATTTACTGGAGTAATACGAAAACTGCAATATAATGTGGAATCAACAACGCAACAGAAGCAGAAATTAAGGAATTATGCATGCATGCATGCGTTCAGATCTATACTATATATGGTCGTCATAGAATAAAAAGAGCGTCGGTCCCTCGCTCGCCTCATCCTTCTGTGTAGCATCCATCCATCGGTTATTGTTCAAGTCCGGCCGGCGGCCATGGCAACGCACGGAGCAAAAGGCGGCGGCCGACACAAGTTCTTCAAAGTCCTCCTGCCCGGCTCCTTCGAGCTCAGCTTGGTACGTCCCTATACCTACCTACTCTACTCCTCCATCCATCCATCCATCCATCGCTCGTTCTACAGTAAAATCAATCTGCAATCTGCACATGCACCAGATCGATCGATCGCATACAGATCGAATTGATTAATTACTGATCGCTCGCAGTGCTTCCCGCCCAAGTTCGCGGCGCGCCTCGTCCCAGGTGCGCTGCCGCCACGCTGCGGGATCCCACGGGGAGGTTGTGGGCCGTGGCCCTCCACCGGGACGGCGACCACCGGGTGTCCTTCGCGAGCCGGGGGTGGAGCGGCTTCGTCTCCGCCAACGGATCTCCGCAGGGCACCTGCTGGTCTTCGAGCACCGCGGCGGCCTCGACTTCACCGTTGAATTGTTCGACACCTCCGGCTGTCTCAGCGATGTCTACCCCGACAAGCAGCGTACCGCGGACGGCAAGTGCAACAGGAAGATTAACGCAACCAGTGCTTGTGATAATGGATGCCATGAAGAGGAAGGACGATTGGACGTAGTTGATCAAGATCATGTGACTGACACGACGACAGAGATCACCAACGACAAGGAGTCTGGCAACAAGCGCCGGGCCCGGCCAGAAGCAGCAGGGGTCAAGAGGAGGAGGCGGTCGTCGAGCAAAGAAGAAGAAGAAGAAGAAGAAGACGCGTCGGCTGGCCGTGGCAGGCAGCCTGATGACGAGACGTTCTGCCGGCGCATCGAGAGGTCTTACCAGCTGCGCTTCTTGGTAATTTAATTTGATCGATTTGATTTACCTAAGCGATCGATTGATGATATATATATTCTTGTACTCAAAATTAAAGAACCATGCGATGCGATGGATGCAGGACCTGAGCAAGAGCTTCTGCGAGCGCGTGGGCTGGACGGCGTCGCACGACGTCGAGCTGTGCGCGGCGGGCGACGAGGAGAACGAGCGGAGACGATGGGAGGTGAGCGTCAAGGTGTCGGCCAAGGGCGGCATGATGTGCGCAGGCTAGACAGCCTTCGCAAAGGACAACGGGCTGAGCCTATCCGACGCCTGCGTCTTCTTCATGCCACCATTTGCCGACGACGTCATTCGAGTCCAAATCCTCAGGGGTAGCTAGTGCGCATGAATATTAATACACGCTTCCTAGAGTTGCGTCTCAAATCTCTTGAGATTTCAAACGATGTATGTGAGCATGTGTGAACGCACGATGACTGACGTGGTTAGGGTTGAGAGGTTTAGGGTCGGAGTTCTACAGAGATGTCTCTGCTACCAGGCTTAGAGGAGTTCTATAGGGGTGTCTTTGTTACCAGGCCTAGAGGGAGGCAGTAGGAAGGGGGATGGACCGGCGGTGGTGCATGGCGGGCACGTGAGTAGGGCGCTGAGGCAGCGGGGACGCCACCGATCGTGGGCGGCGTAGGATCACCAGATGAGCTAGCGTCGGGGCGAGAGAGCTCGAATGGAGTGACTAACGCGGTGGTGAGGGGGGAGCGGGAGCGAATCCTGCGGTGGGACGCCTCCAAAGACTGATGAGGCGGGTGGGGGGTGTCTGTCAGGCATCGAGCTGGCACCAGCTGGCACCCGGCTAGCCCACCTCTGGCTGCTGGGCCATCAAGTACAAAGAGAGACAAGTCCATTAGAGAAGGAGATAGACAAAACCGGCTCTAGCTTCTTCTTCTCCTGTTCATCCCCTTCTACTGTACATCTTCTTCCTCAAATCCTCCATCTTCCCTTCTAGAAGATTCCACTAGCTTCTTCCCCAGTGGGTTGCTAACAATTGGTATCGAAGCCCCCTTCCTGGAGTGGCCACCATGACGAAGGAATATTGCGCCCTTCTCCTCGCCGAGGTCAGGAAGCTGAGTGAGCGGATGGACTTCGTCGCGAAGAAGTAGAATACGAGGCCGCTTCAAGCTCCAATGATGTTCGCGATGAGCAAGGAGGTCGTCCGCAACTCCGACCACCCCACCATAGTGCCATTCATGACCTTCCTCGACTGTGTGGACACTGAGATCGCCCTCATCGCGCCAAGGGTTGGCGAACCTGTTGGCAACCTCGCTGCATCCACCTTTGATTTGGGTGACTACAAGGAGGCCGCTACAATCGTCGGGGCCACACTGACATAGAGGTTGCCTCCGTCATCCCCCAGCAGTCCCGACGTCCGGGAACATTTCAACGTCACCAACTACAACCGTAAGCTCATCGGTGCGCGGTTCTACTCCAAGGGGCACCGTGGCAACTACCCAATGAACCAATTGGATGACGTGTCGCTGTTGGAGTACGCGTCACCAGTGAACGCATACGGGCACGGGACGCACACGGCGTTGACAGCAGCGGGTGCAGCCATGTCAGGGGCCGACGCCGCGGGTGGTGCCTGCTGCGTCACGGCGTTGCTGCGAGAGGACTGCCTGGACGTGTCCAACGTCGGTGACTTCCACGCCATGCTCAGCCGCGCCGGGAAGACCCAGGCACTCACCTATGACCGCCATGCGTCCCGCTAGGATGAGCACGGCTGGATTGAGAGCCAGGAAGGGTTCGTCATGAACTGCCGTGGCTCGTGGAGCGTGCAGGACTCGCTGGCGGTGCGGTGTCGAGGGGCATCAACGACGCGCACCTCAAGCCCTAGGTAGTAGCGGAGCCGAAAACGACAACGTTGCACGTGGATCGCAGCGACATCAATCGCGCCGACGCTGACATCACCGCGCTCAACGGGCTCAGAACGGCCATCCGCAGCCCATTCGTGGACAAGCTCCATGCACACGGCGAGCTTCCACGACTCGTCGCGCTGCTCTGCACGCCAGACCTTTGCGCCTTCGACATCCACAGCGCCAACATGGGGCTATCCGCAGCGCAGCATCGCCACCTTGGTCTCCCTTATCTGCATCTGGAACTACCTCGTCCGCGTCACCGCCGGCTTCGCATCGGAGGTGCTTCTTGCACACCACAGCCTTCCGAGGCCACTGATGTTGGTCGTCGTTCTCCTCCTCACCGTACCAGGCCACCTCTTCATTGTGTTCGGTGTGCTGGGCTCGTCGCTGTACGCGGTGTCAGTACGTGCTCATCGGGTTCTGCTTTGGCGCCGCGCAACCGTTGATCCTCATGAGCGTATCAGAGCTGTTCGGGCTCAAGTACTACTCGACGCTGTACAACTTCTGTGGCACGGCAAGCCCCATGGGGTTGTACATCCTCAACGTGCGTGTCACGGGGCGCATGTACGACCGGGAGGCGATGAGGCATTGAGCTGGCACCTGCTGGCTGGCGCACCTCTGGCTGCTGGGCCATCGAGTACAAAGAGAGACAAGTCCATCAGAGAGGGCATCAGACAAGATAGATAGAACCGGCTCTAGCTTCTTCTCCCGTTCATCCTCTTCTACTGTACATATTCTTCCTCGGATCCTCCCTCTTCCCTTCTAGAAGGTTCCGCTAGCTTCTTCCCCAGTGGAGAAGATGAACAGGACCAAGCGGTTGAGAGGTAGAAGAGAAGAGGAGTTTCGTTGGATTTGGATCTAACGCATGTGCTTCGTCCCTGAAAATTAGCAACTCCCGTATTAATATTGTTGTGCACTCAGTGATCCAACCGAATCTAGATGGCCTTCAAATCTTGCCAAACAGGTCACATGCATCCTGTTGGATCAATTAATGTAAGTCTATTTAAAGATCAATTATATTTCTCAGATCACCGAATCACATTTTTGCTACCGTTAGATCCAGATCATATGATCCTCATCATACAATCCATACGTCTCACGTAGTAGGAATTCAACTACCCTTCCCCCGACGGGCCACCGTCTCTACCCGTACCTCTCCAAGACGCAGTTGACATTCCCTACATCTTTCTCTGTCCCCTCCTTCCTTCCGGTCGCTAGCATTGCCATAATCATAAGCTATTGCGGTAGTATATTTTTGTAATCCAAATTGTACATTGTTGTGCAATGACATCGAACAGCTATCATATCGTCCGATCCCAGGCCCATTAAACCGTATGAATCTCCATTTTGACCCAAATCCATGCAAAATCTCCATTAAAATTTAGGAGATTTTCGTGTGACTGAAGTTTGGACCAACACAAGTGTCCAGATCTACTATTGTCAGATACTCCGTACTATATGGTTTGGCAGACGCATGCAGGTGAAAATTAATGTAGCTTCCATCTCTACAATTTAAGGATATATGTATAGATACTAGCTACTAGTAAACCTTTTTGTTTTTTATATACATTTAATTAATCCTGAATATAATAGACGTTGGCATAAATTTCCCCACAGTTGAGGTTGAGTTGAATTGAATTTCCTCTTGGAGCGATAAGATTCAGTGCTGCAAGCTCCATATCCCATACCGGCCTGCTCTGCTAGGTAAGGCCCTTGCACGAGTGACAAATCATCCCCTTGTCTGCGGAGGCAAGAGGCAGATCGATGGAGCCCCGGCCATGGCCTATTTATCGCCCTGCACTGTGGTGTCGGTGGTGGTTTGCAAGAAGCTAGTATACTGTAATTATAAACGGAGGAGAAGTAATGGACGAACGAATTCACTGTGCTGTGTGCATGGTCGATCATATATATCACCACCGCAGAGATCACCAATGCCGTGGCGCCGCTCAACTTCCAACACCTCCTCGAATTCAACCGAGAGCCATGGATCGATCAATAACTAGCTTCACCAACTGGATCACGATAGGTACGTGAAGCTTGCATGGTTGCGCGGAAGCTGTCAGCTCCAAAAGTAGTATTAACTACACTGCAGACTGGTACATCATGTATAAAAAGCTATTTTCGATATATGGTGTAGCGAATACGGCACTGTTGCCCATATTTAACACACCATATATTAAAAATGGATTATAGCACTGTTATCTGTATTCAGCACACCGTGTACCGAAAAATACTTTTTCAGTACCGATGTGACCGTGTATTGAAAAAGCAAACGCGATATGATCGTGTAACGAAAAAGTGTTTTTCGGCACACGGTGTGCCAAAAATAGCTTTTTCGGTACACAGTGTACCGAAAATCTATTTTTGGTACACCGTATACCGAATACGAATGTTAAATTAATAAATATAACTACATATTATCTATTTCGGTAAATACGCTTAAGTATGTTGTCTAATTTTGAATTTTTACCCTGCGGACTGTGGACTATGGAGTGGCATGGCAGTTTTTTATTTTTATATTTTAAAAATCTAAAAATTGTAAAATAAGGGACCGTTCGAAAAAATTGCACAACTAAACTACTATCAGCCGGCATGTGGTGACCCCCACCTTCGAACGCAAAAAGAATTGCTATGGAGAAATTTATATGGGCAACTACCATAATTGCTATGGTGGCAGCCACATCATCATGTCACCTGTTGGAATGGCGATCATTCCAACGGACGACAGGAGCATCCATGCTTGGCAGACCCTAATGGAAAAGTTGTCGCCCATCCAACGAGTGATAGCTTTTCCTATATAAGGGGTCGCGCCCAGTTCCCTTGTTGCGCTCTCTCATTTTCACTCACCGACAGCCAACAAAGATAGTCAACAGAGAGAGGAAGAGGAGAGAAAAGCGTTGAACACCCGCCAGAATCTATCTTTGGAGAATATAAATATTCTAATCTTTGTATTTTTTTTATAAAATAGTTAGGTTAGTCACCAGATCTAGGTTTAGATATATGTTAGCTATCAGATCTAGGATTTAGCGATATTAGATCTAAATTGTTTAGAAATAGTTGTAACGGTTATATTTAGATTTTTTAAAGATGGTTGTACTATTATTAAATCTAGTTTTTTTAAAGTAATATAGAGTAATTGTTAGACTTAGTTTTTTAAGATAGTTGCACTATTATTACATCTAGTTTTTTATAGCAACTGTTAGACCTGGGTTTTTAGAGTAGCATTAGATATTTGTTTTATTATGTTTTGTTGTTGTAGATCTAGCAAATATAGTTATCGTTAGCCGAAATAATAGTATAGTTTTTTATCGATCGTGGGCAGGTATGTCAGATAAGTAGCAGTTCAGGATTTTTTTTATGGGGAAAGGGACATTGTTTATGGTCCGCAAGAGGTGATCTGCGGTGTTTGACTCAATGGATAAGGGTATGGCTAGACCAATGCAGAAGATTATTGGACATTTGTATGACTGGTTAATGCGGGATTTCAAAATAGATCCCAAGCAATAGGATATGATTATTAGCATTGTATGCAACTGTAGAACTGATGATGTTTATTGGGAGGTGTACCTATTAAGTGAAACCCATGTTTGGAGGAGGTACCTACAGGATATAATTGATTGAGGTTGACCACCTCTGTTGCTTGTGCAATGGATGTACATGGAGGGAGTTGGGGAGTTGCAGGGTGGAAGCGATGTGGAGGAGGAGGGTGATGAAATAGTGGAACACGAGGTGGAAGAACCAGATGTCGTGCAGTCCTCGCCCATTCTGATGGAATCAAGTGTTGAGGCAGATGAGAGAGGCTCATCCCTGGTTTAACTGAACAGGTGGAGCGGGAGGATTGGGAGGAAGAGAAATCTCCTGAAGATAACATCTCGAATGATGAGGATGATGTTCCTATCTCTAAGGACTGGAACAATCCTGATTTTTCCAACCTAGTGACGAATGAAGGGAATCAAGTACCCTACCAGCCAAGCCAACTAGGATGATGTGGTTCAATGGGTGACATCTCTTCGGAGGTAGTACACTATTGTGAAGTTCAGCAAGAAGGAGTATGATGTGAAGTGTGTGAACGAGGGTTGCCCATGGTGGGTGCACAATTGTTTGCTGGACAAACTGGAGAGGAAGCACCTGAACATTTCATCAAGTTTTGTTGCCAACGTCATGTAAGCTCAGATTATGAATAACCTGAACTAAGAACCCGGATCCATAATCAGGGCACTTGAGTAGGAGTACCAATACACTAATAGCTACAACAAGGTTGAGAAGGCAAAGAAGAAGGCAATTGAGATGAGGTTCGGGACGTACGAAGCATCGTATGATAATCTCCTATGGTTGCTTCGTACCATTGCTCAGAGGAACCCTAGGACTTACTTTGACATTAATCACTACCCGTTGGTGGATGAACCTGGCAAGTTGGTCCTGAAGCATACATTCTATGCCTTAGGAGCATATATTCGAGCTTTCTAGCATTGTTGTCCTATCATTTGCATCGATGGGACCTTCCTTACTAGTAAGTATAAGGGTCAGATACTAACTGTAACTGGAGTTGATGAAAACAACCAAGTTTTACCATTGGCCTTCGCCTTTATTGAGAGTGAGAACACAAGCAGTTGGTATTAATTCCTGTACCATATAAAGATTCTTATTGTAGGGGATCGACCTAATATTTGCCTTATACATGACTAGCATGCAGGGATTCTGAACGCAATCCTCGATGGCATATATGTTGCTCTGGGTAGCCTCCCAATGGATCCTCCAAAAATGAGGAGGACTGGGTCAGCTATCAAGTCATTCAGTGAGTGGATTGAGAATAAGTCGAATGAGAAGTGAGCTTTGCTCTACGACACCCACGTAGCAAGGTACGGAATTATGACAACAAATTTAGCTGAGGTCTACAACTGGATCATGAAATGTGTGAGAGGACTGCCACTAGTTAGAATTGTGGAGTTCATTATGCAATCAGTAGAGTCGGTTGTAATCGGGTTATTTACATTCCCTAAGGCGCGTTAGGTTTAGATGCGGTGCATTGCTTGGTTAGTAGGAAAGTGTACTATATATGCCATCGTACTTGTTGGTTGTGTGAATAAAATTGTTGCCTTCTACTCTTCTTGTCCGATTATTCCACTTTTAAAATATCTCAAAAATAATAAATTCTAAAAAGATCATAAATTTTTATTTTAAAAATCACATATTCTAAAAATAACAATGAATTTAAACAGACAACGTGAACCTATTTTTACAATTGCAAAAATCCAAAACCCTATATACAAACTCTAAAAACCCTATACACAAACATGTCGCTCCTCGTAGGGATGACAAGAAGCTATTGCTTTTTCATTGGGCAGCAAGTCATGTCATCCTTCTAACGGACACCATGTCACGGCACAGCCACGCTGCCTGTCACCCTTCCAGCAGGCGACCGTAGCCTAGTTCTGTAATTTTTTTTGGGTCGGTTGCCTATTTTTACAATTTTTTGCATATTTGAAATATAAAAATATAAAAATCTGGAAGTGGAGTAGCATGCATGCAGTAGCTCTGCTCTGATATATATGATGCATGCATTTACTTCCCTCACCTGTCACCGCCCATCGATCACCGCGTAGGAGTACTTGCCCTTCGATCTACTAGTACTCCTCTTACTGACCTATATATAACGACCTCGATCGATAGATAGCTAGCTCTTGCAGACAAACCTATATACGCAAACACACTAGCTTCTAGCTGCTGCACCGAGAGCGAGATGGTCGCTCCCACTGCCGCCGCAATGGCGTGCTGCCAGGCCCTGGTCGTCGTCCTGGCGCTAGCACCAGCTGAGGCGGCTAGAGACATACCTGCGGCCACGACAACGATGACCGCCGGGAACAGTAAGAGGAAGAGCGCCGTTGCCGCAGGAGTAGTGGGCGCCCACGACCAGAAGACCTTCCTGGGCAGCGGCCTGGGAGGAGGGTCGTACGGCGCAGGCATCGGAGGCTTCGCTGGCGTCGGGAGCTTCGGCGGAGCTGTGGGGGGCATCGGCAGCGCGCTCGGAGGCGTCGGTGGGCTCGGAGGTGTTGGTGGTCTTGGTGGAGCTGGCGGTGGACTCGGTGGAGGCGGCCTCGGTGGTCTCGGTGGTGGTGGCATTGGCGGGCTAGGTGGTGGCGGGCTAGGTGCAGGCGGCCTCGGCGGGCTTGGTGGTGGCGGTGCCGGTGGCCTGGGCGGTGGTGGCGGCAGCGGCAGCGGCGGCGACGGCGGCGGTTATCATGGTGGCGGTGGCTGCATTCATCCGTGATGCGTGCTGCATGGCAGGCATGGATGCATGGTCGCATGCATTAGAAGGCCTAAGCTAGTGGAAATTAAACTCCTACGATAGACGGAGGTGGTTGCATTGCTGTCAGTAATTCAGTATGTTGCTGTACGTTGTAGGGAAGATCAATGTCGTCCACCATATCCTAGCTTTTTACTTGGTGCATGCTTTGTAATTCTATCTTTCTTCTTAAATAATAATAAGGCAGCTAGCTACCTCGTACTACCCTAGTCTTAGGCAGATTTCATTTACGCTGCTTTTTTTTTTTTTTTTTGCATTTGCTATGCTACAGTCCATTGATAGACTTCATTACACTCGACACATCTCGCCGCCGGCGGGTTAGGTTCCTGGTTCGGCAAGTCCTCAGACTTAGAAGGATAGTCTTGGGTGCCAATCGGATCGGCCGGCGGTGGTGGCGGATGACAGACATAGTGGCGAGGCGGGGCGTTGCTGGTCGTGGTGAGCGAAGGACCGTTGGTGAACGGTATCAGCGACGAGAGTGGCAAAGATACAGCCCGTTAACATTGCGGTTGATCTGCCAGCGAGAGCACCACTAGAGACGAAAGGAGGAGGGTGCGCGGACGAGCAAGGAGAAATCAATGAGACTTTGTCGGATGAAAAAAGAGAGGAGCCGAAGGAAGAAGAGAAGTACTAGGACCATTCGATTGACATCCAACGGTCACCGTTCATCTAGTGTAGTTTTTTTATTTAGAGTCAGCTGTTATTTTTTCTAGACATGTTTTTTGAGGAATTTTTTTCAGTCATAGGAAGCCAAAAAGAAAAACAGAAACAAATTGCAAAGGAGAAGAGCCTGCTCCTCTTCTACAAAAAACAAACAAAGAAGGCCTATAAATGTAGGCTACAGCTCTATTACGTTCGGCCCAATTGGCCCGTCAAAAGATGGGCCTGGACTCCTATAAAAAAAAGTCTCAACCCAGAGAGCAAAACACCAACACCATGGATTCAGACCTCAGAGGTCTCAACTGTGAACAAAACATTCTTGGTCACAAAAAAGGAAAAAAAATACTCTGAATATTCTCTCCCCTTTTTTGACTCTACGGGGGGCACAATCCCCACCTGATTATAATCAGACTCTGACGATGTACTGCTTCACTTGCATCTGCCATGGCAAATTGACAGGATTATGATGAGGATCAGTGCAACGACGATGCCGAGGACGATCAGCTTCATCTTCATGTTCTGGAACCACATCTTGCGCCGCACCCGTGTGCCTTGCTGCCTGAAATCAGCAGCCTGCAAAAAGAAAAAAGAAGAAGGACCCAATGTTATCAGTTCTTTTCTGACAGCATATGTTACTGAATACCTCTGACGATAAACCAAAATCCGCAGCACAGACCTGGTCGTGCAGCTGCTCTGTCCTTGTGACGAGCCCATCAATCTGTTGCCCGCGATCGATGACCTGACATGAAACATTTCCCACTAAATCAGAATTCAGAAATAGGATTGGAAACTCAAGTACTCCTAAAGATAGCAAACGAAATTAAGCACAGATCCGATCAGGCCATGCCAGGCACGTAGCTGTTGTGAATTCCTACCTTGTCAATGTTTTCCATCATGATGCCTTTCACTTCAGAGACTTGAGCTTTCACTTTGGACAGCCTACTCACCTCCTCTGGGTGATCCATACAGTACTGCATCTGCTCTCTAAGCCGTGGCCTGTACATCTTGCCAGTTCCCCATGCACAATGAGGAAAAAAATATTGGGCTAGCATAACAAAAATAAAACTACTAGGTACTTGAATCCTACGGATTACTTGCAGATGAAATGAAATATTATTACCCGAAATCTCGGCTGAGACTGTTGGCTGTAGCTGTGGCTGCTTTGCCCCCTGCATATCTCTTGTTGAAATCCTCCCTGGTCATCTCTAGGAAGGCAAGAGGAATCTGCCGGCCAACCGACTCAGTTGCAACAACGCAGTATGCTGCAATTTTGATGCATGTGCTTCAGTTAGCAGCTCGAACATATGAAGTTGAGCAAATTTTCATCTTGTCTATTCTCGAAAACTGAACTATGACAGTTTTTCACATGATTTTCTGAGGCTCTGGCTGCCATTACCTGCCTTGTGTTGCAATCATACAGTTCTGCTTTCAGGTTTTGACTGAACAGAACCTTTTTTTAATTATTACGGTTACTTTCAGTGAAGTATAACATTACATGAGATTGAAGTTATTCTAGACAGGGTGCTGTGCCTTTTGTTTAGCATCTAATAAAGTTGCTAATAATGATTATATACGACTTTTATGATGAGACTAAGGGGGTAACTTGGCATGGAGAGAAGGAATATAACGTTCCTGATAGACAAGTACTGAAGGAGCATCAACATCCCATCTGAACAAGTACTAAAGTTCAGATTGAGGCTTCTCCGACTGAAATTTTTTAAAAATATTGTGAAAGTGAGAGAGTTAAATTGCTATATAAATCCTAATTTGGAAGCGATAAGCGTAGCTGATCAGTTCAAACTCCTGTTCTGAATACTAGCAACTCTGAATCTCCTGAATATCGGCATAAGCTAAATTATCTGAACTTATTGAGCCAAAGTGTAGTATCCATCAGGGAAAGCACTTGAATGAGCATCAGGGAAAGCACTTGCATGAGCATCAGGATGCAACAGGTGGTCTTCAAATTATAAAAATAAATAAACTGTCTGATGTAATCCAACTGGAACAATTTATTATATGTGTAGCCGGTAGAGTTGTTGTGCAGCAATGAGTAGACTTTGCCCAAAGGATAAACAAGAAGTACAGGTAGCTGAAGGATATACTAGAATACAATTCAAAGTAGAAAGAAACAAGCAAGGCAAAAATAAAATAAAAAAGGACAATAGTTCTATAGCCAAACTTGTACCACAGAAAACACGCAGAAAAAAATTGAACTTTGGAATTTAAGACTTGTAGCAGAGATAGGAGCAGAACAGTTTTTCGTCGAGGAACAAATTTAGTTGGCTGCGAGAGAAACGCGTACCGTATCCATCGTTGACGAGGAAGTTGAAAGTGTGGCCGTCGCAGGTGTAGGTGAAGCGGTTGTTCCCCGCCGGCAGCCTGTGCAGGCACTGCGCCGCGATGTCCCGGAAGTTGCCCGTGTACGACGTGTGCTCCGCCACGACCACCGTGCCCCGCGCCACCATCGCGTATATCAAGGACGTCGCAGGTGACCCCTGCTGCGCCATCTCCGACGATCGCGTGTACCTGAGAGAAAAGATTGAGAAGAGAGGAGGCAAGAGGAGAGGAGAGGAGAGGAGCTTCTTGTCAATGTCTTGAGCTTTGTAGCCAAGGAATGGTGGTCTTTACTATGTAGCGACGATTATTTGTGATGTCGTCGTTGAAACGAAACCTTTTTCTGCCGTTTTGGAACTTGTCAAGGGTTCTAGATGCAAATCGTACCATTTGCAAATTTCTTTGAATATTTACAGAGAGATCTGAGCCGTCCATCCGTTGACTAAGAAAGATATATTAGGAAATCCCTTTCCCGCGTTAATTAGTTACCTTGGACGACCGGCCTTCTTTATACAGACCGCAAATTCATCTAATAAGCTGATTTATATATATATTTATATAATCAACATTTTGCATGGTCGATTCAAATAAGGGGATGAACAGAACAATCGCGAAATTAAAAACCTCGATACCAATCTTAATCAACCAAATACAAATACAAGATGAATAAGAAATTAATGCAGCTAGCAATTTCAGCAACACCAACAGGTGAGGTCGGCGAGAAGAGAGGGGCAGCCATCCTTGAGCCCCAGGAACGCTTCCGTCGCCATCACATCCTTGAGCACGGCCGGAGAAGAAGCCATGTAGTCGATGCACAATGCCTTGAGCTGCCAGCACTGGTCCATGGCCGCGCACAGCGTATTCTCGCACATGACCACCATCCTGTCCAGACCGTATCGGTGCGCCGCCGCGAGCAGATCGCGCACCTTGCCCGTGAGCCTGGCCTTGTCATCCGCGGATGCAGCCATGGTCAAGAAGATGGTCGACGTCTGGGGGCGCCTGTTTTTGCCGTAATTTAAAATTTTCACTAAAAAATTGAACTTTCTCAAACTTGCGACAAACACAAACTTGTGGGCTGAAATATGGGCAAAGCATCCTAAATTCACGCCAAATTTAAACATATATTTTGAAAACGTCCACAAAAAGTATTCATGTAGCATTTTGGAATCCTCTGAATTTTATTGAAATTCTGTGAGCTAGTTCAAATAGGAATCCTGCATCTTCTCTAAAATTCCAAAACCACTTTTCAAATCCAAAACAAGTCAGGATGAATTCCATTTCATCCCCATTTCGTAGCTCAGTCAGCCCAACTTAAATCCCTCCTTCCTTTTTCTATTTCTCTATTTTCCAACCCAACCCAATTTCCCCTCTCTTTCATTTTTTCGACCTAGGCCCCTCCTCTTCTTTAGCCCATTAGCCAAGCTCCCACGCCTTCGGTCCACCTTGGCCTGCTCCACCACCCAACAGCGTATTGCTGACACATGAGGTTTGCCACCTCATCGTCCTCTTCCTCGCGTCGTCTTCCCCAGTTGCCTTCCTCGCCTACTCTCCCCCCTATTTCTAACTAAGCCGCTACCTGTCCTCATCACGTCCTCTACGTCGTGTTTGCTAGCACGCAATCAGTCTGCTGCACGGAGTCATCGCCATCTCCTTGACACGCCTTTGACACGTGGAACTCGCCACCGAAGGTCACCGCCACCTTACTGTGCTCAGCTCCACCGCCTTGTCACGCCCATGTTGCACCGCCTTAACACTCCTAAAAATAGACTCATCTCGGTCTCCTCTCTCCGTTTCACCAGTCACCCAAATTCTCCCGGGCGAGCTCCCCTACTTCTTCCTCAAAATCAGTCGCAATCAGTTCACATAAGGAACCGACTGTAGTAATGCTTTAACTACAGTCAGTTCTATGCATGAATCGACTGTAACATATTTCAGTACGTTCTTGTTCGGAATCGACTATATTAGTCTAATTATTACAGTCAGTTTTTACTATAAATCGACTGGCTTACGATCAGCTTTTACTATAAATCGACTAGAATAAGCCACTGTTACAACCAGTTCTTGGCTATGCAGGCTGTTTTAGTCGGTCTGAACTCTGAACTATGGGACCAACTGTTGTAGTTTTATTACCATCGGTTCCAAAAATCCGATTGCAATCTACCTAGAAAAAACATTTCTATCGTAGTGGACCAAATGTATTCGCCAGGACAAGGTGGTATTGGCAACCTTGGTTAGCAACAATAGATTTCTGCAACCATGTGGGCCTATGTGATCACAGTCCACTCCACTCCTCCCTTCCAGGCCGTGCAGGCATGACCATGGGCATGGGCCTAGGGGAGGCAGGGATACAACTGACGAAAGGCTGCTAAAAAAAAATATGAAGGAATGCATTTCCTCAGATGGCAGGCAACAAAGCAACATATTGTGTGGTTCAGAAACCACGGTAAACCAACATATTGGATGAAGTGAGACTATACACTGTAAGTCTGTAACATATATAATGATCAGATAACCATGTTTTTCAAGACCAGGTCCATAGCTGATAGATACCTTGGATGATGATGATGCATCATCTCTCTCGTGTCAAGTCTTACATCCGGATGATACAAATAACAGCCTCTACTGATGTGGTCGTACAACAACAGGGCATAAGTTAAATGGAAGCTGCATAACAAAATGGCGAACTAGTACCGCCCACCAGTAGCAGCAGCCCATGCGTGTATCATACATAGCTTTGATCTGAGTCAGAGACAAACACTACTTGCACTGCCTTGGGTGGAACTTCTCCTCCGACAATAGCGAGGTCATCAGTCGCTGCAGCCGCACAGCCCCACGGCCAGGCTGAAGGAGACTGGTGTCTCCGATGACCGAGCAAGGGTCGCTCCCGTTCTCTCTCGTTCCCGCGCACCAGCCTCCGGGAGTCGGCATGTCCAGGCCACGGAACAGGATCTCCTCGTCTATCTTGTCTAGCACCGGGTCGTCTGCGTGGAACTTCCGAGCAAATGGCGCATCACTAGCAACCATCCTGTCCAAGTCCTCGACCGTGAGGTAGTGCGGGTGCTGCTTTGGAGGGTTGTCCCATGAGATGTAATGCAGGTCATGGTTCACGGTCGTGTTCTTGAATTCCTCAGCATTGCAGACCACGGTGTGGAAGTAACCTTCTGGCGAGGAGATGAAATTGGCGTAGTACATGAGTACAGTACGAGGCAGGTTGTCCCAGCCCCATACGCAGTATTCGACAAAGGGCCTAGATAATGCCATCCAAGCAGAACCTGCAATGTCATAGGATCCTTAGATGCCTCTATCTTTAAAAGCTCAGAGATTTAAAATTAACACTTATTCTACAAAGGCTCAAACTAATAAAGCTGGTCTCATTCCATAAAAGCTCTAAAGATACTAGTCTTGCTGGGTTGGAACAAAGAAGAATAAAGTCCATAGAATTTCTTTGTTACTAGTTACAAAAGAAAGCAAGTGGTGCTAAGATTTTGCTTCTAGGTAGTTATGGATCCTACGCCTTTATCTCCGTTGCATTAGGCTCTACATTTTTACATCTTCTAGTTATCTGGTTAAGCTGTCTAAACCTAGAGCATTTATATCTGAGGTGAAGTAACAATTTAAGTAACTAGAATCAATTAATTCCCTGCCTAGAGAGAGCTCCTTTTTTTTGGTTGGGGGGGGGGGGGTGCTTTTAAAATATGAAACCACCAGATTAACTCACTAGTGACGGATCGGTTACAAGCTTCCAGAAGTGCCTGTGGTTAAGTTCTTGGACATTTAAGGAAAACTATATTTCTATGGAAAATTCATTGAGACAGTTTCTGAATTGGGTAAACGGACACATAACCAGGATGAACGATAAAGCTTTCAAATTGATGACAGTCAATATGCAGTAGGCAAATAATCTAGCCTGAGATGACTAGATTGCTTTCCCAAACAAGAGCTCATCTTTATACCAAATGCCTTGGCATGCAAAGGTAAAATTATTACTACAGGCAACAAAACCAAACAGAATCCAAATGTTTGCTACATCAATCAGATCACAAAAAATTAAATCACAAAACGAAGGTAATTTTACAAATGAGAGTTTTGGCAATAAACACTATACTATAGAACAAGCTAGAAAAGCACCACATTTGTGTGAAGGATTTTGCAGAATACCTATGGTAAACTGATAACTGAAATTTACCATAGTAACAATTGATAAGTTGGTGAAAATCCCTGTATCAGTTCATAGTTCAAAATTTTGAACCGGTCACTACAACTAGAAATGACCAGCATCTTTTCAACAAATGGCAGAGATCCATGAATGTATAGTTTGAAGCTTTCAACGGCATCATATTCAATAAAAAAAATATCTAAGCACCTCCTACAGCCGCGACAAGGGCAAATCAACAAATCTAGCCAGTAAAAACAATTGAAAAAGTAAGCCACGAGCTACCCTAATATGCACAAATGCTTGGTAAGTTCAACACAAATTTACGTGTTAACACTAGAATGTGAATCTTTCGACTAGTCAGTGATGTCATTTACAAACATAGGATAGATTCCAAGCAGTGTCCATACCAGTGAAGAGCTTGAAGGCCGTGGGGACGCTCCGCCGCTGCGGTATCCAGAACACATCTGACTTCTTCTTCATGTAGAGCCCTGGGTCAATGATCACCGGCTTTGCCCTCTGAAACCTACACGCCATCACAAACAAGACAAGCATTGACCTCAGTCAGCATCCACAGTGATCAGTGAGCAATTATCAACGAAGCTAGAAAGCACATACTCCTTCCATCCAATGTCGCTCGTGTGGTCGATGAAGTTAAGATCACGCGGAAGCTTGGCGAACACATGTATTAGATCTGCAGCAAGCTAAAAAGTAAAAAAAAAAATGTTACCCAAGACCTCTGGTGAATCAAGAAGTCCGTACCATCCTGCGTGACGAGCGGGTAATCCGAGGCGGAGAGGTTGATGAACCAATCCCACTCCGAGCCGCCGGCGCCAGCGTCGGCCCACAAGAAGGCGGCGGCGGCGTGCAGTGTGTTGGCGACCATGGTGGGCCCACGGTACGTGATGAGGTTGGCGCGCTCGACGACGCGCACGTTGCCGGCAGAAGCGATGACCGGGTGGTCCGCGAGTCCGGCAGCGAGGTCCCTCCGGTCGGAGTCCGGCGCCTCGGCATCCAAGTGCAGGATGTAGCGGTTCCTGGGGTGGTAGAGCGCGAGGAGGACGCGGCGGAGCGCGGAGGCGTCTCCCGCGGATCCAGATATGAGGAAGGCGATGCGGGGGAGTGAGGCGCTGGAGGACGGCGGGGAAGGGGCGAGCTTGTGCTCGACGAAGAGGGCCGGGGAGGGCGAGGAGGCGGAGGAGGGGAAGGGGAAAGGGAAGGTGGTGAGGGCGACGAGGAGGAGGAGCGAGAGCGCGGAGCCGACGGCGAGGGGGAGCAGCCACCGGCGGTCGACGGCGGCGAGGACGGACTGGGGGATGGGCTTCATCGCCGGGGAGGCAGCGACTCTGTCTCCTCACTCCAGGGGGGATGTTGACCTCTCTTTCATTTCCAACCTAATTCCTCTCAAATATTACTATACTAAGCTAAATGCTCCTACACTGCAAAAAAATATAAATATTTAATACGATAACATCAAACAGAAACTTAAGATATAGAGATATAGTTATGTTATAGAAGTAACATCGAATGAAGACGTCAGGAGCGATATCATATTTTTCATTTTAGATAGAATCCGAAAAAGGAGAAGAAAATTATCTGCAAATTTTTCTTCTAATTTATTTATTTATTTTCATTAATAAATTGAGTCATGTATTCAGCCGGTAACGAGGAGGGATTATTCTATATTAGTATCAACAACTTATGTACCTTTGTTATATAGAGTATATATCGTTGGAAAGCTTATGAAGTTACTAGTTTGCGTTTACAGCAGGGGAGTTTATGCAACATTTGAGCATTTTACTCCAAGGGGAGCTCACAAAAATGGTATGATTTCAACCTAATGAGTATCCAACATATCAGGATTGATCACCCATCCTATGTTACCAAAACCCAGAACATAATAACAGACAGCAAAAGGACTCCCATCTCCTTGCTCGTTTTTCCTGTCGCTGGCGCCTTGGATGAAGGAGCAGGAGGTGTCGCACCATTGTTCGTTGCAGCTTTCTCTGTTGGACAAGTGTAGTCACAGAGGCTGGGCCTGACGACTCGGTAGACGCCTTTGCTGGCCAAGACATAGATGTCCTTGCTGTTGTCCTCACCGAAGGAGTATATGTAGCCCAGTGATGGGAGGGGGCTCCCAGCAGCGGTGTCACAGGGTATTGGGGAGTCCTTGGAGCAGCTGAAGGGAATCAGAGTGGAGGTGTAGTTCCCGCTGCTGTCCGGGGTCTCTGTGCCAGTCCACATGACTGAGGCGTAAAGATCAGCATACAAGTACCTGAAAAACATTACATCCCATCCCATGAGTGGAATTTTAACAATTGAGCTGCACATTAGTTTCATCGACGTAGTAATATTGAGCCAACAGCGATGATACCTTCCATACAAGCAAGGATCAGTAGAGCCTCGGTAGACATAACCGCCCATGATCGATGCGGATCCAATGTTCTTATTGACATCAGAATGGCTGTATCCCATGATCGGAGGAATGGCGTTAATGGAGTTGAGTGATGTGTTTCCTCCAGGTGCCCATGATGGATGATAAACAAGTGGCCCCTCATACGCACGCCATCCATAGTTTCCACCTTTGGATATCAAATCTACTTCTTCATATAGATCCTACAAATACAAATGATGTGCCATTTATACATAAAGTGCACATGTTCAGTTTCTCGACGATGTCTAGAAGCAATAAATCCCTGAGAACACAGGGCAATCAAACTAATGAAGCAAATCAAAATTAGCAGCTGGCAAACTAAACGTGGAGGGGAGTCCTTATGTTCTTGAATAGTACCTGACCAACATCTCCACAGTAGAAGTAGGAAGGCCTCTCCGAATCAAAGCTGCATCTCCACGGGTTTCTAAGACCCAATGCCCAAATTTCTGGTTCCAAGACACTATCATCAGCGTACGGGTTGTCTTTTGGAATAGAATAATTACCCCATAAACTTTTGTTATTGATTTCACTCTCTCCTGAAAAGAAAAACAGAAGAACATTAATTTTTGAAAGCTTAAAGAATAAAATTGTCAAATCAGATACATGAGTTTGCTACACATGTAGGCATGTTGCTAATCGTTTCTTCAGACAAAAAAAAATAGAGCTTAAGTTTATCTGACAAGTATTTGTATTGGCAAAAGAAACCAGTTAGTCCATAATCTTATAGACTAATTCGAATTGCCAGACATCAATTTGAAGAGTGACTAGCGCTCGCAAGATTTTATAACCGTGATAATTGGTAGTGCTGCCACTATGAAGTTCCTAAAGCAGATTCCTAATCATCATCTAGCAACTTTGACTAATCTGTCCTCTTTGACTAATCCGTCCTCTAGACAGGAAAAGAAATACACAACGTTTCCAATAGTTTGCTCACTTAGTAGCTAATACTATGGGCCAAAAGAGATACATCATTGAAATAGTCTCACCGATGGTGCTGGTTACTGGTTAGTGGTTAGGACCGGGGAGTACCATTTTGTTCTTTAGCACCGGTGCCAAAGTTTCAATGTAAAATAACTAAGAGGAACTTATGGAGATGTAAACATGGAAACCGAAGGGACTCAAGGAAAGTAGTAAAACTAAGAATTTCAATTTGAGCAAATCAACAAATGACAAGCAATTTCAATTTGAACAAATCAGCAAATGACAGAAAGACTTACTCAGTGTATTGTCAATGTCAAGCCTCATAATTTTTCCCAGAAGTGACTTTTTGTTCTGAGCGAAATTAAAAGGGTCTCCCTTTCCTCCACCATCCCCCATCATTAGGTAGAGGTAGCCATCGGTAGGACCAAAAAGTACTTGGCCTCCATGTTGAGATGTGTAAGGTAGCCCCATAGTAAAAATCCTTCTAACTTCAAACGGATCAGCAGACGTTACCTAACAAAAACATTTGAGGAAGAATGTGAACGGATGAGGTTCAGGGAATTTTCAAGACATGAATGGAAGAGCATATCCAGATGAGCAAACCTCAGAAACGTTTGATGAGGAACCTTTGGCCGAATATTCCGATACAACAACTTGATACTGGCATGGTTGAGCACCATTATCGGTACCGAGCTTTGAGGGATCACAATCCACATCAGAATTGCAGGAGCATCTCCCCGTGCAGCTGGGTGACTTTGTCCTATCACAGTTGTAAGAGGCAAAGAAGCGGCCATTGGTTGCGAAATTCGGATGAAAAGCCATACCCATGAGTCCAAACTTCGAATCAAAGTGGACCTGGTCAGTCAGATCAACAAATGGGCTTGCTTCTTCGAATTGCAGAGTACCTCCAGATCCTTGCTCAGGGACAGTTGCCAGCCATATCTTCCCAGCTTGGCTGCCCAAGAAGATTCTATTGGAGCCATCAGGGTGAGGAGCCATGTTAAGGTAGGATCCATTATCAATCCTCTCTAGGCATATCCCTTTAGGAGAGGGTGAAGGTTGGGTGGTGTTAAATGAAACTGCATTGCCACTGAAGCAAACTGACTGGTCATTTGGCGCGCCACCAAACGATGTACAAAAGTCATTTTCGGATTGCCAGGCATCAGTAAGCTTTGACGATGAACTAGGAAGCGTCGCACTGCCTTGCAGGGGAGGTTGAAAGGGAGAGTTCAGTATTCTCACATCCTTGCAAGTTTCCCAAACAAGTTTGCAGTAGTCCTGTGTGGTTTCCTTGGATTGAGCAGAAGTTGTTGAGGAGGTAGAGTTGCACAGGAAAGGAATTGTCCGGATCTTTGGCCCAGCGTTGAACAAGTCAGCAGAGTATGGACTGCATTTCTGGAAGCGGAGTCGTTCGATTCATTACAGTTAGTGAAATCAAAATTTCAGAGATCAAAACTTGTATAGCTCTCTTAGGTGCAGTCTATTTTTTTCATATTTATTTCAACTGGTGCTTAATCTTCCACAAAATCATTTCGAACTCAGAATATTGAACATATGAATTCCTGAAATTTTGTGCATTTCGACAGTATTCTGTTAATTATCACGAGTTCAGTGTCAGCAAGAAGCAAAGGTTCAAACTTTGTGCACAGATATGCTGGTAACTACGATAAGAGTCAATAAAGCTTGGTGCCTGTAAAAGTAGTGAGTACAAGAGAAGAGGGAGGCCAGGGCGTACCGCGCAGATGATGGACTTGAGGACGGCGGCGCAGGCAGCGTCGGAGACGTTCATGGCGTCGAGCTGCTTGCGCAGCGCGGAGTCGGCGGCGGCGTCGCAGCAGCTGCTGCCGCTGTAGGAGGCGCAGAAGCCGAGCGTCTTGTTGAGCACCACCGGCGCCCCTGTATAGAGTACAAGTAAGTGAGTTGGGTGGGTGGGAATTGAATCGCGTAGCGCCGTATCCAAGTGATGTGAACTCACTTTGGTCGGTGCATAGCGGGAAGGCACGCGAGGCAGGGAGGAGCAGGAGGAGCGCGCAGCCGAAGATGACGGCGCCGAGCCGCATCTTGAAGATCGTCGGCGAACAAGATGGACTCTGGATCTTATCGATCTACTCTCTGTCTCTCTACCTCCCTGCAGACTCTAGCTAGCTAGTGTCCACTGGGTCTCTCTCTCTCTCTCTCTACTCGGTTGGATTGACAAGACAAGAGTAGTGAGATCAGGAGTCGTAGGACTCCATTTAGAAGAAGATAGGGAAGAGAGAGAGAGGCAGCATGTATGTCAAGTTGTCAACTCGGAGAGTAGAGAAATCAGCAATTGGGTTGGTGGTAGGGAACCTAGCAGAGGAGACGAGATAGTTGGGAAATGCAGCAGCAGTCCATCCACTACTTTAATCTCCCTATCTTCTTCTGCACACGTCTACATGTGTGACTGAGTACTACTAAGTACAAACTTCGATTATTGGCATACATGTAGAGAGAGATCTTGCCATGTATATAAAAGTGTTATCCGTACATTTATCATGAAAAAAGTAACTTCTGAATAGCACCAGATGCTCAGATCGTTTCAACGTGGTTGGCCAAAATTAAAATAGTTTGGCTGCACAAATTCCATAATGCCTTTTGGATCAAAGGGAAGCAAATCGCAAAAGACCACTCGAAAGTACGTAGGGCTTTCATAAGCCCACATATATCTATGTTTGTCTGATTATCTTCTTCTCAAACCTGCAAATTTTATGCGGTGGCGATCCAGCGCCGCGAGTGAATGCCCAAGCTTTTGGCATAGAGACGAGGGCTAACTGATCTCCCAGGAAATGCCACCACTCTGGCCGGTAGGGTTTAGCAGATTGGAATTTCTCGTGTAAAGTTCTAAACTAGATATATTTGTTGTTCGATATGTAAGAGATTGAATTCAGCTCATGTTCATATCAGTTTTACTGAGGACTTATAGACTGACAAGAGAGATAAGCGAGAGTGCTGAAAGAGAGATCAGTCCTCAACTAACGCCTAACAGGCTAAACAGCCACGCTTCCCTAACAGACACGCATGATGATGAGCATGCCGTGAAAATAGCAGATAGACTTGTATGAGCTGTTGAGGGCGATCGTGTGCAGGATGGCAGCAGGAATATATATATGGTCAAGCAGACCCTCAAGAGGGGGGACTGGGGAGTGTTAGCGCACCTGTACCTGATGTTTTCCAAGAGTCCGAACCTGAATCTACCCGTGCGCCTGAACCCGTTGCCGTGCGTGTGCGTGTGTCTGGAGATGATGAGTGGGCTGGAAGAGAGAGGAGTTGAGGTAGACAATTATGAACAAACTACATCTTCTTCTACAAGCAATACATCTGCTCCTCCGTCCGAATCCTTCCTGTCTTCCTCTGCTTCTTCTTCTTCTTCCTCTCGCTGCTTTTTTTATGCTTCTCTGCTGCCTCTGATTTCACTATTCTGCGTCTGGTATAGCGCAACAGACCTCCTGTGTTGCTGCTGTTAACAGAAACACAGATGATGGGTGCCCCGGGGGTTGAACTGAATCAAGGCCAACTACTTTCTAGTGATGGATTTTTCAGTTTTGACTTGGGATGCCAATCGCCAAGTCAATAGAGTACAGCTACGCATTTGTATTTGCAGACCACCAGCTGCATGCTACAAAGCACTAGGTGGCCAACTGACCATCACAAAATATAACATTAGAACTTGGTCGTGTCTTGTTGGCTTGTTGCTTTGCGGCGCCCATGGATGAGGACAGGAGGCCGCACAACGCTCGTCTGCTTCTTCATCTCTCATAGAGACTGTGACACCATAATCAATTATATTCTTTCCCCTAAGGAACAAATTTATTCTTACTCCAAGGGACTGATCAGTAGCTAGTTAAAAGATCAGTAGAATAATCATGAGGTTGAGCTAAACTGATTGACAGAGAACAAGCAACTAAAGCCGAGACCATATACATAGCCAGTAGCTTAGATCGAATCGAGCTCACGGGTAGCACAACCCACATGAAATAAGGCTACAACCTACTATTTTCTCTTATTCCTGGTCCCATCACTGTCCCCTGCATCGGCATAGTCCACTGGCGACCACCTCCACCGCCGGTTCACCTCCCTCCCTCCGTTGCCGCCGTGCCCCTCCTCCTCCCTTCTCATCTCTTTCTTATTCTACGTCTCTTGGCGAGACGTCTTTGCATTGCCCTCTTTCTTTGTCTCTGGTGATTTCTCGCCGTTGGATCCACTCCCACCCTGGCACCTCCCAACTGGTGGTTCTCTGCCTTGTCATCCCACACACATGTCCGCCATTGCTACACCTCTCCTCTTTCCTTCTCCTTTCTTTCTTCGTCTACATCTCTGGCGAGATGTCCTTACCATGCCCTCTTTCTCTTTCTCCGGTGACTTCTCGCTGCTGGATCTACTCTTGTCCTAGCACCAACCAACCGGTGGTCCTCTGCCTCGTCACCCCACCCCCACATCCGCCACTGCCGTGCCCCTCCTCTTCCCTTCTCCTTTCTTTCTTCTTCCAAATCTCTAACGAGATGTCCTTGCCCCGCCCTCTTTCCTTTTCTCCGGTGACTTCCCGCCAGAGGATCCGCTCCCGCCTTGGCACCGCCAGTTGGTGGTCCTCTACCTCACCACAGCGTCCCCACATCCGCCACCGCCGCTGCTCGGCCGGCCTCTAGAATCGGTGCCCATCCAAATCTCAAACCCTAATTCAACCTTAAACCCTAACCCTAACCTCGTCGGAGAAGTCGACCTCGTCAGAGATGACGTTGTCAAGAAGAATGTGTTGTTGGGAGGACGAGAGGAAGAAGAAAGAAGCTTGGCCGTAGGTGCATAGCACGCCAAAATCTCAAAGCGCGGTATCACTAAGTTCTTTTCGGACGCGCTGCGTATGGTGTTTCCGACTAAAGCCAGCCTGCTAGCTAATACCTCTCTGTCCATGGGCCTAAAAGCTTGATTTGGGAGCAAGGCCTCTACATAAATAAAGGGCTGGCCCCACTTTGAAACCAAGTTACGTAAGCCCAATAGTAACATCTCCTCAAAGGAAGAAAAAAAAAGCTCAGTAGTTACATAAGCCCAATCCTATTGTACGCCCAACCTGAAACTTGACCTTAATTTGGTCTTGTTTCAAGTTTGCTCTTCAATCGTCAGCGCAGAATATAGACTGTTGATGCCCATACATATGTTCTTCTTTATACCATTCATCCATGTTTACATGGCCTGACAATAATCATCTTTCCCTTTTTTTCTTCATTAGTGATCAAATGCGCACAAATTAATTTGAAGCTTAACAGCATGCAGGCGCAGGTACTCCATGTATAACTGAACTACTGCAAATGCCAACGCCCAAGGGAGCTGAGTTTCAGTGTCTGGTAGCAGGTAATCCATGCATAACTAGCCACTGAAATTAAGTAGTATGTACCACACTATCAGTCAATAATCATTGTCCATGATCTGCTACTTGCAGATCAGTTTGAAATTCAGCTTCTTATTTACTTATCCGCCCTTTTATCATTCTTCTTCCTCGTCGGAGTCATCATCCATCACTTTAAGTGTTGTCATCGTCGCTGTCATCCTTGTCTTCATCAGTTCCTTCCTCTTGTTGTTCCCGGCCAGTGCTTTTGCGAACTCCTCCTCCTTGGCCACCTTGAGCGCCTTAACATGCTTCCCGAGGCATGCATCATCCACGTCCTTCTTCTTGGACCGGGCCATCAGTTTCTCGGCCACGTCTGCCGGCGTCATGTCCACCTCCTCCAGCAGCCGCCGGATCTCGCCGAACAGCTCGTGCTCGGCCACGCCCAGGTAATTGTTGGCCAGCACCTTGAATAAGCCCTCGAAGCGGCAATAGGACATCTCGATGTGCATCATGCATGTCCATCCTGCCCCGCCGGATCAGCGCAGGGTCCAGCTAGCTTCTCCTTGTGGCCCGTCTATGCTGTTGAGCAGCCCCGACAGCGTCACCTTCCGGTCCTCGTCCTCCTCGCCCCACATCGGCTGCACCATCTTCTTCTTGACCTTCTTGCCTGATTCTTCTTCTTCTTGCGCTTGCCGGTGAGGTCCATGGAGCAGTCGATGTCCTCGATGACGATGATGGACTTGCCCGGCCGTCGTCTCGATGAACAGCCTCCGCAGCTCGGTGTTGCTCTTCACCGCCGTCAGCTCCAGGTCGTACATGTCGTAGTCGAGGAAGTTGGCCATGGCGGCGATCATGGTGGACTTGCCGGTGCCAGGGGCCCGAACAGCAGGTACCCGCGCTTCCACGCCTTGCCCACCGATGCGTAGTACTCCTTGCCGTCTCGGAACATCTCCAGGCCGTCGACGATCTCCTGCTTCTCGGCCGGGTCCATGGTAGTATAGTCTTTCTAAAACAAGTAGTAATTGGACTGCAGGGGACGACATACTAAGGGCATATATAGTACAGTACTTCCTTAATAATTAAGCAAACAAAATCAAGTTTAATTTCCTGGTCTTTAAGTCCAACTGCTACATTCAAAGGCCACCAAAAACAGATTGGTTGGAGAGGTACCTGGCTTGTGCGTAAGCATGATCATGTGAGCATGTCAGGACACTTCCTGAAAACTCTATTGCACGTACTCCTCTAGAAAAGAAAATGTGTAACAACAATTTTATTGTGTTTGCTAATGCTGCACTAAGTTATTCCCAATCATGCCTTCAATTTGCTTCAAGATTTGATTTATGCCCCTTTTTTGTGTTGAGGACAGTGTGATCGGCAGAAGGGGAAACGGGACTGCGAGCCTGCTAGTTTTATTGGGCTTCTTCCCCCAAGCACAACACTTTGCAGCCCATAACACACACGCGGCTATTTGTTTGAATCCTTAAATTGGGGATTTTGGAAGTCTAAAAAAAGTTCAAAATTTCGGATATAGAGCTTCAAACTTCGTTTTGGACATCTGATTCCCGCGGAAGCAGAAATTCTGAATTTCGCAGAAAACTCTCACTTTTCAAATTTGGCAAATTGCGTTTGAAACATCCTAACTGTGTAGTCCCCAAGTGCATGGCTCCTAACGGGATATTGTTGTGTTGTTCCTCTCTTAGAAAAATTGAATAGTGGCTCCTAACGGGATAGGATTTGCTCTAGTACTGGTTTATATATGTTCAGAATAGGTCTACCTACCTCACAAGATATGATGGCTCGTCTATTGAACCTCCTATGAAGCATGATACTTGCTATCCTGCCTTCTAAAGTATTTAAAACCATCCAAATACCTCTCCTAGGGTGGCAAATGGTGTGGATATAATGACTTCAAATCTACTTTATTTCTTTTTTTACCTAACCATATATTGACTGTGGGAGCAAGGAGATAGAGATGACCGGTGGCTCTTGGGTAGATCCACGAGGCCAGATAGCATAATCGCTCGACAAGAGTACAGGGGAACAACCTTTTTCCCCATTTCCACACATCAGTCAACAAAACTGATCGACAAAAAAAAAAAAAAAAATCACTTTAGCATGAATCTAACCCAGGACATAGGGTAGGTGCGGAGAGACATTCACGATAACACAAGCAGTGAGGTTGCAATCAAGAAAACCCAAAAAAATTTACCACTTCAAACTTTTACTAGGACCCACTGGTGAGCCTGGTAACCGTCAATAACCATCAAAATTTCAAACAATGTCTTTTTAAGATTAAATTGATGACAGTTTTTTTTAAGCGGGGATCGCCCGAATTCCAGAGTATTTTTATTCGATAGGCTATGAAAATAGTTGGCAATGTTAATTAAACAAACCATTTGTCAATGATATGTAAATATTTATTTAAAATAGGGATACAAGTTTACCAAATGTGCGTATCGAAAAGAAAGACACGAGATTTTATATAAGTTTGAGCCTCTTTTAGTATAATAGCTCTGCATCTTTAATTATCTTGATTAATTTTAGGAGAAGATAATTATAATAAAGATGTATCTAGATCTATTCTTATAAAAATCATGTTCCAATAAAAATGATATCAATCGTAATGATACTAATTGAAATAAAAAGAATATGAATCACAATTCATGAAACTCACATAATATAGTCTAAACACCCTCTATATATGTTCATACACATGATAAGAAAGAAATATATGTACAACTAGATAATATGTCAAGATAGGAAGTTTAAGCTATATTATGTATGGAGGTAGCTTAAATGAACAAAATAATTTAACAATGATAACAATTAAAACGTTTAAGCATTGCATACCTTCGGAGACTTGTAGATTACTTCATGAGAATATAGAAGATATAGTTGTATAGGTTTGAGTCTCTTTTAGTATAATAGCCCTGCATCTTTAATTTCCTTGATTAATCTTAGGAGAAGACAATTACAATGAAGATGTGTCTAGATCTATTCTTATGGATCTCGATAAGTTCTTTTGTATTCTAGATTATGGTGCTCTTGTCAGATGAATCTATTGTGAATCTCAATGAGTTGTTTCTGCTTTCTATCTGTCCTCCTCTTCTCCTCCTTTCATCTCCTGCATCTCTCTCTACTCTATGTTATGTAGGGTTAGAGAGTCGTATTGTACTCAGAGTCACGAGCATAATATTCCCGTATTGTGTTATCTAGAGGATTCTTCCTTAATCCGGGGATAGTTTCCGTGTGGAACACGATAAACTGTCCGGAATATCCGCACATGTCTTATTTACCTCATAGAAGTTATTAAACCTACCGTACAAGGTAACAAATACGTGTACAATTGTGAGGATAGGTGACGTTCTAAGAGGGGGTGAATTAGGACACTTGGAATCTATTCCGCTCCAAAAACAACACAAGATAAATCTATATCAATTTTTATCTAAATGTACTCTAGATTTATTTAGTGTGTCTACTTTACCGATCAAAGTACTTGCAACCTATCTAAGAAGATAAATTGCAAGTATGTAAATGCGGAAACGTAAATAAGTTAGAGAGCAAACTCGGCAAAAGATAAATGATACCAATTGACAAGATCATAAAAGAGCACAAAGTCTTACTATATTACTTGGATGCATGCTCTTACCACATAGTCTTCTTTTATTGTGGCTTCCCCTTTCTCTAATACCACTATCTCCCTTGATCGACTTATACAAGAGCTTCTCTTTTGTCAATCTAAGCATCTTATGTTGTTTCGAGCATCTCCTTCTTCTCTCTCTTTGTCAACTTCAGCATTCCTAGACATCTTGCTTGTTGCTACAATCGTCCCCACATTGTTCATCTTACTTTGGTCGTCAAAATTCTCCCTTTATCAACAATCTCTCAAAAAAGGCTATAAGAATATGTTCCACTCAAGGCAAAAATGTTAGAACACATGGGAGAGAGCTTTACACATCATGATCTAATAAAAATGATACCAATTGTAATGATACTAATTGAAATAAAAAGAATATGGATCACAATTTTTGAAACTTGCATAATATAGTCTAAACTCCACTTATATGTGTTCATACACATGATAAGAAAGAAAACATATGTACAGCTAGATAATATATCAAGATAGGAAGTTTAAGTTATATTATGCATGGAGGTAGCTTAAATGAACAAAATAATTTGACAATGGTATCAATTAAAGCGTTTGAGTATTGCATACCTCCGGGGACTTGTAGATTACTCCATGAGAATACAAAAGATATAATTTGTAACATATGTTAATCTCAAAATCACAACCTATAGAATATACCCCCCCTAAATGTGTGCATACAAGTGTTGAATACTTGTGAGACATATGCACTTGTTATTGATAACAATGGAGATTTATCCTATAGATTAGATCATACTATATAAAAAATACCAAATATAAAGCTAGTGTCATGAAAGGGACCTACAACTAATAAACTATGTAGGTTGCTCATGGTTTAGAGATAAACACAAGCAACCTACCATATGAAAACCTACACTAGGAATTGCAATAAATTGAAATAACAATATGCAATCCTAGACAAGACAAATGAGCTAGAAGTAAAACAAAATACATGAACAAGAATCTAGCTATACTTACCTCTTTTACATTTGGATGGGGATTTGGGTATGTGATGATCATGATCTTCATCAATGCGCCCATATTGTATACTTGGCTTCTTTGCTTGAATCTTCATTTCATTTTGTAAGCTAAGCCTCCAAATCCCCATAATCGCTTCGGGCTTCAAGTCTTCTTGGAACCCAAATCAATTGGGGCTCCTTCATGTTGGTAATGACTTTTTTGGCACTTAAATGGGTTGATTCCACCACCGATCCTTTCTCCCAATCATATGTGCAACCACCTTGTCATTTCCCTTCTTCTTGAGCCTGTAGTGGTTGCTCTTGGTCTTGACCTTGTAGTTGGATTGGGTGTAGAGATTGGAGGTCTTGTTGGAGAGGTTCATCGCCTTCTTCTTCTCCTTGGTCTCCTTCACTTGCTTGTATTGGAAGGACTCGTGGCCTTTGTGATGGTATTTGAAGCATGTCACGGTTAACCCCTCCTTAAGCTTCTTCACCATGAAGCACAGTTATCTTGAGGAGGTTGGACATGTTCTTTGCCCTTTAATCTCGCCAAATCTTTCTTGAGCTTCTCCACTTCTTGCTTGAGCTCATCATTCTCTTGTGCAATAAGGTTGTTAGATGGTTCTACAACAATATTCTCACCACAAATCTCATTGCAAAGGAGTGACTTTGATAAAATAATTAAATCATCACAAGAAGTGAAAGCATCTATCTTAGGATTGAAATTAAATAGAGAGTTAGATTACTTCAAAGAGACCTTAGTTTGAGATTCAATACACTCAAAATTAGCTTTAAGCTCTTTATGCTTATTGTTTAACAAATTGAATTTACTCAATAATTGTTCATAATTAGAAACAAAGGTAGCATGAATACCATTAAGTGCATTGAATTTTTTAAGATCTTTAGATTGTTTCTTAAGAGCCCTTTGTTGCTCATTGATCAAATGAAAGAGTTCATCATAGGAGGGAGAATCCTCATCAGATTCATCATCACTTACATCGTTATTCATACCTTTGGCCATAAGGCACTTGTGAGATGACTTGCGTGTCGACTTGCGTGATGATGACCTTGAGGAAGAGCTCTTCTTGGAGGGGAGGATGGTAAAGCTTTCATCACTTGCTTGACTCTTCATCGTCGCTCACCCATCTTCCTATGGTTGCGAATGTCTTGGCTCTTCCCTTTGTCTCGCTCTTGTTCCTGGTCTTCTTATCCTTCTTGATATGATCAATTGTGTTGACCAAATCTTCAATGTAGATAGGATGATCAATTTTAGCATTGATCCTTTTCATATTATTCTCTATCTTTGAGAAGAGCTTGGCTATTTTGGGATTAATTTCTTCGTCACTTGGTGTGCTTTGATCATCTTTTTCATTGCTCTCTTCATCTTGATCACCATCATCTTTGCCTGAGCTTGACTCTTGCTCTTGCCTTATCATCTTTGGCTTCTGTGAGCATTGAGCTTACTTGCTTGTGAGGGCAAGATTCATTGCATTAGATGAGGTAAGAGCTTACACCTCTATGTTCATTGTCATCTTATGGCGGTGATCTTGCCGAGCACTTAACTTAGAGTCATCTTCTTGATGTCATTATTATCGTAAATTATGGAGACTATCAACTTATACTTTGAAAAAAGAGCTTGAAGTATTCTTCTCACCACTTGATCATCTTAAATTGGTGTCAAATGTAACCTATTGATCTCATTGACAAGAATATTCAAATGTGAGTACATGTCATTAGCACTTTCATGGGGTAGTTGTTTGATGTCATTGAGCTTAGTAACAAGCACATGCTATTTCTCATTGCGCACATCCTTTGTGCCTTCATATATTTCAATGAGACTAGTCCAAATATCATGTGCATTGGTGAGAGAATAAATATGATTAAATGCATCAAAACATATAGATGATAAAAGGATATTCTTTGCCAATGCATCTAATTCCCTCTCCTTGTTGGTGATGTGTTGCCTCGTCCCTTTCTCGGTGACTCTCCAAAGATCTAACTCTCGGGCTTGTAAATAACAAGTCTTTAGAATTTTTCAACGAAGGAAGTTTGTGCCATCGAAAAGTGAAGCACTATGGGAATCTGTCCCAACCCCTGACGTCACAACTCACTAGGCGGTGAAGCCTAACTGATCATAATGAGACTAAGGCTCAAATGCCACTTGAATTGGTGAAACCTTGTGAAAGGTGTGAAGCTCTAACACAAATTGAAAAGCTAGATATGACCCCTAGCTCTGATACCAATTGTGAGGATCAGTGATGTCCTAAGATAGGGGTGAATTAGGACACTTCGAATCTATTCAGTTCCAAAAACAACACAATATAAACCTATATCAATTTCTATCTAAATATGCTCTAGATTTATCTAGTGTGTCTACTCTACCGATCAAAGCATTTGCAACATATCTAAGAAGTTAAATTGCAAGTAAGTAAATACAGAAACGTAAATAAGTTAGAGAGAGCAAACTCGGCACAATGTTCTCGTGGTATCGATGCCATGAATGCCACCCCTATTCTACGTTGGAGCTCCACCAACGATATGCTCCCGGTCGGCACCAGGTCACGGCTATTGAGCCACTAAGTCACAAAGACAAGCCTTCAACCTGGATGAGCCGCCAAGCCACCAAGGCATGGCCTCACCACAAGCCTCTCTTCCGGTCCCTTGCCAATGTGATCACTTTGGAGCTTGAGTCACCAAGGAAATGGTCTCTACGTCCCCGTACACGTGTCTTGCTGCCACTCCACACTAAGTCGGAGGGTCAACAAGTTGCTGACGAGTCACCAAGACTCCAAGGTACCAGCGTACCTCTCGGTACACGGTTGGATCACTCCTTGATCCACTCACTAGGTAGAAATCACCTAGCAACACTCTCTCTAGGTCTATAAGCACTAATCATTCACTAATCTTGTGCTTAATCGTCTTGGATGATCACTTTAAGCACTTTGGTGGCTTGGATGTATTCTCAGATGTATATGGACTTCTCTGGACTTCAGCAACCTCAAATGATTGAGTAGAGGGGTATTTATAGCCTCAAATCTGCTAACTAGCCATTTTCCTAATGGCTCAGAAAAGTTGTTAACACCGGATGATCCGGTGAGAACAGTTGTACTAACATCAGATTATCCGGTGAGTATATCCTCAGAAATTAGCTATTGGAACCCCCACTCAACCCTCTATGAAATACTCTGGTGTAAACTTCATCTCCATCACCGGATAATCCGGTGAGTTATCCTGAGCCATCCGAGCATTTGCTTCTTCTCTATGTAAATTGCTCAGATGAAGCCTCCGATGTGCATCTCTTCATCACCGGACCATTCGGTGAGTTATCCTGAGACAAACCGCGCCTTTGCAGTCTCTCTGTGTAAAATACTCCGGTGTATTCATCCGGTGTTCAATCCATTCACACCGAAGCTTCTCTTCTTTTCCCTGAAAATGGTATGGTGCAACTCTCTATGATCATCGGACTATTCGGTGGGTTGATCTTCAATCTTTGATAGCTGCAAGCTTCTCTGGTACAAATGCTCTAGTGTGTATCCTCCTCAGATCACCGGACCATCCGGTGGGTTGTTCCATTTTGCCTTCTGAGTATAAACACTCCTGTGAGCACACAGGTCTCAACACCAGACTATTCGGTGCCTTCTTTCTCCTCTGCTGAGAATACTCCAGTGAGTATAGCCTTCAGTACACCAGACTATCCGGTGAGAACAGATCTCCTAGGACTTCTCCAATTCAACCAAATTTTATCCTGACTGCGGTAGTTTCTTCATGTATTGCATCCATGAGTCCTACTAATATATATTCTTGATAAACATGCTAGTCTAATTGACTATGTTATCATTAATCATAAAAATCACAATCATGACCTAATAGGGCCATTTTCGCTAAAACGATGATACTACATCTCCAGGATATACAATATTTCTAGTAAATCCTTAAGTATTAATTACCCAATCATCATCAAATAGCCCCCAACTATACTCAAAAGTGGGCAACTGGATTATATATAGTCGGAGATCCGATCGCACTAGAACTCACCTAGTCAAAAATGGTTCTGGGTAAAAAATGTTCTTCCTAATCAAGAATCATCTCCAACTGAATGGAACTATTTATGGTTGAAAATCTAGTCAGGAATTTATGTTGTGTGATGTGTCCACTCGTGGGTTGGTCTAGCCTCTCGTCTCTGATTAGGAGAAACTGAATTGAGACTATGTCGATGTGTACTACTTGTATGAGTACTTGATCTTGCTGAAGCTGAGGCTTCTACTCTTTATTGCACGTCAGTAATGATCGCAATGATGTCTTCCAACCATAGTGCCCCTTCTGGAGTGTTTAATCCTCCTTGAGGCAGATTGGAGAGTAGGGTTTTTGCACCCTGTAGGTATTTAGTCGTGCTAGAAGTAAACTATTCTCCGTTGCTCTGTCAACCAATCGAACCAAATACCAGTTGGCGAGGTGACGATGGATGGTTCCTATGACATTGATCTCCACCACGATTGTGAACCAGATAGGGGAGTTTCGATGGATCTGAAACCCTTTGCAGGGCATCATCATCACTTTTTTGTGACGGAATTTTCATGCCTAAGTCTAGTGTTTGCCCGGGCAGAGAGCGTGTTGACCTCATAATGCTCCACATCTTCTTTGTCTGTGGAAGCATTGAATTATGAGAAGCGAGGTTTATCCTCCAAAATCTCCTTCTCTATATTGGTACTTACTCTGTAGAAAGAGCTACTGGAAGCTAAGGCCACAGACGTGGTCAAGTTTTTTTACACACAATACACATGATTACATGCAATCATCTTGACCAGCAAACCCTAAGGCTTGTCGATCAAAAATTGCCACCGGAAATCGAGGAACCTGATGCAACTCGTTGGGCTTCACGTATATGTCGAGTTTGAAGTCATCATAGAAACTCCATTTTTCCTTTTCCCTAGTAAAAATATAGTATGAAGGCTAACCTATCATCGGAGTAGCCCATTTGCCGGAGACAACGCTTAGTTGATAAAGCCCAATATTTTTGTATCCCCACGGACGACGCCAACGGTCGACAATTGGTAAAGTTAATTATGCGAATACTTGTATAAAGTAGGGATACATGCTAGTCTCAACGTACGTATCAAAGATAGAAACATGAGTTTTTATACAGGTTCAAACCTCCCCTAAGATAATAGTATTATGTCTTGTTTCGCCTTGATTAGTCTCAAGAAAAGATAATTACAAATGGGATGTGTCTAGATCTATTCCTGAGGTTCTCGGTGAGTTCTCTCGTGTTCTGGGTCCTGAAGCCGTTATGGGATGAATTTGTCGTAGTATGATGCTGTCATGGACCTTAATGGGTGTCTCTGGTCCTACTTGACTAGGCTGATATGTGTTGTTTGTCTGGCTTGGATCGGATCCCCCTTGATGTACCCCCTCCCCCACCTTATATAGTCGGGGTGAGGTAGTTGTACCATATTTGGAAACCCCGAGTGTAACCTTTCAAGATTGTATTTCTTCTGAATATCAGGAAGATTTTTCCTAACCTAGGGTTGATTTTCGTATCGAATACGATGAACTGCCTGAAACATTGGCACACGCCTTATTTACCCCATGTTGTAAAACCTATCGTACCGAGTTAAGGATACATGTACGGTGGATACCCGTTGTAACATCTTGAGATTTAGCATTTTAGCAAATAGCAAAATTCACTCTAAATTAAAAAAATTCTGATTATTAAACCAGTATAAAATTGAGGAAATACATATTTGAATATGTATGTACTTGTATGTGCGTATTCAAATATATTATTTTGGCTAAGTATTCAAGAGATCACTAAATTAATTTCTAAATTAATCATTGCAATAAATTGATCATATGCATTTTGGTTTAATTGTTCTTATGGTTCTTTGAGTGAAGATTTAGAATTGAAGGTCTCTCAATTTCAAATATATTTCTTAGATTCAATTCAGCTGAAATCCAAATTAAATTCAACTCTTTTGAATTCAAACCTGTCTTCAACTCTTTTGAATTCAATCCTGTCTCAAATCCCGAGGCTTCACTTTTGAATCTTTTCTTAATTCAAATACTCCTATTTGAATTAATGCCAAACCCAAATTCAGATCCAAAATTCAAATACTCCTATTTGAATTTAATCTCAAATATCTCAAAACCGAACTCCTTCAAATCATCATCTATTTTTGTATTCAAATTTAATTTGAACCATTCGAGTTATATTCGAATACTTTCTAGTTTAATCTTTTTGCAAATTCGTTCTAACACAATGTTCAATTCAGATTCAGTTACAGTTGAATCATCATGCATTCCAATTCGCATTCAAATCATTCATTGAATCTTTACAAATCCAATCACAATTTCAACTACATTCATTTGAAATAACATTTAAATCCTTCTCTCTCTCATTCATCTCAATCTCTCTCATTTCTCTCAGCCTCTTATATTTTCCTCTCTCAGCCACCGGCCATCACTTTGATCTCTCTGTCCTCTCTCTCAGATCACCGACCAAAAGCACCGGCCACCTTCTCCCATGCCCTGCTCTCTCTCTCTCTCTCTCTCTCTCTCTCTCTCTCTCTCTCTCTCTCTCTCTCTCTCTCTCTCTCTCTCTCGCTCTCTTTCCCGCTCTAATCTTTCACCGAGGAGCCCAAAACCAAATTCCTCTCCTCCTCTCTCTTGCTTCACCTACAAGGCACGTTCCACACACATTCATACACACACATACACACAAGCATCCACACCCACGAGCAGCAGCTCAGCCTCTCCCCCAGTGCCGCCCTCTGCTCCTCTTCGCGCCACCAGCAGAGCAATCGCTCACGCAGCCAGTCGCTCAGCCCTTCGGCTCGTGCTGCCATCCTGCCTGTGCATCATCGGCAAGCGTGCCATGTCGCGGCTACTCGGTTGGCTGAGCCAGCCGACCCTGCCCGCGTGCAGTTCAGCCACCCCACTGGCCCGAGCCGTCGTGTGCTCCTCCTTCCGCGCTGCGTTGTCACACACTGCCAGACCGAGCTCCACCCAGCCGAGGACACACCAAGCCGCAACACGCCCGGCCCCACGCCCGCATCGCATCGCCGTACGCACCACCGCCTTGCGTGCCGTCGCCCGTGCCGTTGCCGTCCGTCCACCGTGAGCACCACCTCTTCCCCTCTCTGCTCCCTTGCGTGTCGCCGCTGGCGCGCACCGCCGTCGTGCACCCTTCACCACCACCGCCACGCTCTGCTCTCCCCACTGATGTCGCTGAGCCGCACTTGGGCTCCAGTAGCACCGCTCGCCCTTCACCGCTCGCGTGTACCATCCTGGCCCTGGCCCACCTTCCTCTCCACCCGGCCGAGAAGCCCTGCCGCCGCCCGGTGTTCTTCTCTCGCACCACGGGATCTTGCCCTAGATGGCCTCTCTCTCCCCGGCCACGCCGTGGACGAACCGCCGTTGCCTCCTTTCCCCCGACCGACCTCCATCCCTCTCCATCTTTCGGCGCCGTCTTCTCTCCCCGCGCACCACCTCTTCTCCCCAGCCGGCCATCTCGTTGTTCCTCCGCGCTCCCTCCGACCGGACACCTCCACTGCATCCCATCAGCATCGCCTCCTTCCCTATCTTCCTCTCGCGCTGCCCAGTCACCCTCTTTGGCCTCCTACTATGCCGCTCCGGCCCGCATCATTGGTGAACTCGGCCGGACTCCATCCCCTCCGGTCGGCCTCCATCCCATCTTGCTCCCCTCCGCCTCTCCTCTCTCCAAGCCGCACGCACAAGAGAAGCCCAGCCAAGCCTTATCCCTTCCGTCCCTCACCGTCGGGTGGGCCCATCAACCGGCCAGCCGTGTCCATCGGTGCGGTCCACCGTGGACCATCCTATGCCACCGGCCCCGGTCCACAAAAGCCACGGACCAAATCCACCAGCCCGATCCGCCATGAACCCCCTCACAGACCTCCCTCTGGTCCATAGCTCCACAGACTAGGTCCGTAGAATAGTAGCCTTTTCTAATTTCCAGAAATTCCATTTTCGGTAAAACTTCCGATAGCCATAACTCCTCCATTTTAACTCCGATTTCGATGATTCTTTCGCTGATATTATTCTAAAATCATAATCTATCTTCTGGCTAATTCTTGTAATTTTTGGAGTTCATTTAATTTTCTCATCCGGTGCCGTGTCGTAGCGTTTAACTAGAATTAATTTAGTCTTTTATTAAATATAGTTAAGTTACATAATTCGATAACCATGTTTAGGTTATAGTTGTAGTTTAGTCGCTTATGTTAAATCTAGCTTAAAGTATATGTTTAATCCTTATGATAATTAAAGTATAGTTCTAGAAATAGAATAACTAAAGAATTAATCTTTTACTTAATGTTCAGAATAGTTTATTATTCCATGCTATAGTTTATAAATCAAACTTAATTTAATGAATGTAATAAGATTAACCCTTGTAGCTACTTAGATAAATAAATACCAGTCATTTGAATATGATAGAATAATTTAAAGTTGGTAATTAATTAATTGAATATCCTTTTAATAATTAATTAATTAGTTTTAAAGAATAGTTTAATCTAGTTAATTAATTACATGCATGCTTTTTACATAGCAATAGTTTATAACTTAATTAGTGAGGTGATTAAGCAACACTATGTAATTAAGATTATTTACTAGATAAGCTTAGTTTAGTGTTATAGATTAAAATAATTAATCTGACACTTAAGCACATATAATCACATTGGGTTATACTTACGTATATATGTATACATGCTCATATACATATAAACGTAAGTACCACACATACGTTTATGTCGGTACACGTGCACTCTCCTACACGTAGAAACCCTAACTGGCAGTTAGGCAAATAAATGCTCGCCTAGTCGTTAGTAACTTGTTTAAGCTTTTTCATAAGTTTATAAAATAATTAGGCTATCAACTTGATATAGCTTCACTAGATAGCCTCGCTAGATTCTAGATATCAGTTTGCTTAGCTAAGTGTTGTTGATCGTCTTTCCGCTAGGTTAGCTTCCGTCGTTTTCTCCGTTATTCTTCTTTCACTTTGGTGTTTTCCTTGGTTTTGTTTTGGTGTTCCGTTGTTTAGTCATTGTGCACTTTTCATTGTTAATATGCGTAGGCTCGAAGTCAAGGATCTAAGCAAGAACGCGATGAAGGAACTGAAGGTGGAACCCGATGATGAAGAACTCGGGAGACTCGAATGACAAGACCAATCGTGAATTGACATTCGGGAAGGCAAGTCTTATCTCCTTGATCATATTGAACCTATATTTTCAAATAATCTACATGATCAACTAAAACTTGACTTATTATTGCATGTGCTATGTATTGCACCTTTACAAACTGCTTATAGTAGTTAATCCTATCAAACAATTGTCATGCTTTAACATGTCATCATCTAGAATAGATATTACCCTAGGATTTACGTGTTGTTATCTATATTAACTTCGGATGACGTCTTGATATCTAGCATACTTAGGATTTAATACGTCTCCTCAGAGACGTCACTTTTAAAACACCTCTCCTCAGAGATAAGATTTACTGTTATCAATGATAACTCATATACCATGAATCCTTGATGGTTGTGAATTCCGTGATCATTGTGAAATCTTTGATGTCGTGTGGGATATGATGGGTGATGTGTAAAAATAGGTGAAAACTGTTTGGCAGGGGCAGGTGGAGTAGTACTCTGAATGAGGATGCTCCTGGGGGCTTGAGTCACCTCTGTGGTGTTCACTGCCAGAAGATGCCTTCCCTGTCCATTTAAGGACCGTGTCATTGCGCCGTCATACTTAGACACCCCCGTGCAATCATACGTCCTAAATGGGCAGGACTTAACTTCTTCTTCACCGGACTGAGTTGGGCATCATACTAGGAGGCTGAGAGCAGCGAGTAGTCAAGTGATCATCTGTCCCTCTGTTTGAAGGTTGCTAGAACCGGTCTAGGCTTAAAAACGGGGTTGGTCTTTAGTACATGGACTCTGGCGCTTGGGGGTAAATCTCGTAGAAAAGCTCGGCAGAAAAGGTGATTGAAGTATCTCGGTATGATTCATCCTCCATTTGCGACGGTTGGAGGTTGAGCATATCGTGTGGGTATAATGTACAACCTCTGCAAAGTATAAATCTATTCAAATAGCTGTGTCCGTGGTCATGGACATGCGAAAGTAGTAACCCTAATGACTAGACTCTGGGTGCATGTGTCTTGATGAGTGAGTGTGTAAACTAGACGTCCGTGTGATGAGGTTGCTGGCTCAATCTGTCAGGATCTATGTGCTACTAGAGGTACACCAGATGTGATAAAAGGGACCCCTAGATATAACTTGTTACTGTTTTTTTGTATTTAAAACTGTTTTAAAAGCTTTGTTACCAGGTTACCTTATTTTAAACTCTTTCAAAAGCTTTGTTACCAGGTTACCTTATTTTAAACCGTTTTAAAAGCTTTGTTACCAGGTTACCTTTGTTTCAAAAGGTTAATAATAGATAATATAACTAGATACCTGCATAAAATCTGCTTTACGCTTAAAACTATACTGTAAGCCTTATCCTTAAAATACCCATTATGCATCTATCAACCCATTGATATAGTATAGGACCTGTTGAGTACCTTCTGTACTCAGTCTTATTGCTTTCAGATTGTTACGATGGAGATCAAACCCAACCCAGATGAAGCTAAAGAGAAGAAATATAAGGTCGCGTCCGCACCCGAGTTGCCTATGGCTTTGGATTGCATCGTTCGTTTCGTTCTGTTGTGCTGTAGACTCTTCTGCTTGGCTAGTCTGCTGTGGATCCTTGTCCACCAGATCATTTTTTGTTCCTTTCAGGTAATTATTTTATATTATTTTATTCGAAGTATGTATTTGATATCACTTTGTTGAATTTTGTGTGTATCAGCTACTTGATCCAGGGACTGATACAGCAGGCACAGGGAATATGAGGTCGGGGTCCTAACACCCATTAAAAGGATATATCGTATTTATAGTAAAAATATAATTATTAATTATGCATTCCTCGTCAACGACGTTCGTGCTCATCTCGAATATATGTTGGTGTGAGGGTGCTTTGATGGACTCAACTCTTCTTGTCATGTCCTGTCATGATGGGGTTCTCATGGACAGAACTAACTGCCTCCAGGTCCTCCTAAGATTATCAGAGAGCGCATTAACACCATAGTCTCTCATGCCTTCTTCTTCTGTAGATGTGTTGAAATCCTATAAGCGAGATTCATCCTTTGGAATCACCTTCTCTATATTAGTGATTACCAGCCATATGATCATGTGAGCAATCATGTTGCTTCTAGCTCCAGGGCTTGATGACCGAAATTCATTATCGAAGATCGAGAAACCTCTGTCAATTCGTCGGGCTTCACATAGATGTCGGGTTCAAAGTTATCTTAGAATCCATCATCGTTGTAACCCATTGCTGAAGACTTGATGATTAGTAAAGTCAATTATATAAATACTTATTTAAATTAGAGTACTTGTTCACTAACTATGTATTCTCTCGGCGAGTTCTCTCGCGTTCTAGATATATGCTAAAGCTCTTGTCGAATGAATTAAATCGTGACTTGAATCTATTGTGGATCTTAATAGTTGTTTCTGCTTTCTATTCAACCTCCGCTTATCCCCTCTTTTCCTCTCCTACCTCTCCCTCTACTCCGCCTTATGCAGTTGGGTTGGGGAGGTATATTATATTTAGAGTCTCGAGTGTAACTTTTTTGGATTATATTATCTGAAGAATTCTTTCTTAATATGGAGATAGTTTTCGTGTGGAAAATTATGTACTATTTGAAATATCAGCATGTGTCTTATTACCTTATAGAGGTGATTAAACCTACAATATAAATTAGCATATATATGTACCATGGTACTCATCCTCGTAATAAACCATATTTTATATAAATCTTTAATTATCAATTCCTCATCACCATCCTACTTCGAGAGGGGATAAGTACACTTTTCACTATACGTTCGTTCTAGATGACCAGCAAACTGCGGCACTATTCTCAGTAGAACAGCGGATAGTATACGTTCGTACGTTCTAGATGACCAGCATCGCTGTACGTCCAATGGATGGCGTCAGGCGTGACGTATGGTGACCAAGTCATCCTCTTTTTTTTGTCTTCTCTCTCTCTATATATATATATATATAGACACACCCGAGTGACATGACAATTTGAGGATCTCCTAGCTTAATTATATTAAAGCTAACACCTCTTCCTGTAGTTTGTCTACACTTAATCTTACCTCATCACGTCATCATTTAGCCGTCTGCCAACGACAAGCTAGCTATACAAGAGAAGGTGCAATTAACAACAATGACTTATTGACTTGCACGAATCTTGCTGCCTGCAGATTTCACTGAAAACTACTCCTACGTAAGATGGATCGGTTTCCAAGGCCAATTCTGCCTTTGCTTTGCCATTACATTACTCCACTGGCTTATTATACTCATCTCGATTACACGCGGCCGGGCACATAATATCGATCCTCCTCTCTATCAGCTCCGACGACGACAACAAGTAAGACGAAGACGACGACCACAGCTCCAAAGTGAAATTTTCAGAACGGGGTGGGCATGCACCGGTTATCTCGACGGTCCGTATATTTTACATATGAATTTTGAAGCAAATTAAAGAAAAGTGCTAAAATGGCTGTTGTAGACCGTCCCAGTCTAGAGATATTTAGACGATGCACTGTAGTATTACTATAGCTATCGTAGTATTTTAGCCACCACGTGGTATGTAGAGAGATAAAATATCCAAAATACCCCTCTATACATATGTTTATAATATAATATCTTAGAGACAATTTGGTAATTTATCTTGCCCATTCTCTCTATAAATAAGCTCTTAAAGTGCTAGAGATAAGGACGCTCCAGAGGTTTTCTCCCACAACTAAAACTTCCACAGATACGCTGGTTTCATGGTCTCTACTCTCTCCTTTCGGCTCATTGTTTATCTCTAAACTTGAGCCTCCTCTTATGAGCAGAGCACGCCGTATCTGTTCGGGACACGTCTTCGTGCGCCAACAACGCTTTTGAAAGGATCTAATGGCACTAGAGGGAAGGTGAATAGGGCACTAAATAAAAACTAACCCAACTACCGAATTCTAGAACAAAGAGCAACCTTCGACTAGAATTAAAATCAACTAGACGACCTAGCAAGCTAGAAGGATAAGCATAAACATGCAAGTATATAGAACATAAGTAAAGTGCGGAATAGAAACTTGCATGAACGAAATGCTAGAAGTGAAATGCGAAATATAACAAGAGTAGGGAAAGGGGACACCGAGTTTTTTCCCAAGGTATCGAAGAGTTGGCACTCTCCACTAATCCTCGTTGGAGCATCCATACAAGGATATCGCTCCCCCTTGAGTCACCAAGACTCAAATGCTCACTAGTGATTGCCACTTCTCCATCTCCGGATTGACGGGCATCAAACTAAGTACACGAGCTTCCCGGGGCTACCACAGGACCTCTAAGAGCTCATCGAGAACACCTTCAATCTCCACAACCGGCTAGGTATTGCCAACCACCAAGAGTAACAAGCTAACTGGTTCATTTGATCCCTATCAAACCTAAACAATAGCTAGTACACACTCACTACTCTTGAAGCACTAACAGAGTCCTTAATCTTCAATTAAGAAATTGCAAATCACCTCAAGTGCTCTCCCTTGCCTCTAGATGATACACACTATGTATGAATGCTTCTGGGTTGCAAGAGCGATGAATGAAACCAAGTGAGGGGGTATATATAGGCTAGAGGTCCCAATCTAGCCGTTGCCCAACCACTCACTTTTTCTGTGAACACCGGAAGGTCCGGTGCACACGTCTCTGTTAACACCGGACAATTCGGTGAGTTTACTTTTTTCACACGCTGGTCTGACAGTTGTCAGTAGCCGTTGCAAATGCTTCGGTGTTCCTCCACATAGCATCACCCGACAATCCGATGAGTTATAATCCATTTCCTCCAAAACTATCAAGCTTCTGTTAAATAGTCCGGTGATACCTCCTTTAAGTCACCGAACAATAAGGTCAGTTCAATTCAGATTTTCTCCAGAAAAAAGAGTCCTTTTGTTAAATAGTCCAGTGTATGCGTCCTTCAGATCACCGGACAATCCGATACATGTAACTTCAAATTTCTTTGAAAAATGACTCTTCTGTTAAATGCTTTGGTGCATAATTTCTCCCATCACCGAACAATCCAGTGAGGTCGTTTGAAATCTTCACAGAGAGGAAAAATAGTTCGGTGAGTTTACTCCATCTGGCACTGGACAATCCGATGAGAACAAACTATCTGGAACTCGTCCAATTCAATCGACTTTGAGTTCTAACTTCTCAACTTCTCACCCATGAGCTTCTTTGAGCTACCTAGTGCTAGATTTTCGTAAGTGTGCATCCAACTATATCTATACTCAACTAGTTTAAGCTACAACACTTAGCCCCCCTTTATAGTACAGTCAAAAGACAAAAAGAGACCTATGTCTACTCTAAGTGTCCTTCATCACCTTATGACACTTAGAATTAGAAGATCCTTAATCTTGACGCAAATGTCCTTTGATCGACTAATAGAAATTCATGAGGGACCAAGAAAACTCATTCAATAATTGTGAACTAAAAATTTGATTCCCTTCAAAACATACGCACTCATAGAACGCTGGCTTGCTGTGCCCCCACACGTCATGCATGAACAATGAACTCGTGAGCACGAGGGCCAGGGAGCAAGCACCTCAGCACGTGGACCCATCCCCATGGGCTGACGTGATGCAAGCGTACACCTAGCCGTAATGAATATAGCCAAATGGCTTGTACATCAGTACATGCTCCATGTGTAGCCTGCTTGAGGCCAAATTGCATGGGTCTGTCTTCTCCGTAGGAATGCACCCGCACTCGAGGACTCCTCCGCCTTGAGCTTCTGCTGAGCCTACTCAGGCGTGGCATCGTTCACCTCTGAGTGACAGCCACGCGCCACGTGGGCTCCGGCAGGCTCCGGCATTACCATGCTTCGACATCACCGGCTCCAGCTTCGGATGGCCTTCGGCGGGCTCCGGCCTCACCATGCTCTAGTCTCAAACAGCTCCGACATCACCATGCTTCGATGTCACCGGCTCTGGCTCCGGATGGCCTCTGGTGGGCTCCGGCGTTACCATGCTCCGATGTCTCTGGCTCCGGATGGCCTCCGGCGCACTCCGACGGGCTCCAGTGTCACCTTTCTCCGATGTCACCAGCTCCGGTTCCGAATGGGCTTTGGCGGGCTCCGGCGTCACCATGCTCCGATGTCACCAGCTTTGAATGGTTTCCGATGGGCTACTGTCAGGCTCTGGTGTCACCATGCTCCGGCCTCACCATGCTCTGCCCTCACTTGCTCTAGCAGTGGGGGGCTCCAGCCTCACCATGCTCCGGTGAGCCCCGGCCTCACCATTCTCTAGCTTTGGTGTCACCATGCTTTGACTCTTGAGGGCCTCGCGGGCTCCAGCAGGCTCCGGTGGGTGCTGTTCACGTTGAAGCCCCAACGACCCAACCACCAGCCACTTCACGCTGGGACTTGACCTGCTCGACTCAGCTTAGCTCTACATCTGGAGGAGCCAGGGCGGCAAGGAAACCACCTGCTGAGGGTAGGGTGTCGACATGCAGTACAACATTGCGGACCTCAAAGCAAACACCGCACATGTTCACTTCACCAAGCACGCCCTCCTTGGAGGCCCACTAGAAGCCGACAACCACCGAGTCCCTGATCTCACCCACATACTGGAACCCCTGCACATGCCCACGAACATGTTGTGGACAGTCACCTCGTCCGATAAGCTCGTCGTCAATCGCCTTGGTGAGGTCCTTCTCCAATGGCTGGGCCTCTATGCACAACTGGTTGTGCTTATTCGGTGACTTGCTCATCATGGTGCGACGCGACCTGTCAATGACAGTCTCACGGTAAGAGACCACAGGTGGGCCAAATATAATCTCGCTGCCGCTCATGAAGTCTCACTACAGGATCTTGACGCAGATCTCCAGATGGAGCTCTCCCACGCCAGTGGTGACATGCTCGCCGATGTCTGTGATGGTGCATGCTACCAGTGGGCCTGACTTGGTGAGACGATTCAGCTCCTCCACGAGCTTCGGTAGGTCAGCAGCTGTTGGACGAACACCAACTTCGTCGGCGTCCTGTGGAGATCGCTCTATGTGTACGCGTTCAAACTCAAACAACAACTAGTCGCAGAACAACGAGGTCATATACAACACGTTCAACACATACAACAGCGCGGGCTGGCTCTCACGTGATCAAGAGCGAGGCGGATGTGGCTGCGCTGGCCGTAGATGCGGGCTTCAACGTACACGTGGCTCGCCTCGTCCTCGGCTACCGCCATAGGGGGCTCCAAACGGACCTGCCTCCGTTGAGCCTCGGCGCAGATAACTTCTGAGGAGGTCGTGCACTGCCTAATCATCATCGACTCCATTGAGCTTCGTCATGGCTAACCATTGAGGGGGTCATGCACCGCCTCCCACAGTATCGCCGCCGACTCTGTCATCGGCTACCGCCGCATGGGGGCTCCGGACAGCCCTACCTCCATTGACCTCGCCACGACTAACCATTGAGGGGGTCGCCCACCGCCTCCCTTAGCATCTCCACCTACTCCGTCCTCGGCTATCATCGTGGGGGGCTCCGGACACCCTACCAACATCGAGCCTCGCTGCAGCTAACTGCTGAGGGAGTCACGGTCACACACTGCCTCCCCGACTACTGTCGCGAGGGCTCTTGACGGCCCTACCTCTATTGAGCCGTGCCACGGCTAACCGCTAACGGGGTCACGCAGCACCTCCCTCAACATCGTCGCTGGCTTCATCCCCGGCTACCACTGCGAGGGGCTCCAGATGGTCTTGCCTCCGTTGAGCCTCGCCGCAACTAACCGCTGGGGTGGTCACGCACCGCCTCCCTCATCATCACCATCTACTCCGTCCCCGGCTACCGCCGTGGGGGGCTCAGGACGCCAAGCCTCCGTTAAGCCTTGCCATGGCTAACCGCTAAGGGGGTCGTGCACCACCTCCCTTAGCATCGCTGCTGACTCCGTCCCCCTCTACCGCCGTGGGGGGCTCCAGACGCCAAGCCTCCGTTGAGCCTCACCGTGGCTAACCACTGAGGGGGGTCGTGCACCGTATCGCTCAGCATCGCCGCCGACTCCATCCCTAGCTACCGCCGCGGGGGGTTTTGGATGCGATGCTTTGGGTGGTGTAACTCCGTCAAGCTACGCCAATGTCACCACTCAGCACGTGACCTCGGCGGACCTCGCGGCTCTCACTCCAGAGCAAGGATGTCCATGCTGCAACAACGGAAGGCCACCCCAGATATCCAGACTTCGAGGGGGCTGGTGCTAATTCATGGTGCATCCGCTCGCCCCTCGAAACCTCAGAGCTAGCGGATGAGGGGGTACTGCTGGGGGAACACCCCAACCTATAGATATTTAGACGATGCATTGCCACTTTACTAGAGCTATCATAGTATCATAACCACCATGTGGTATGTAAAGAGGTGAAATACCCCTCTATATACATGATTGTAACATAATATCTTAGGGGCAGACGGGTAATTTCCCCTGCCTCTTCTCTCTATAATAAGCCCTCAAAGGGTAGGAGGGGGACTCCCAGAGGTTTTCCCCATTACTCAAATGATGTTTCTCTCTGCACTCTCCTCTCGGCTCACTGTTTATCTCCAAGCTTGAGCCTCCTCTTACGAGCGGGGCTCTCGCCGCATGCTGTTCGAGGCGCGTTTTCGTGCGCCAACACCCTAGTACCGTCGAGGTCCCGACCCTCTAGCATTTCTATATGCCGGAGAGTCATGGAAAGGGCATAGCCCTAGTAGCGTCAAGGTTCCAGACACTTAGGCATTGCTACATGCGGAGAGGCATGGAAAGGGCATAGCCCTAGTACCGTCGAGGCCCAAACCCTCCGTGGAAAGGTCATATCCCTAGTATTGTCGAGGTCCCAGACCCTCTGGCATTGCTACATGTCGGAGAGGTGTGGAAAGGGCATAGCCCTAGTACCGTCGAGGTCCAAACCCTCCGTGGAAAGGGCATAGACCTAGTACCGTCGAGGTCCCAGACCCTCCCGTATTGCTACATGCGGAGAGGTGTGAAAAGGGCATAGCCCTAATACTGTCGAGGTCCAAACTCTCCATGGAAAGGGCATAGCCTTAGTACCGTGAAGGTCCCAGACCCTTTGGCATTGCTACTTGCCAAAAAGGCGTGGAAAGGGCATAGCCCTAGTACCGTCAAGGTCCAAAGCCTCAGTGGAAAAGGCATAGCCCTAGTACCATCGAGGTCCCAGACCCTTTGGCATTGCAACATGCCAGAGAGGTGTGGAAAGGGCAGAGCCCTAGTACTGTCGAGATCCGAACCCTCCGTGGAAAGGGCATAGCCCTAGTACTGTTGAGGTCCTGGACCCTCTGGCATTGCTACATGCTAGAGAGGTGTGAACCCTCCCCACGTGGGAGAAATATGGACCCTCTGGTGACTCGAAGGCGCAAGCCGAGTACTATTGAGGTCGCATCAAACCGAAAGCTAACAAAGAATTCATCCTTGCTCACACCAAACTCAACCAAGCACCCCTAAAGAATCGCACCCCCCAGCCGCTAGCGGCAGTAGGATGCGAGGGGGCCTGGAAAGGGGAGACAGGCGAAGCGTTGGTGAGACTAAAATTGTAAGGAAAAAGGTGAAGTCAGTTTCATTCATACATATTCATTCATACATGCATATACTCATACATTCAAACCTCATACATACATTCATGTACACATACATACATACACACATACATGCGTACATATACATATACTCACAGGTAGTATAACCGCTTTAGAAGCTTCCCTGCCTTGGCTAAAGCCATAACAATAGCGCTAATAGAACGCGCCCTCCTCCCACTCTCGGCCAAAAAGCGCGAGGGGTGCCAGGGACTCAGGGAGCCAAAAGGCTTGGTCGATTCCGCACAAGTTGCAGAATTTTGCAATCCCTCTCGGAACACATTATTTTCAAAATAGTTACAGGAACAATGCAAGAGCTAAGTTTCCTACAAACTTAAGTGGGACTCGGAATATATTGGCTCTGGACGGCTCCACCTCCAGCATCCACCGCTAAGGGGGTGGCAGAATGTCCCCTTAGTGGCGCCATCTACCGCCGCGGGGGGCTTCGGACAGCCATGCCTCCGCTGAGCCTCACCGCAGCTAACCGCTGAGGGGGTCGCGTACTGCCTCCCTCAGCATCGCCACCAACTCCGTCTATGGCTACCACCGCAGGGGCTCCGGATGGTCTTGCTCCGTTCAGCCTCGCCGCGGCTAACTGCTGAGGGGGTTGTGTACCGCCTCCCACAGCATCACCGTCGACTCCACTTCTGACTACCGCCACGCGGGGCTCCGGACGGCCCTGCCCCGTTCAGCTCATAGCGGCTAACCACTGAGGGGGTTGTGTACCGCCTCCCTTGGTCTTGCCAATGACTCTACCTCCAGCTTCCGTCACGGGAGGCTCCGGATGGCCCTGCCTTCGCTGAGCCTCGCCACGCCTACCGCTGAGGGGGTGGCTCAACATCGCGGTCTACTCCGCCTCCCGATTGTCGCAAGGCTCCGGATGGCTCTGCCTCTGTTGAGCCTCATTGTGGCTAACTGCTGAGGGGGTCATGTACCGCCTCCCTCAGCATCGCTGCTGCCGATGTATCAGGAACCGGGGGTCCCTGAATCCCGAGGCCAGGCCAGTCATCCGCCACGTGGCGCCATCCCGCGAGGTCTCTCTTGTAGGATGAGAAAAGGCCAAGTCCCGGGAGAAGGTGCTCAGGGCCACGGTCAGTGGCTCCCGAGTACCCCAGTACCCCGATGATCCACGGAATCCAAGTACCGGGAAAAAAGTGCTCGGGGAGGTGCCCGGTCACCCCCGAGCACCCTAGTCCCCCGACGATCAGAAGGGCTAAGTTCCGGGAGAGAGTGCTCTGGGCTGCGTGCGACAGCTCCCGAACATTCGGTTCCCCGAAGATCCGTACAAGAGTGCTCGGGAGAGAGTGCTCGGGGCTGCACATGGCAGCCCCCGAGCACTCGGTTCCCCGAGGATTCGTGCAAGAGTGCTCGGAAGAAAGTGCTCGGGGAGGTGAACAGTACCCCCGAGCACCCGGCACCCTGAGGATAAGGATGGGCATTCTCGGGAGAGAGTGATCGGGGATGTGAACAGTACCCCCGAGCACTCGGTACCCCCGACGACCCAGAAAGGTCCCCGAAGGGCCTGCCGATGAGGTGTCAACCAGCCAGAGGTCCGAGGCTGCATTTAATGAGCGTGCGTGGCCTGACACCTCCAACTGCTCCCGCCGCGCTCAGCGTCAGTTCCTGCCACGTTTTGGCAGAGAGGCGTGGGGTCATTAATTGCACAGGTCCCGTCCCGTGCCATCCGGCTTGTCTCGGGATAACGTCGTGAGGATCAAGGCGTTCCGTCTGCCGCACTGCTGTGGCAGGGGAACAAGACAGGGCGAGCACGTTGGATTGCTCTGCGGCTGTCCGGTGGGCCCTCTCCACGGTGCCCGTTGCCAGGGCATTTATGGTGACGGGCGACCGGGTGTGCGACGCATTTTCCACCTCCGGTCACTTCACCCAGAAGAAATGATGACGCCCTTTCCATTTATGGCGTCTCGGAACTCGAGCCCCCTCCTTTTCGTTCGGGGCATGTCGTGGCCGGCGAGTACTTAAAATAGCCGGCAACACAGAAGCAGGGGACAGAGGAGACCAACAACGAGGGACGACCCCGATAAACTAGACCAACGACGAGAAACCGAGAGTAGACGCGAAGAACACAGCGCAAGAGAGACACCGTGAGCAAGGTTGAGCACAGTTCCAGCCGAAGAACAAGGAGCCTCAAGCTCTTAGTTAGGTCAACATTCTTGTAACCAGCAACATCCTTGAGGGACTTCCTCAGGACAGTTATAGCATCCATATAGGAGTAGGGTATTACGCCCCCGTGCGGCCCGAACCTGTCTAAATTCTGGTGCATTTACTTCTTCTCGCACTAGGTTGACACCCCCACCACCGGCCGTTGCATTCATTCCCATTTATTTTCTCCGACGAACTTATTCAAGATCATCCCCCCGGCCGAATCTCTAAAAAGGGGTCTCTCGGGATCCCTGCGACAGGAGTTAATCCTCTGACAGCTGCCGACTCCATCTCTGGCTACCATCGCGAGGGGTTCCGGACAGCCCTGCCTCTGTTGAGCCTCGCTGCGGCTAACTGCTGAGGGGGTAGCATACCGCCTCCCTTAGCATCGCCACCGACTCCGTCTCTGGCTACCGCCACGGGGGGCTCTGTATGGCCCTACTTCGTTCAGCCTCATTACTGCTAACCGTTGGGGGGGGGGGTTGCATACCGCCTCCCTCAGCATCGCCGCCGACTCCGTCTCTGACTAACCGCGCAAGGCTCTAGGCCCCCCTACCCCATTCAGCCTCACAGCGGCTAACCGCTTACAGGTTGCATACCACCTCCCTTGGCCTCGCCGATGACTCCACCTCCGGCATCCACCACTGAGCGGGTGACAAACTGCCCCCCTTAGCGTCGCCATCGATTCCGCCTCTGGCTTCCGCCGTGGGATGCACCGAATGGCCCTGCCTCCGTCGAGCCTCGCCACGCCTACCGCTGAGGGGGTCGCATACCGTCTCCCTCAGCATCGCCACTAACTCCGTCTCCGGCTACCGCCGCGGGAGGCTCCGGACGGTCCTGCCTCTGCTAAGCCTCGCCGCGGCTAACCACCGCTGCAACTTCATCGGGCTACCCCTCCATCACCCTCAGAAGGCAACACTGTTGGGCTCCACCTCTTGAGTCACCGAGGGAGCCCCGGTGGCCTGTCTCTGTCAAACCCCGCCACAGCGACGCTTCAGGTGGCGCGACTCTATCAAGCTACGCCACTGTCACCACTCGGCATGTGACATCGGCGGACCTCGCGGCACTCACTCCTGAGCAAGGACATCCACGCTGCAACAACGGAAGGCCACCCGGGTATTCAGACTTCGAGGGGGCTGGAGCTAATTCATGGCGCATCCGCTCACTCCTCAGAACATCAGAACCAGCGGATGAGGGGTACTGTTGGGGAACGCCCCAGCTTAAAGATATTTAGACGATGCACTGTGATATTACTATAGCTATCATAGTATTTCGTCCATCACGTAGTATGTAAAGGAGTAAAATATCCAAAATACCCCTCTACTATAGCTATTATGGTATTTCGGCCACCACGTAGCTATCACGGTTTGGAGTTGCATTTTCTACCACAGGTCCACAGCTCCACCTCACCTACTCCCTCCGAGGAGACGACGACCACAGCAGCCGTTGACTACTCGTCAACCCGCTCAGCTGCATCATGTTCTGTATATAAACTGGCCGGCGCCGGGATCGACACCAACGGTGTGAAGAATAACCATCGTATCGTGCATTGACAACGCAGCTGAGCTTGCCATCTTCTTCCAAGCCATGGCGATGCTGGACGGGTGGTCCGGGTTGGGATCCGCGCTGGCGAGCTTCATCTTCCTCTGGTCCATGCTGCAGAACCACGTCCCCGTCGCCTTCCGCTACCGCCTCACCACCTGGGCCAGCAAGCTAGCCTCCTACTTCAACCCCTACGACCAGATCACCATCTCCGAGTCCGGCGCCGAGCGCTTCCGCCGCAGCGACTTCTTCCTCGCCGTCGAGGCCTACCTCTCCGACGCCTGCGCTCGCCGCGCGCGCAAGCTCAAGGCCGAGCTCGGCAAGGGCAGCAAGAACCTCCAGATCTCCGTCGACGACCACGAGGAGGTCACCGACGCCTTCGCCGGCGTCACGCTCTGGTGGCACGCCTCCAAGAAACACCCCGTGTCCAAGGTCATCAGCTTCTACCCCGGCGAGGAAGAGAGCCGCTTCTACAAGGTCGTCTTCCACAGGCGACACCGCGACCTCGTCGTCGGCTCCTACCTGCCCTACGTCCTCGACGAGGGCCGCGCCGTCACCGTCCGGAACCGCCAGCGCCGCCTCTTCACCAACAACCCCAGCAGCAACTGGAACTCCTACCGTGGGAAGAGCATTTGGAGCCATGTCCCGTTCGAGCACCCGGCAACGTTCGACACGCTCGCCATGGACCCCGTCGAGAAGGAGGCCATCATCGACGACCTGTCGGCGTTCCAGGAGGCGAAGGACTACTACGCCAAGGTAGGCAAGGCATGGAAGCGCGGCTACCTGCTGTACGGTCCCCCGGGCACCGGCAAGTCCACCATGATCGCTGCCATGGCCAACTTCCTCGACTACGACGTCTACGACCTCGAGCTCACGGCGGTCAAGAACAACACCGAGCTGCGGAAGCTCTTCATCGAGACGACGGGCAAGTCCATCATCGTCATCGAGGACATCGACTGCTCCGTCGACCTCACCGGCAAGCGCAAGGACAAGAAGGCGGTGAAGAAGTCCGACGGCGAGGGTGAAGACAAACCCAAGCTGCCGATGGAGCCCGAGAAGGACGAAGTCACCAAGATGACGCTGTCGGGGCTGCTCAACTTCATCGACGGGCTGTGGTCGGCGTGTGGTGGCGAGCGCATCGTCATCTTCACCACCAACCACAAGGACAAGCTCGACCCGGCGCTGATCCGGCGAGGCAGGATGGACAAGCACATCGAGATGTCATACTGCAAGTTCGAAGCCTTCAAGGTGCTGGCCAACAACTATCTGGACGTCACCGAGCACGAGCTGTTTGGTGAGATACGGCAACTGCTCGATGACACCGACATGTCGCCGGCAGATGTGGCCGAGAACCTGATGCCCTTGTCCAAGAAGAAGAAGAGGGACGCGAACACATGCTTAGCGAGTCTGGTGGAGGCTCTAAAGAAGGCCAAGGAGGATGCCGCGGCCAAGGCGCTAGCGGACGCCAAGGCGAAGGAGGAAGAGGAGGCGGAGGCGAAGAAGTCAAAGGAGGAGGCGGAGGCGAAGAAATCAAAGGAGGAAGCGGAGGCAGAGGCGAAGAAAGGAAGACAAGTGGAAGGAAAGGACAAAACATTGGATTCAGAGGAAGCCAAGATGAGCAACGGAGAGATCAAAGGAGCTAACAAATGACAGGTACAGTGAGCTTGTTAATTTATCAGTGATCGTGAAAACTGAATGCTGTGACCTACCCAACATGTGATCGATGCATTCGTGTTCGAAGAAAATATATATGTATCACTCCATCAGTTCAAATGAATCAATCAATAAATCCAGAGGACTAATGCAACATTATATTCGTCTACAAATTAACACTGAACATGAGGAGCTAAACCGACATCAATGTGATGTGGAAGCACGTTGAACAGAAGACAACTATTATTGCACTTCATTCTCATCTCATATACGTGCTGTGAAGCCAAGATGCACATCCATCCTGGCCGTGCTCTCCCCATGTATTCTCGGAAAAAATGTTGGGGTATACAAATGCTGACATAATATACTTGTAAAAATATGAATAGAGTTTATGTCGTTAGCGTGGCACCTATGAAGAATGGCCTGCCAACTCCTCGCAGGCGGAGGAAATGGTCGGATATGAAGCCTGCACCAAACCTCCCTGAGAAGTTCCAGATGCTCCACAGTGACACGAGAGTGCTGGTCTCCTTGGTTTTGTAGCCAAGGGAGCTGCCGATCTGGCTGATGTTATTCACCGTGGCGAGACCTGACACCATCCCACAAGCCATCGCAAGAAAGAGCAACCAGAAGTTCAGTTTGCACATGGCCTGCAGTAGATTCAGGTTTTCTTTGCCTGCCGACAGGTCTTGGAGACATCCCACAACTGCAGTAGTTGAGCTGCCACTCTTCGACAGGTCTTCCGGAGTAATCCAATTCTTTGTTCTAAGGTTGATTCTTCTTGTTGTATTGATTCTGACTTCTGGGCCTTTACAACAAAAGCTGCTGGAGACATGACTAGTAGCAAGAGTGTCGCAAAGCGAACACTCTGCACAACTGAACTTATCATGAACACTTGATTACAGATTATGACAATCATTAGGTACCCGGCAACTGTAACGGCGATGAGCGAGAAAGCATCTAGGAATTTCTTGTTGTACCGTTCATGTGCATTGTGGACGTCGACAAAATACACGAGCATCACTGTCATGGCTGTGGGCAAAACTGCCGATATCAGTACAAAAGTGCTGGGATCAATATGAAAAGTGTGGTATTGAAAGTATAACGATGTCATCCAGAGGGAGGATGAATAGACGATTTAATAAAACTTTGATTTTTTTTTATTTGGTCTAAACTTGCAGCGGAAATAAACTAATAGATTTTTCAAATGAAAAAATTAAATATGCTAGGCTCAACTAGTGCACAATCACTCTAAATAAGTGTGAAAGTTATAATCCTAGCGTATGATAAAAATTATTCAAATATAGTAAGATAACTCTAATATGTAATTCTGAAACTATTGTTCATCAGAACTTCCAATTTTACTGTTCATCAGATGTTCCGATTTCTAAAATCGAAAGTTTCAATCAATTCAAAACAACAAATTTCATAATCACAAAATTAACTCTATGCACATACCAATAAGCATACAAGCATGGATATCAAAGTAATGCACAAGAGTAAGAAAATACGGAGACAAATAATTTGTTACCGAAGTTCGGATATTTGTCAATATCCTACGTCTCTGTTAACGAAACTCGGTCATACTTGAGCCGGATCTTTTTCAACCCTTTTTCTCAGGAGGTTACACACATGCACTCCTTACCTCCACTATGGCCAACTCTTCCTCCACTCCGGAGATGGTGAGTTCTGCAACCACTTTCGGACCTCCTCACAATCTTCACTTGAGGAGATCGTCGGTAATCCACCACCGAGCCGTCTAGGAGACGGTGGCCTCCAAGAGTAATAAACTCCCGAACTCGCGCAAGATCAACACCGAGTGCTCAAACACACGCAACCTATGCGGTAAAACGTGGGCTAACAAAGCAACACCCTCTCACACCTCTCTCTACTCACTAAATCCACCAGCAAGCAGCATGACGAGAGGTCATGATCTGTCAGTCCTGGTAGCCCTAACTGGTAGCCCCATGCCTTGGACGCCCCTAGTACAAGGATATGCACACCCTAGCCCATGGCATAGAGACAGAGAGGACGACCGCAGAGCCTACGACACAGAGACATGCACACCCACGCTCACCTTGGCGAGATCACACAGAACATAGAAGGTGCACACCCACGCTCACCTTGGCGAGATCACACAGAACATAGAAGGTGCGGGACAACTGAAGGTGCATCTAGCACCTAAGCGTAGTTTTGGTAATTAATGATAATACCTATAGACTAACAATTATGTTGAGAATTATTATTAGGTTATTTTTATAGGTGATGCATGGAGGATTGAGCATAGATTCATTGAGGATTATCATGTGATTAAGAGAAATACATCAAGATGAATGAGTTTTAGGTACTGCTCGGGTAAGTTATGATAATACCTATGGAGGTAAGTCTCAATCCGTTTTTCTTTGATCATATTGAACCCAGTTTTATCGCCACCTCCCGTAGTCGTTGTTTTTCACAGATTCAATTGCATGATATATTACTTAAAGGCATTATTTAAACTATTGAAGTTAGTTATGTCCTATTATGGATTAGCTGGCCTGCTTGTGAATACCTTGAATACAATCTTAGTAACCCTAGGATTTTTGTCTCATCTATGGTAATTATGCTAAGACGATTACCTTATTACTAGTATTTTTAGGATGGTAATCACTGCTGTTATTTCATGGTTAAACAAGTATAGTTTTGCGAACTGTGTAAAACTTGGTGATTGGGTTGCGTGAGTTGTGGGATTTTGTTGGATGATGATAACAAATGAGAACCAGTTAGAGCTGGGGCAAATCAGGTTCTGTTGGGGACGCCTTGGGAGTTGAAATGCTACCTGTGTGGCAGGCTTCGTGATGAGTGATGCCTGTGTGGAAGGCTCCATGTGGAGATGTTTGCCCTATTTGCATAAGTACCGAGTTGATATGACATCCTATCTAGTCTTCACAGTACAACCACATGACACTGTATGGGCAGATAGCCTAAACCCTGCCATCTAGTCTACTGTCGTCCGGAGGCAAGTGTGCAACGAGAAACCGCGGAACAGGTGCAAGCGGTGCAAGCTTGGCAACCCGGTTGGAGGCCTAGTTAAAGGTTAGGAACCCTTGGTAAGCTCTCGTAGGCGGCTATTGAGATAATGTTGTGGTGGGTAATAGCTTTGTTGAGTCGCACTGCCACGACGGTGGTATATTGCCGAACTCAGTTTGTGGGTAAAGTGTACCACTTTGCAGAGGTTAAACTATTCGAATAGCCGTGTCCGCGGTCATGGACGAACTATAGTTCGATCACAGCAACTAACATGAGTTGTGTGCATTTTCTTGGAAAATGAGTGAGCAAGGTATGCCCGTTTTTGGAAATAAGACTGGCAGTGTGCCGTGAGTTACCGTAGACGGGTGTCCAGTAGCCCCAAAATTTGGGCCCTGGTGATCTTCCACCACAGCTAAAACCCCCTTCATTTACTAATGATGATATGTTAGTTTCACAAACTTGACTTATGAAAATGAATCCTTGAATGTGTATACTTGGCATTTCTGCAAAGTTAACCTTACAACTTATTCCTTGCCGATATCATAGGCATGTATCTTCCACCCCTGCCGTAGGGCAAGAGTTGAGACTTGCCGAGTACTTTTGTACTTACCCTTGTTTATGCTTTCAGATGATGATCCGGATTTCACCAAAGCAAATGGTGAGGCTGACGAATAGGTCTCGGTCATGTCCACACCCGAGTTACCTGTGGAGTGGCGTGTCACCATGCTATTCCTACTGTGCTCTCTGATAACATGCATTATGTTGAGCGCTAGAATCCTTTATGTATTTTTGGGTTGGTGGGTCTTAATCACCAGTACTCCCCGTGTGTATGACTGAGATATCATCTGAGTAAGACTCTTATACCAAAAATTGATCTAGGGACTAGTATAATAATAGTTTTAAGTACAGGGGATAACCCGGGGTGCTCTAGTACGGCCAACTCGGCCCCCTCTACCATTCTGTCTAGATACTAGTCATTCTCCTCCCTTCTGAAATTACATAATCGTGTCTCTAAAATTATATAATCATGTTCTGAATTTCGTGTATGCAAATATCTCTTTTGTTATATTATATTCTTTTATTTATTCAGATTACTATATCATAGATTGATTCCACATGTATAAAAACATGTGTGCAGTTGCTAATGAATAATAATGACACATTTGCAACAAATAATAACGAACTTCCTTGCAAGACTAGTATTAAGTATTACACCACTTCAGATAATTGTCGTTATTGGCATTGCTATTCAAACTTTAACATTTAATTTGTAGAAAATATGCATGTCAAAATTTAACAGGACTATTTTCATTTTGCTTAACTTAACGTTTAAAAATTAATATTAGTAAAAGTTTGCATAGCAAATTGATGATGGACATTACTGGAAACGAAGATAGTATAAAATATAGCAAGGAAGAAAGTGGCAGCTTCGTATGGCTCTCTTCGAGAAGCTTTACCCTTATAATCTGAAGATTCATACCACTTAGGTAGTTTTAGGATCCATGCTATTTGCAATATTCAAATATCTTATCAACTTGCTTACTGTAACATTATTCAATTTCGAATTTAAGTTATCTTCTACACTGCATCCAAATTTAATGAGATTTTAGGCGTATAACATAAGGGGGGTTTTCTCTTCTGAAGTGAAGTACCTAATTGTATTATTCATGAGATGGATACATAGGAAAATACCATCTATCAAGTGGCTCTTGGGGCCACACTATGTAACACATTTCCATCTTGTGTGATCATATATTATGGTGGTATGAATTGAAAAATACTCCTATCACACTATTTAAATGGTAACCACACGATACAAGTTAATTCCATCGAGTTAGATGACTACAAGATAAACTAAGAGCACACTATTTAAATGATCGGCCTAACTAAGGTACTACTTGTTTTCTGCTTTTGATTTGTCTGGAAAAGTCAGAAGTCTACTTATGGTGGAAATAAACTTAAACCGAGAAACTCGTTAAGAGATGTTTTTCTGAGAAGTTATGTGCTGAGAAACCAAAAAAAATATTATAAAAACTAATAATCTATTTTCAAAATCAGTCTTTCAAACAAACCAAAAACATAACCTTTTAAACAAAATCAAAAGCAGAAGTTAAAATAAATAGGTCCTGACTACTCCATGGAAGTAGTAACTGGGCTGGGCCGGGTCGAACAGTAGTAGAGGCTCGCTGCTGAGGTCTGGCTGACGGTAGGCATACGTAGGGGAATGGCTTGCTTGGCTTGGCTCCCTCGTGTCATGTCACGGTGTGTTAGGCAAAACCAAAAAGGCTAAAACCAGGACCAAAAATGTTGTTTGGTTTATAACCAAGCTACGAATTAGTGTTTAGATCATGACCAAATCAAAAAGTTGCTAATGTTGAGAGTATAGAACGTGAGACCTGCATGTTATTAAATTAGTGTTTTTGAAAAGCTGTTTTGGATTTTACCTATTGAATTTTATAATAATATTTTAACTTCTTAACACACTATTTTTTTTTAAGAAAAACTACTCTTAACTAGCTTTTTAGCTTCTAATTTATTTGAACTTCTCAGCTTTAAAAAAATTACTTTTCAGCAAACCCATTTGTTTAAACTTTAGAAGTCCAAAAGCTAGAAGCGACCTGAAACAAATATACCCTTAGTCTAGAATAAAATGGTAGCCAAATTTTTTAGACGTGATTAAAATTTAATTTGGTCAGCTTGGGTCCCAATCCAAACCGTACGTGCGGGTCTCGCCGCATGTGCCTTTCCCCTAAGTCCTAATTTCTCTTTCTTTTATGACAGGACCATGATGGTGTCCCAGCTGCAAGTGCTTGCCCCGGCCTCAGTCAGGCAGACTCACATCACTGTCCCGCGAGCTGTCCCGGATGGCCGGCCGGATGCGTTGTTGCTGCTGCTGGGAAATGAGGAGATGCCACAAGAAATAGACAGTAGTTGGGCAGGCGTTTAGTCTCCACCTACCGATACTGACCTCCATACCCACTTCCACAGGACAATGATAAGATTAAAGAAGAGATGTGTTTTTGCTTTGCCAAGGTAGAGCAAGAGAGAGAGAGTAGCCAACCAACTCCAATAATACAGCAGACTAGGGAGGGATAAACAATTAACAAGCCTTCCCCTTCCCTTCCCTTCCCTTTGGAATCGAAGCAGCTCGATCAACAAGCAGCTGCAGCTTCCTTCCCTTTGGAATTGAAGCAGCTCGATCAACAAGCAGCTGCAGCTGCTCCTGCTCCTAGGAGCAAAAGCTACCACCAACAAGCAAGTAACCTGGCCATTTCCATGGATGATGGGCAGAGCAAGACGGCGGACCTGGACCCGGTGCTGCACTCCATCGGCTTCCAGATCGAGGAGCTGTCGCCGTCGCAGCTCACCGGCCGACTCCCCGTCACCGCCAAGTGCTGCCAGGTTTAACTTATACACATCGATGATCGATCGCGTGCATGATCTCAGCTCATACATCATGCATCATCTACTACTCTACCTATGAATTATGATGGAGGATCGAGCTGGAGCTCAATCTATCGATTCAATGATTCCAACTGGGAGCTTGCTGCATGCAGCCCTTCAAGGTGCTCCACGGCGGCGTGTCGGCGCTGGTGGCCGAGGGCCTGGCCAGCATGGGCGCGCACATGGCCTCGGGCTACCGCCGCGTCGCCGGCGTCAGCCTCAGCATCAACCACTTCCGCAGCGCCGCCGTCGGAGACGTCGTGCTCGTCCGCGCCGCCCCAGTCCACGTCGGCCGCTCAACCCAGGTACCATATATAGCGGCCCAAATAGTATTATATATATAGTAAAGCCATTATTTTATATATATATATATATGTACTGTGCGGCATATGCTAATATATAGTATGTATTAATGAGCCGGCCGGGTCCTTCCCATTAAATTAAATAGTGGTCATTTGTTTATTTGCACGCAACACATGTGGAGAAAGGAACCAACTTGACATAGTTCTAATCTCCTTCAAATTCAGTTAAGTTCAACTTACTTACCTAATTCGTACGTTGTGCACCACTGATATTTTTTTAAATAATGGAAAAAGTTTTCAACTTCTGCAGCATGTAGTACACACAATCTGTTTTCAACCATCCCCTAGGAGTTCAAAATAAAATTCGCTCAACACCCAAGACAATAACAGAAGCCGCCATAGCCAAGCCACCACGTACCCACCTCCACCTCCATGCCAGCCAAGGGGTGAGACGTCGTTGGACCACATGGAATTCCACGGTGAGGCCGTGACCTCTGCGATGTAGAGGGCGTGAGCCCGAACACCGCGACTGCACCGAAACCAGGGAGATCAGGCAACAGCGTGGAACATCGCCGCCGCCGCCGCCATGGCACATGATAAATCCGAAGACATCGCTGCAAATCTTGAAGAGAGCAACCAAGGGAGGGGAAGGCAGCAACTGTTCAGGTCATCATTAAGAACCTGACGTCCCTGACGCCGCTAGACTATATCTGTAGACCATGGGTCCTGGAGGCCTAGCTTGTGGATCTTCAGACTCTGGAACTCTACGGAGCTCCAGTCCTTTGGAGTCTAGGGAGGCTCCCCGAAGCACGAGGGCGAGTTATTAGGTCTTGAAGAAAGATCAGCTAAGAGGGGGTTCGCTAGCCATCCTTTACCTACAAGGAAGTGACTGGCATTTAATACCGATACAAGTGAAGACTGTTCTGAAATCCTAGCGCAAGTGGAAACTGGGTTGACACCTTGGATAGTGCAGCGTCGTAATAGGCGACTGGCTGAGTACCATGCTCTTAGGGTCACTTGCACCACTGTATTGTTATAGTATATAATATATTCTGATTAGGGGTAAATACATCATATCTAGACCCATGTTGTGCGATTCGACTAACCCTAGGTCTCTGTGGTATAGTGATAGTTTGTATCGTTATCTCTGTAAGGGCATACTTGCGCATTTATACCCAAAACGGCACTATAAATACAGATCCATGGCTATCAGACCAGAAAAGGAATATTTTTTACTATCAACATATTATTAATTCTCCTTCCTCTTCACTTCTTCCCCAAGCTTGAGAGGAGACTCTCGTCGCACTTTGTTCACGGATGACATCATTTCTTCTGTCAACAGTGCGCCGTCCGTGGGGAGTCTGAACATAGAAGTACTAGAGAGATAGGATGCCACATAAAAAGAAGACTACAAAGGTCACAGCACAGACGACCAACTCCCCGTCCATGCCTATACGAAGATCCACATGACCACCACAACCAAACGCACGCTACACCGATGACAGCGCCCCAACCAGGGGGAATGAGGGCCTTATGGCCACCACCAACCTAGCCACGACCTTAGCTATGGTTGACGCTAGGGGCCTCCCGCCTGAATGTACTTAAAGATGCCTAGAGGGGGGTGAATAGGCTTTCTGAAAATTAAAACTAACCAGCAGATTAAACAGATGCCGAATACTTCGGTGAAGGTCGGATACTCCAGTATGTCCGGAGTCTCCGGTCTATACAGGAACTCGAGAACAACTGAAGTTAAGCAGTACAACTAAGGTCTAAAAGATGATACTGGTTCTAATATCATCACAATGCTTAAATGATAAGAGATACTAGCAAGATGATCACAAAAACTAATTATATGGGAAAAATCCCAAAACTACACAACTAGTTTAAATTGCACAAATGATGAGACGAGAGATTATCCCGGAGTTCGGCCACCTCACAAAGAAGTGCCTACGTCTCCGTTGAGGAGCTCATAAAGAGCCGGATCTTTTCCAACCCTATCCTCTTCTAGCGACCACAAAGATCAAGCTAGAATTTTCTTACTCAAGTCGATGTCGATTACAAACTTCTCGTAGCACTCCACAATGATTGGGTGCTCTACGGGCGACGTCTTGCCATTTAGGAGCACAAGGCTCCAAGAGAAATGATCACAATCTATGCTCGATGATGAACTCAATGCTCAATTGACTCAACTTCACTCCAAACACAATCTCTCAAATTTGGCGCAAAACTAGGCTCTAGAGATGTTTGGAGGGCTTTTAAATGCTCTTGGAAGGCTTTATGAAAGTGGAGCTCAGCAGCAACAGCAAGCCTTTAATGCTTAGGGGTGTGGGAGTATATATAGCTCACCTAAAAAATTAGTCGTTACTGTTCTGACAAACCTACCCCGGAGTATCCGGTAAACACCGGAGTCTCCGGCCTGAAATCCAAAACGGTGTCAGAAAGTTGTCAGAACTAGCCTTTACGGTTCTGTTAAACTGCCGGAGTCTCCAGTGAACACCGGAGTCTCCGGCACAGACTTAGTTACCACAGAGAGAAAGTCCGGAGACTTGCCATCTCTCCGGTCTCCCCAGGTACCGGAGTATCCGGTGAACACCGGAGACTCCGGCCTTTTAAAATAAATACTAACCGGGCGACCCTTGGTGGAGTCTCTCTCGGAGACTCCGGCCAAAAATATTTTCCTACCGGAGTATCCGGTGAACACCGGAGACTCTGGCCTTTTTCTATCAAAAATAAATTCTTAACCGAGCGACCCCTGGTGGAGTCTCCCTCGGAGACTCCGGCCAAAAAATTCACCAAATATCAGAGTGCCCCGTGAATACCGGAGACTCTGGCCTAAACACTGAGGGTCGGAGTGTCCGCTGAACACCGGAGACTCCAGACTCAGTAACTCTGCCAATATTTCTCGGTGTCCGTGGGTGAATATGTCTCTCAACTATTGGATCTAAAAGATTATTTTGAGCATTGAGACACCATAAAAGCTAACAAATGCAACCCTCTTAATAGTACGGTCAACATAGACTCAATTTCAAAGATAGAACAATTTAAATCCTATTGAGTACTATATATTGCTTCTCTTTTCTTTTCGAGGGGCGTCAATCGTCGTGAGTCTTCATAATTGAGACTAAGACATGTTCATAGCTTTAATAAATATATCGGTTCCTTAATCGTTTTGTCATCAATAAGCTAAAACCTACTTAGGGGGCTTAGATGCACTTTCACCACCTCAAAGGCCCAACATTAGCAATAGCAACATAGCGAGGGCCTCGCTATGTCCCTAGGGGTTGCAGCCGGTGTTACTGTCACTGTCGACGCCGCCTCAACCGAACAAATGTTGCACACGATGGCCCTCTAGGCTCAACTAGAGGAGTTGCAGGTAGCCTTGCGGGACGCATAGTAACTTGCCCGTATAACCGCCATCGCTCCCTTAACGACCAACACCGTCCCAACCCAGGCTCTGGGGGCCGGTGAATAGGTGCCTTACAAATTTCTTACGAAATAGATAATCTACTCCTTTTTCACCCAACGCTCTTAAAAAACACACAAATGAAAGCATAAACTTTAGAGAGAGAAAACGAGAAAGAAAGTTCCAATGAAACATGACTCTACAGATGGAATATGAAGCATAGACTCTATTCAAGACTATTCTATGTGTCTTTGTGCATAAAATCTTGAAACTTGAATGAATAACAAAGCAAAAGGACAGTCACCGAAAGAAGCAACTCTTCAAGTTGATGATCCAGAGGCAAGGCGATTTAAAACACTCTTAAATACATGAGTATGTGAACATTTATGCCTCTAACAACAAGAAGAATTACTTCACAAAGGAGAAAAACACTACATAAGAAAAATAAAATCACAATCGAAAAAGGAAAACTTGCAAACTTGCAAGGGAACCAAAAGAGAGAGACTAGAAGAAGGGGAATTCAAGCATATGCAAAAACATAAACTTCATTACTCAAAGAAGCCACCCTATTTAGGTGAATTACATGGATTTTTCTCTCAAAACCCTCACCTATTACATAGGCTAAACACTCATTTTTCTCTCATCTAAAACCCTAACACTAGACTCTCAAATGGGTGACACAAGAGGCTTAAGTGTCTGGTTCAAACTCTCCCATAGTTCTATCCCTCTATTTATAGGTCTAGAAAACTTGACCCTTAAGTTTTTTAACTTGTTACCAAAATACCAATCTCTTGTAATACATTCTTACCTACCACCGAGGGTATTTCTGTGCTTATGACACAAGAGTAGCGAGAGCAATCATCAACAATAACAAGTTCACACTGCCAAAGCCGAGGGCCTTTTTCTCCCCATCCTTTGTTTGTATCTTCGGTTGGCAAGTCGCTTCATAGATGAGGGCGAAAATGTCCGCTCTCCCTTCACATCCCTCCGCGCATATGACCCACTCGAAGATGGCCAGGCGGGCAATGGCATTGGTCGAAAGATGCGGGAGCTCCACGTAGAAGTAGTGGAGCACCCCCTTCTACGAGCGGCATGGCTGGAAAGCCAAGGCCTACAATGAAAAAAGCCTCAAACACCATGGTCTCATGGCCCTGAGGCTCCGAAACCACTTCGCCCTGTGGGGCCGGGCGACGGATCTGGAGGGGATCATTTCCTCTGTGGCCATCCAGTCGAGCTCGGTCTTGGTGACAATGGATTTCCCCACCACGATGGTCTGCCAAGGATGCTTCCGGCTGGTGCGGCAGAGATCCATGCTCAGCGGTGACCCGAACAACGATGAAGGAATCAGCGTCGTCTGAATGACCGTTGCCCTGCGCACATCAATGGCCCTACCCGACGACGAATTATCGGCCAGCCTTGAGCACCAGAACTAGCCAGGAGGATCCCTATGAGGCGGCAAGAAGCGCTAGACGGTGGTGGAAGATGGGAGTGCTAGGATCGGTAGAGCGGGCGGGCTGAAGCAGATGCAAATGGGAGCAGAGATGTAGAGCAAGGTTGCCGTTTGGCTGAGACCCTCTTCTTGTAAAGCTAAGGAAGAAATTATTTCCTCCTAGGAGACGCGCGCGCCCCGTCCTTTTACCCACGAGGCCACGGTTATGGGGGAGCGAAACCGCCCTCCCACAACTCTCCAACGACGAGGAACCACATGCTCCACTACCGCTTCACAAGGTGTAACCACGCCACTAACTGTAGGTCGCATTTAATAGCCCTTGTCACATGTATCGTCGGTCGATCAGTTCAAACCAATTGAACTGGACTTTCCAAAACAATTCAAGCAATAAAAAGGATCATAGGCCATCGGCTATGGAGCTGAGAACCACTGAAGACCCTGCACCAAAAAAATTCTAGCCTCTAGCTCGAAGGCATCGCTTCCTTTTCTCCATCTCTAAGGCAAGGCAATTACTCCACAAAGTTCCCCTTAGCTTTTTTGGTCGTATGCTAGGTGTGGGAGGTGAAGCTGTGGAAGCAGGATCCATCGACGCAGGGGAAGGGGCCTCAGATCTCGGAGTCGCGGGTGACGCTGCTCTGCAACCTGCCGGTGCCGGACAACCTCAAGCACGCCGGCGACGCTCTCAAGAAGTACGCTCAAGCTGCCGACGCCGCCGCCGCCAAAACCACCACCACCAGCAGATTGTAGATATACTCCGCTACTACTTGTGTTTTCGTTCCAATCACTACTGGCATAGCATATATGCATATATGTACATCATCTCTTCCTTTTCTTTTCGTTTCTTTTCTGCATATATGATATGATACTCCAGGACAGTGATACAATAACGTAAACGTACCATGTTGTTCATCAGCATGGAGAAGTAGACTGTACCATGTGTGTTCTTTGCTTTTCTATGTATATATCCACTTGAATTGGGCGTGTGCTCTGCATTTTTTTCTAAAAAGAAAAGAATAGATCGAGTAGCATACAGTATATTTGATCGATTTGTCAGTATACTATACTGGATGTACGCTCGACCGGTTCTCGAAATTTCGTATCTCGTTGGGATAGGAAAGTAGTGTAAGTTGGAACAGCTAGCCTAACGACTATGGATCGATCTCCTTTGAATTTGAAGTTTCGAAATGAGAGGTCGAGTCACCGTGCACATGTGTACAAGCAGGAATTGCAGAATGCAGATTGCATGCATGGTTGGACGAGCGATAATCGGATCCAACTACTCCATTGGCCGGCCTGCTGCTGGATCGATCTCGGAGCTGGACGAGTGTATTCATCACCTAGTAGCAGCTAGAGATGGGAAACGGAATCGATTATGATGTCAGCATATGTTAGCAATCTTATCAATTATGACGTGTCACTTATATGCATGCATGTCATATATACTAGTACAGTACAAAACTGGAAGATGTATAAAACAAACCGAAATCAACGTCGACGGCTTGAGCAGCAGCAAGCATGTAGGAAGGAAGCTGATTCGATGCACCTGGTCAATGTTCCCTTCCGAAAAAAAAACAAAAAATGAAAACAATGGAGTGGTCCATGTAAGTATTTGAAATCACGAGTTGGTCCGGTCCAGCCATGTTTGTCGTTCACCTTTTCTTCCACTATCCAGCCAAAACAAACATTTGAAACTATACTAAGGGTCAGCCAAAACAAACATTTGAAACTATACATTTCACATAGCTCTTAGAGCAATTTTTTTTAAAAAAAAAATTAGAGGAGCTCTGCAAAACGGTAACTTTCAGCTTTTAGCTCTTTGAGCAGTATTCGTGGGAGTGATTCTCTGAAATGAACTAGAAGTTGTGGAGTAAAAAAAAAACAGTTTCCTCTGATTCACTTTTCACACAGAATCACTTCCTCTATATATTTTATTTTAAAAAATCACTTTCAACCATATAATTACTTTTTCTAGAAAATCACTTTCTACAAAAAGATTTAGATAAGTAGAATTCTACCAAACAGACCACACTCATAATAAACTATGATCGAGTTGTTAGTATATTGATTGGTGTATGTTAGTGGCCCAAATCCATCGTTGTTGTCGTTATCCACCCTGTTTACACATACGAGTGCATTTGGTGTTATCCACATGCAACTTGATAATGCACAAGATGATGACGCACTGGTCTCGGCGGGGAGCTGTGGGCTCGGGGTCGATCAATGGGGGCGGATTTGGGCGGAGGTAATCCACTCTGACTGCAGTGGCGACCACAAAGGAGAGGTAAGCACGTGCGTTAAGGGAAAAGAGAGAAGGAAAGCACAGGACACAGGGAAGCTCACCGTGGCACCATTTTGAAGGGGTATATGCTGAGCAACAGCTCCTCCTGAGCAAGAGGAGAAGAGCGGCGTTGGACTTGGAGAACAAATTGATGGCGTGTTAAATCCGGTGGGGAGACAGGGAGGCCTGGCCGGAGAGAAGGAACGCGACCTTGTGGCTTACCGTTCACGGCTGTGGGTCGCCGTATCTGGGCTCCAACTCGGAAAACGCGGGCGGATTTGGCCGTCGGCGCTGGTGCTCTGGTCTCACTGTAGTGGCAACGAAAAGGAAGAGATGACCACGAGTGTGAGGGGAAAAGAGAGGAAGAGAGCGGAGGACACACGGCAGCGCGTCCATGGCACGCGCAGGCCGCGAGCACAAAACCGGCACCTGCTGGGGTGCGGCGACGGCACAGCGAAGGGCGACGGGGGCCGTAGAGAGACGACGTGGCTGAACACTCGGTCACCGCCCGCGGTGGGATTTATCGGATGGTCGACAGAATGCCGTAAGGCCGGAACGCATGCCGTCGATGCTGGTGCTCCGGTCTCACTGTAGCAACAACGGAAGGGAAGAGATGACCACGGGTGTGAGGGAAAAGAGAGGAAGAGAGCGGAGGACACACGGTAGCGCGTCCATGGCACACGCAAGCGGCGAGCACGAAACCAGCACCAGCCGGGGCACGGCGACGACACAACGAAGAGCGATGGGGGCCGTAGAGAGACGACGTGGTCGAACACCCGATCACCGCCCATGACAGGATTTATTGGACGGTCAACAGAACGCCATAAGGCCGGAATGGGGACACGCGCCGGTGGCACGAGCGCTCCCAGCGGGCGAGAGTGCCCTGGGAGGCCTTGGTTTCCTGGGGGGTTAAGATATTGAGATGCATGAGTCTCTAGTCCACGTAAGGATATGTGATAGGATCTGCATTTATATATATTAGCGTGTGGTGAGATGACTGTGCATATGTGACGATGTGGGTGCATTGTGATGTGTGTATAGGCCTTTGTTTTGATGGAAAAGATAAGAACAATGGTGAATTTGTAAGCATATGTACTTACAATGGTGTGGCGTGGACTACAAATCATCAATACATGCGTCATAATCGTGTCGCATCAAGTCATGCTTCCTTTCTCGTGTACGTCCCGAGACCAAGCCAGCCCCCTCTCGCATGTCTTCAATCAAGCCGACCTTCCTTTTATGTGCGCCCGACTGAGTCTGCCTTCAATCCGTCCCGCACGCCACCGCCTCCGACTCAGAATCAATTGATGGTGCCATCCTACAAAATCCAACCAGGTGTCTCGTCCCAGACCCCAAAATCCCTAAAATCATGGCAGCGGACGACCTCAAGCTTTAAATTGACACTGTCGGTATCTCCGCATCATAACTGTGCCCCCCCCCCTCAAATTTGCGGCGGATTCTCGACCCCAACATCATCAACCGTGCTAAATTTCGTAAAATCTACGTCAATAAGGTCATCTGCACCCCAAGCATCCCCGATTGCAACTATAGCGACAACACCGGTGGTGCGTACAGTAGAGCAGGATCCCTTGCACCACCAATGTCTCATGCGTCGTCGGTTGCAATCTTTCCAATCGCCATGGAGACACCTCCAGTTGAAATGAGTTACGTCCATGTAAATCACCCAGTTGCGTTTTATGCTATACTGCAGATACAACTTGATTTGTAGTTGTGATTCAGAAACAATCGAGTTGCAATATGCTCAACAACATAGTTACAACATGATAGATACTCTAGTTACGATATATATTGTCAAGTAAGTACTAATTATAACATGGTAGATACTCTAGTTACAACATGATAAATACTCTAGTGATAACATGGTGAATATTACAGTTACAACATATTAGACACTCTAGCTGCAACATGGTAGACACTCTAGTTACAACATGCATTTTTTAGTGTGAACTGGTTACAATATTGTTGGAGGATGAACTCCTCAAGCAGGGATCCTGAGGGACCCCCTTTGAGATTCGGCCGGGGGATGATTCTGAATCTACCTCGTACGTGGATTTAATACGAGTATATGAGATGTAGGCGGGACGAATGATCGGATGCTGGTGGGAGTAAATACGCAAGGGATTTTAGACAGGTTCGGACCGTATGGAGCGTAATACCCTATTCCTGTGTGTATGCTATTAATGCTCTAGGAATGTCTCTCTGTGGATCTCTTGTGTTACAAGGTTTTTGTCTAAGTCTAGAGCTTCGGTCTCGCTTCGAGCTTGGTGAACCTCTGCTCAGCTTCTCAGACTTGTGTGCTATAAACTTGTTCGCCTTTTCTTCTCTGGGGTGCACCCCCCCTTTTATCCCGTCGGGGAGGTTTGGCGTGCCCAGAAAGGAGGGCACGAGTCCCCATGAGCCATAAATGGAAAGCAACTATCATGGGACTGCAGTTTGATGTTATATGGGGTTGAAAATGCGCCATCGGCCGGTCTTGTCGCCCATTACTCCTGGTTTTAGCAAGTGCAGAGAGGGGACCCACCGGGCAGCTGCCGAACAACCCTGCATGCCCGCTCGGTCAGAGCTGGTCTGACACAACAGGGGGGCAGGCAATATGCCTTGAACCCAGCGACGTTATCTCCAAGCCGTTTCTTTTATGGGCCCGCAGGGTGACGTGCGATGGGACCCGTCGCATTAAATACCCCCACCCCCCTGCCAGGCGGTGGCAGGGGCTGGCGTACTTAATACGACAAGCGTGGGAGGAGTGGTTGGAAGTGACAGACCATGCTCCCTCTTAAATGCAGCATCGGGTCTCTCATCAATTGACACCTCACCGCTGAGCCCTTGTGGGGTCCACCGGCAAGGGACTTCTCAGGTCCTAGGGGAACTCTGGGTGTTCGGAGACTACTGTTCATAGTCCTGAGCACCCTCTCCCGGATATGTCTTTTCTCGGTCCTCGGGGAACTCCGGGTACTCGGGGGCTACTGTTCATAACCCCGAGCGCCCTTTTCTGGAACTGTGTCTTCTCGGGTCCTCGGGGAACTCGGGTACTCGGGGACCACTATTCATGGCCCCGAGCACCCTCTCCCGAAATTGTGTCTTCTCAGGTCCTCAAAAAACTCGAGTACTCAGGGACCACTGTTTATGGCCCCGAGTACCCCTCTTGGAACTGTGTCTTCTCGGGCCTCGGGAAGATAGTTCCCGAGGGAAGACACCACGTGGCATTCTGCTGTCCTAGCCTCGGGACTCGGGGACCCCCGGTTCCCATGTCACCGATAAATATGGTAGACACTCTAGTTACAACATGATGAACACTACAGTTACAATATGATAGATAATTTAATTACAATATGTTGAATAATACAGTTGCAACATGCTTATAGTTGTAACTAGTTGCAATCGCTGCTCGGTCTTTAATGGACCCGCAGGGTTGGTTGGTGGGAGTGTGCGCTCGGTCCGTGGGGTTGACGCGTGCGTCAGAAACTTATTAGCTGCTTGAGCGTATTCTACATTACGCTGCGCACCTAAGTTATATACTAGTATTATACCGATATTTTCTTTATGAGTCGAGACAGAACTGATACTACTGCTGCTAGCAAACAAGTTACATTTTATTTTCTCTTTTCTTTATCATGAGATGACTAAACAAACAAGTTTTTTTTTTTTTTTTGACTTGCGTAAGAAGTTGCAGGCATCCGCCGTTTTTTTAGCAAACCCCTCGCCTTGTACCCATATGCAGCAAACAGTCCACCTATTCGTGGAAAATATAAAAAAGAGCCCCTCGGGGTCGGGGCTCTCCACCTCTGCGGCCGGCCTCGTCTTCTTCTTTCCCACTGACGCCGCCGCCTTCCGCCCCCACCTCCATGGAATTCTTTACCCTTCCTCCCTTCTTCTACTGACTGCCGTGGCGTGGAGTGGAGCGGAGGTGAAGATCCCGCCGCAGCTGCGCCTCTCTTCCTCCTCTCCAAGGCGGCGTCATCCCCTCTTCTCGGCTGCCGTGGGGTGGAGATCCAGGACTTGGATTGACTTCCTGTTTCCCTTTTGTGGTGAGGAATCCCTGGCTCGCTCGCTTCTTCGGATGGATTCTTTGTGTCTTCTTTAGGATCTTTATTTATCTTATTTGCTGCGAGGTGACGCCTCAAATCCAAATCTTTCTTTCTCTCCTCACAACGAGAACCAAAAAAAAAAAAACGATTTTTTTCTCTCCCATCCGTCCAGTTTGTTGCGAATTTGTTTGCTTCGCCTGCGTGGTGGACTGCTAATTCCAGTATGTCATTTTTTTTCCAATTTCTGCGGGGCTTGCTTCAAGTGAACCTGCATGCCCCACGTTATGCCCGCCCCTCCATTGTACAATGTTCTACGCCGCATACATGCATCCGCTAATAATCCTACATATTGCATTGCGGATCATACTTGTTCAAATGAAAATGATCACATCCTTCCTGTGTTTGTCTACCTCCCCAAGAGGTTGGTTAGTTTGGTTTCAGACTTAATTTGGCCTGTTTGGAACATGAACTTTCTCCTGACAAGCACACATATTTCCTTCTGATTTGCACACGAACACGCCTTAAAAATAGAAAATCTTGTATGTCTTAATTGTGACAAGGGTGCTCTTCACGACCCATGCATTTTAGACTAGTTGGTATTTTTTAGGAATCACAATGTTCGGTGTAGGTCAATTGTGCTGTTACGTTGCCGTGAACTGACACTTAGGAATTCCAATTTATGGGACCATTTTCCAATAATTCCTGGTATAATACTACGACACATTGACACCCCCTAGTCAATGTTATCTGGTTATCAATATAGAAAATCTTTCAACCATTCTATGTATATATGGCATTGTGTCATCATACTCAATGCTTAAAGGAACAGAGCTACAATGTATACTTCTTATGTAACAGAACAGCAAAGAAAATCCAAATGGAAGAAAAAAGAGCACTTTTGTTGTATTCTCCTGGAATTTTTTTATTAAAACATTTTATTAAGCATCTAGGGCTTCGGCATCAGGGGTTTTGTTGGCATGTATCAAGGACCTGTTTTGCCTGCTTGCTGCTTCAGTGTCACCTTTTGGGTATATAAGCTGAAGTTAAGGCCAAACAGGGTTATTATTTTTTGGACTCATTCTTAAGCCCTCCTCCACCTAGAAACCTGCAAAATGTGAGTGCTGTTTGGAATTAACCTGTAGGTCTAAACTCTAAACCCCTTTTGTACTAGAAGATCCATAAAGATGCCGGTGGGAGAGGGTTCAGGCTTATAGTAGAAGCCCCAATGAGCTAGCTTATTGGACATGTTTGAGTTTGGCGTAAGCTTGACCAAACAACCCCGTATTCTCACTGTACAAATTTATGTGCTTGACCTAAAGTTTAACTTGTCTTCAAATTGCTTGCCAATCTACTTATTTGAGCTTTATTTGGCATGATCTTTATGTGCTGTTATTGCGACTGACTTATATGACTTATCTTTCAAGGACTGCTGAGCCTAGCATGGGCCTCTTTGATGAACCAACTTACATCGGTTTTGATCCATAAACTCCAATAAATTGACTTATGAGAATACACCATGGAAGCCACTTGGCAGCACCAAGAACCAAAAAAAAAAAAAAGAAACATATAGATTCTAAATTTTCCAGTTCTCTAGAAAGCCTCTCTTGTAACTTGTAAGCCCAAAAATCTGCTAATAGCAGTTGCGGCATATCCTTGTAGCCAGCTTCAGCTTGACCTTGTTCAACTATTGTGTTTTAGCTTTAGGAGCTCCATAACTTGGTTGTGGAAATCTACGCTAGACTTTTTGTGTGCATAATCCAGTAGGCTGTTTGACTTGGCACTGCTAGTTTGATATACAGCTAATAGTACTTCCTAAGCCCTATATATTGATTTGCATCAACTTTTTTTTTTCAGGTCTGTCGTTGATGGGCCGCATGGAGTTCAGCGGTGGATAGATAGAAGTCTAAAATTCCACATTTGACGTCATTGAAAATTGTGCTTTGATATATTAACCAGTATGTCCCTCTCTTCTTGCCTGCCCCCGCCCCCTGTTTTTCTCTATCCCTGCTTCTGCTAATCTGAACATAGACATGGCTAAACAAAAGATTCTGCAGCATCACAGTCAACTTCCCTCGCGTTATATGAGTTGACACCATATCTTTCCATATACTAGCGCCATATCCTTCACAACAATACTGCTGTTCTCTTTATACTTATAACAAACAGAAAGTATGGGGCTATTGACCATAAAGAATGAGTGCAAGAAGTAGCATTATAGCCCTTTTATGCACCATCTCCTTTTGTGTACACTTTTCTTGTTAGGCACTACCTTATTTACCAAAGTATATGTTGTTATGCTTTTCATTTGGATGACAAGGGTCATCATAGCTACAATTCGTAAACATTGGTATCAATTTTATGACTAGTCATTACTACCGTATGCAGTTTCATTGTCATCCACATCTATTACTATATGTTAGTGAGTTCTTAATCTTCAAAATGGATGAAGCACCATGATGTGATTGTATTTGAGTATTTTATCCTTTGGCCAACCACAGAAAAGAATACTTGCAAATTCCATGCCCAAAGAAAAAAAACTTAATCAACATTGCTGGCGTGCAAATCTCAAAATTAATCATTTCATTAGTTAATCATAATGTTAGAAAGTTGTTATATATGCATGGAGGCACACATGCTACTCCATATTATCGTTCACCTTGCACAATCTCATTCTGGGATACTAGTAAAGAAACTCCCTGATGTAGAACTTGCAATATGCTGTTTGATTTTAATTTTAGTTGCCTAATGTTTGGATCCCTGCTGTAGAACTTGCAATATGCTGTTTAGTCTAATGCTTGGATCGTTTTCTCTCTGGTATCAACAGTTTCTTTTCTTTTGACCTGGTACTGTTTCAATTACTTGTTATTTAGATTGTATCAGAATATATGTAGTCAAGAAAAACTCGAGATAGTGTTATTTTGACTCATTTTATGTCATTTTTTATGAGAAGCAGAACATTATATGTGTTCGTAGCTTATGGGTTGTTCTAGTTGATAACATACTGTGCACTTAATTTCGCAGTTCATGTTGAGGACAAAGCAACTCGGCACACTAACACAGTGTGCGCGATCCTTCTATCTTAATGGATCAAGGTGCACAGATGGAGCTTCATGCACTTGCCCTGATGATGAGACTAGTGTTCCACAAAGGCAGACTGCAAGTGGTATTGAGCAGAAGTATCATTCAACCCACAGAGCTTCTGTGAAGACTCAGCTTCCTGTACAACATGCTGTTGGATCAGTTGGTCGTTCTACTGGCTACCCAGCTCCAGCTGTTCATGCCATTTCCTCCACCTCAACTCCAGAAAAGGAGCCTGCATCTATCAACAGGGGCAGTCATCCTCGTAACCATCAGGTTCTAGGAAGTGATCATGTACAGCCATCTAAGCAGACTCCCAGAAGCATTTCCCAGTCTGGAATTGCAGGAACTGGTGTATATTCTGATCTGGTTAATTTCAAATCCGCATCTAATAATGGAAGCACCGATCAGGCTCCACAGATGGCTACTAACTATTCTTATCAGCCATTATCTGATAGCCGTTCTTCTAATAACAAGGCACATGATCAACGTAGCTTTCCTGAGGCAAAAGTGCCTTACAACCCTTCCATGAAAAATGATTTTGGGAAGGGGGCCCCTAGAGCTGGCTATGCGAAGCCAAGGCAGAGTTTTTCAGGGCCATCTGTTACGGTTTCTGGTTCACCATCACAAATAAGGAATACTGTTCAGCAGCATGCAAACTATCATTCTAATAATTTCAATTCAGACGCCAGGCAAGAGGACATTCAAACTCGGAACCTGTCAGTTCTGAATGGTTTTAGTAGTTCTGGCAACAAATCTCAGGTTCCTACAGGATCAATAAAAGCTCATGGTGGCGGACCTCAATCTAACTTAAGGTCATTGAAGTCACTTCAGGCAGTTGAACAGTATTACCACACACTGCAGCAAATGAAATGGGGTCCCATGACAGAACATGTTCTGGATAGTCTTCATTGCAAGATAGATGCATTTCAGGCTAATCAGGTACTCAAACTGATTCATGACCACACTGTCGCTCTCGGTTTCTTTCAATGGTTAAAGCAGCAACCTGGGTTCAAGCACGATGGTCATACCTACACAACCATGATAGGCATCCTTGGACAGGCCAGGCAATTTGGCACACTGAGGAAACTTCTTGATGAGATGAGCAGAGCTCAATGCAAACCAACTGTGGTAACATATAACAGAATAATACATGCATATGGTCGTGCAAATTATCTAAGGGAGGCTGTTAAAGTATTTGAGGAAATGCAGGAAGCAGGTTATGCACCTGATCAAGTTACATATTGTACATTGATTGATATCCATGCTAAATCAGGATACCTGGAAGTTGCTATGGATTTTTATGGCAGGATGCAAGAAGTAGGCCTGTCACCAGATACTTTCACCTACAGTGCCATGGTTAATTGCCTTGGAAAAGGTGGTCAATTGGCAGCTGCTTATAAGCTTTTTTGTGAGATGATTGAAAATGGCTGCACACCTAACCTTGTTACTTACAACATTATCATTGCGCTCCAGGCCAAAGCAAGAAATTATGCAAATGTTGTTAAGCTGTACAAGGACATGCAAGTTGCTGGATTTCGTCCTGACAAAATAACATACAGCATTGTTATGGAAGTTCTTGGTCACTGTGGTCATCTGGATGAGGCTGAAACTGTGTTCATTGAGATGAGACGTGATTGGGCTCCCGATGAACCTGTATATGGTCTCTTGGTGGACCTCTGGGGCAAAGCTGGCAATGTTGACAAGGCACTCGGATGGTACCACATGATGCTCCAGGATGGTTTGCAGCCTAATGTCCCTACCTGTAATTCCCTCTTGAGTGCTTTTCTGAAGATGAGCAGGTTTCAAGATGCCTACAGCGTGCTTCAGAACATGCTTGTCCAGGGACTTGTTCCATCTCTGCAGACTTACACCTTGCTGCTCAGCTGCTGTACCGAAGCTCATTTGCAGATGGGCTTATGCTGCCAGCTCATGGCAATCACTGGACATCCGGCTCACATGTTCTTGCTGTATTTGCCTGATGCAGAACCTGGTGGCCAGAATGTTAGAGATCACACCAGGTATTTCTTGGACATGATGCACAGTGAGGACAGAGAGAGTAAGAGGGGTTTAATGGATGCGGTCATAAACTTCTTACACAAGTCTGGTCTCAAGGAGGAAGCAGGTTTTATATGGGAGGTTGCTGCGCAGAACAATGTATACCCAGATTCTTTGAGGGAGAAGGGCTCGTCATATTGGCTCATCAACCTTCACCTGATGTCTGAGGGCACTGCAGTGACTGCACTGTCCAGGACACTAGCCTGGTTCCACAGGCGGATTCTGACATTGGGCACTGGCCCTGATAGAATTGACATTGTCACCGGCTGGGGCAGGAGGAGCAGGGTAACTGGATCATCGCTGGTTAGACAGTCCGTTCAGAAGCTCCTGAACCTCTTCGAATTCCCATTCTTCACCACTCGAGGAAATACTGGCTGCTTCGTCGGATGTGGGGAGCCACTCAATAAATGGTTGCACAATCCTTATGTTGAGCGCATGCATTTGTTGTAGTGGCTAGTGAGGTTATTGATCAGAAATAAAGGACTTAATTAGATAGGTGCAGTTTTGTGAAAGAATCAGCTTGGATAAAGTTCCAGTGCACCTGCTCTAGTTTGGTCTGAGTGTGTTAGTCAGGTGTAGTGTGGTAGTTGAATGGTTGCTTGGAAACTATTTATTGTGATTGCGATAACATTTAGAGATTGCATTGTTGCGTTTAGCATGAGATAAATTGGTCAAAATTAGTCAGTGAGAATTGTTTCATGTTTCAGTACATCAGGTGTTCATGGTTCCAACTCTTCTTTCAACTTGATTGACAAGCTGATAGCTACTGCTAACATATAATCTTGTCGAAAAGCCATTGTATTCAATATTGATCTTGTGAATGTCTAAGACACAGGAACTACAACTCTTTCTGAGCTCTGATCAGTAAGTACAATTCAAAAGTTGCTCAACTAGAGGAGTGCTTCATGGTCACACCTGAATCAACTACTATATACTATACTAAAGCCTGGAATCGGTGAAATCTCAGAGCTCTGCTACTGTAGCAGTGGGCCTATGTATGTACATACATATAGGTATACATGTACACGCATATACGTGTGTATATATACGTATAGGTATATATACGTGTGTGTATACGTATAGGTATATGTATATATACATGTATATATATGTAATTTTCTTTTTCGGACATTCTAGAAAAATGTTCAAATAAATATTAGTTACATTAATAAATCAGCTGAAAAAAATCTAAAATGCAAAGAAAAATATCTAAAACTAAAAAAATATGAAACGAATTATTTTAAGTTAGTATTACTTCCACCTACATGTTAAAACTATGTGCATGCATAAAAGTACTATTGTTTTCTCTATAATCAATTAAATGTATTTAACATTAATAATTTTATAAATAAATATTGAAATGTATAAAATTTGTGAACTTAATTTTTTAGTTTTTTTTATTGTACTCTATACAGTAAAATAAAAACGGATGCGCCAATCATACTAGTACGCCTAACAACAACTACTATCAACGTAGCTCCCTGAATCCTTGTCATCTTAGCTATCCTCCGCGCGGCCACAAATTTGGTCAGCCAAATTTCTACTTGGGAATCCCAGAACCATCCCTGAACAATGGAGTATCTTTCATAGCTCAATCCATTTCCTTCTGTGATCTTTCCAGTTGCAAAGACGACTGCTGTTTGAGATTTCTACTTGATGCCAATGTGCCAATGCTTGTCCCAGCTATATACCCACCAGTCCATGCATCCTGTGGAAAACAAAGAACAAGTGCTAGTTGCGTACCTTTTGTTCTCAATTAAAATGTGAACTATTTAATCCAATTTTCATTCAATTACTTGTCTCCAAAGTTTGTTATGAAATTATTTCTCTATTAAGAAAAGTGAAATTCTTCCATAAAATTTATATTGCTTACCTAAAAATTGAACGGGGTGTGCTAATTCGTGCTTCCGACAGCTAAACGATAAGCCTCAGTTGACGCCTCCGCCTCCAGCTCCCGCTCTCTCGACGTGCCCGCCTCCGCCTCTGGCTCCCTCGATGTGCTCCCCGCCACCCGTCCCTCCTTCTTTCTCGCTTTCGGTGACCCTCGGCGTGCTCACCTATGAGGAACGCTGATGTCATAAGAGGGGGTAAATTAAGATATTTAGAAAACTAAAATAAATTAGCTTTAAAAACTTCACATGATAAACCTATATCAATTTTTATCTAAATGTGCTCTAGGTTTATCTATTATGTCTACTCTATCGCTCAAGAGGATTACAACCTACTCTAGTAAGATAAATTGCAAGTATGTAAATAAGGTACAGAGATAAACTTGGCACAAGGAATTTTTATCCCGTGATATCGATAGTATGAATGTCACCCCTAGTTCACATTGGAGCTCCACAAAGAATATGCTCTCGGTCGCCAAGTCTCTTTTGGTCATGACTCTTGAGCTACCAAGTCACCAAGATAATATCTCAAGCACGATGAGCCACCAAACCACCAAATCAAGGTCTCACAACTAGCCTCTCTTATAGTCACTTGCCGCCGTGATCACTTCGGAGCTTGAGCCACCAAAGCAAGGGTCTCTGCGTCCCCGTACACATCTCTTGCCGCCACTCCACACAAGTCAGATGGTCAACAAACTTGAGCCACCAAGGCCCAAGATTCCAACAAGTCATCAAGACTCTAAGGCGCCGACGTACCACTCAGTACAAGCTAGGATCACTTATTGATTCCTTCTTGAAGTTGCAACACCTAGCTACAACTCACTCTAGGTTTATAAGCACTAAACACACTCTAATCTTATACTTAATCACCTTGGATGATCACTTTAAGCATTTTGATGGTTTGAATATCTTCTCAAGTGTATATGAGCTTCCTCTAGACTACAGCAGCATGCCACATGTCAAAATGACTAAGTGGAGAAATATTTATAGCCTCAATCCCGCCAACTAGCTATTTTTCAACGGCTCAAAAAATTGTTAATACCAGATGATCCAGTGAGAACAATAGTACTAACACTGGATCATCCTGTGAGTACAAACTCAGAAACTAGCCATTGAAACTCCACTCGCAGCCTCTGTGAACACCAGACACTTAAGTGTGCGTTCAAATCCATCACCAGACCTTCTAGTGAGTTATCTTGAGCCATCCAAGCCTTTGCAGTCTCTCTGTGTAAAATGCTCTGATGCATTCATCCGGTGTTCATTCTATTCACGCGGGACCATCCGGTGAGTGGAATCTTCTATTCTTTTCCCTGAAAATGCTCCGGTGCAACTATCTCTGTGATCACCTGACTATCCGGTGAGTTTATTTTTATTCTTCAGCACTTGCAGTCGCCTCTGCAAGAAATGCTCCGGTGATATACTTTGGTGTATTCAAACCAAGCATCGGACATTCCAGTGGGTTGATCTTCAGTCTTCTGCACTCGCATTCTTCTCTGCAAGAAATACTCCGGTGTTACCCTGTGCAGATCACCAGACTATCTGGTGAGGTCCTTAGTCTTCTCCTCCATTGTCAAAAATACTTCGGTGAGTTTAATACACAGAGCACCAGGCTATCCGGTGAGGCTACCAACCTCTGTATATAATGCTTTGGTGAGTGCAAACTCTTCTACACCGGACCTTCCGGTGAGGTCAATTCTCCTGGGACTTCTTCAATTCAATCGAACTTTATCCCGGCCGCGGGGGCTTCTTGATGTATTGCATACATGAGATCTACTAATATATATTCTTGATAAACATGCTAGTCTCAATGATTATATTCTCATTAATTACTAAAATAATAATCATAGCCTAATAGAACTATTTTCGCTACATCGCTCCCGCCCCACCCTCCTTCACCATCTCCGGTGGCTCCCTGCCGCCGGATCCACCGCCCACCGCCACGCTAATCAAGGCTATTGCTTTCACGCCAACACCACCAACGCTGCCCACCAACGGTCCTCCACTGCCCGGCCGACGATGCCCCCGCCACCCTGCCTCTCTACAAGGAACCGTCCAAATAATATTCTAATTAATCACCAGGGGATCATTATTCATAATCACAACCTCGATGAATAACAAGAATATTATCCCGGTAGTCCCGGCACGTGTTTTGTGCCTAAGATCGGAACACATGCCTTCCAACATTTAGCATCACAACATAGCTTAAGAAAGAGCAAGTAATTAACATTTATATTACAAGTCTTTAGTTATGCAACCATTTGCAATAATTTATAGCAAACGATAACAACAACTATGCAGCGGAAACATAAACCTATACAACAAAAGAGAGTGGAGATACATGCCCTTAGGCTCCACCCTAAAAACACGACCTCCGTGAGTAGGATGATTTTACTCTTGCCCGCCACCCTGATCGGCAGGCACGAACTAGCCAAACATCGACTCTTCCTCACCAGCAGCACCTGAAAATACAGGCACGAGTACGAAGGTACTCGCAAGATTTAAACCATATAGAGCATATATACATAACTCGACTCTAAGGATTATGCATTGAACCATTAGCAAAGAAAAAACCACATGGTTAAGTTAAACGTAAGCGGTAAGCAATCTAGACATATAGATGTGAGCAACTAACTTAACCAACAAAACATAATTCTACCCAGCAAAAACTAACTGAACATAAGTAATTGGAACCATTATGAACATACATGTAACAAAGACCAACACAACCATCTTCCACATATCCAATCATCAACCACAAGCGAAAACTCTATGACCGATGCAGATGGACAAAAGCATGCTCATGACCGAGAGCGTGGTATTTCGAAATATTTTTACTCCCTGCAGAGGGATACTCCTGGACCCACATGACTTGAGGATCATACGGCTTGCATGATCATACAGATCCATACAAGGGGTACTCATGTCAAACTTTCCTAATAAACCCCAACTATTTGGATCATGCATCGCTCGGCGCGGAGGTGCTAGAACTACTCCCGGAGCAAACTAGCAACTCTTACAAGTCCGTCCGCTCACACCGTCGATGTTCACACCCAAATGATCACAGCTACAGAGATATTCAGCTCGCCTTAACATTAGATCGGCATGTGGTGAGTAAGGTAAGTGCTAAAGCCGACTACACCGACAATCGGTGCTTAAATGACGCAAGCGGTCTACGGTGTCCGGGTTCCTCTTGCGGCCTGCCCCCAGGACTTTCCTCCAGAGCAGATAACACCCTAGCACCGTCAACATCTCATCTCATACTCACCACTCATCAAACCATCTCAACATCATTAAGCATTTGTATCCATAAGTGAGCCCTATGCTCGCCAACAACGGATGCACTGTCGTTCGACTTCTACCGTTGACCTATGCATTGCTAAGCATATCGAAAGACTCTTAAACATCGACCAAGCTACCAAGATTACAAGGATATGAATATGCAATTTAACATAGGTTCTACCCCACCAACCCGACACTGACTTACTAACCATGCAAACATACATAAGGCATAGCTTATCAATTTTAGACTTTATTCAATTGAACAAAATGGTGCAATATGCTTAGTTGCTTACCTTGCTGCTCAGGTGGCTGCCTATAATTACCCAAGAAACACTTGCAGAAATTTGGAAGATTAGAATTGTCTTCAACCACGGTCGTATCAGCGATCGGCTCCTTATTCACTAAAGAAAATCGCATGCAATGATGAGCATGAGTGAAATACAATAATGCATGCTACAATATGCACATGATAAATTTCCATAAAATATGCCATATAAAGCATGAAAACATTTTTTCTAGATAGAACAAGTCATAAGGAGACTAGAAAAAATTGGTTTCACCCATTTTGGGCTTGCGATGAATTAACGGTGAATTAATGAAGCTTTAACTTAATTAATAAATATCAGAAATTGAATTAACTATTTAATGTCTGGGGACATTTTTAATAGGTCGATTAGGTTATTATGAAACCAACAAAATTGGTTTCGTAATTCTTGGAGCTACAGAGAATTTATTATGAATTTTACAAGTTTCAGCAAACAGTAAACTGTACTGGAAACGGTTCTGTCTGAGTGACCGCGGTCAGACCGCCAAAAGGGGTGGTTAGACTGCCGGGAGTCAAAGTCTGACCGCCAGCGAACAAAGAGGTTTGGGTTCTGGCGGTCAGACCGGCCCGAGGGGCGGTCGGACTCCTAGAACGGCGGTCAGACCGCCCAGAAACGCTGTCAGACCGCTGTATGCGGCCGAGGGAACTTGGTGAGCTCGCTGGTGATCATTCCGGTGATTCCGGTGGCTTTTGGGGTGTGGATTTGACCTAGAGCATCATCTTGACCTCCTCTACCGCATATGACCACACGCATAAGCCAAAATCCACCAAAACATCAAGAACTCATGAACTTCAACCCTAGCTCCAAATTCTTAGATTTTTACCAACCATTTCATGCATCCATACCATAGGAGCCTAGGAGACTCACCCACGGTGCTTATAGAGTTGGGTGACCGTCGGATGACAAAGGAAAAAGAGGAAATCGCTCAGGAGACGAAAAAATTCGGTGTTCTTCACGTTTCAACCTTAAACACCAAAAGATATCAAATCCGGTCCAAATCCTTCGGGAAAGAGCAAACGAATTGGAGGGATGGTAAGCTTATGAGCTAAGGATCGTGTGAGTACCACATGCATACTTCAAATCCTTCTCTTGAGATCGGATTTTGGGAGAAAGGGAGAGAGAACTTGAGAGGGAAGGGAGAGGGAGTTACTCCTTTGCTTGGTCGGTTGAGCACGGGGGAGGCACGGGTGAGGGAGCAGGTGGGTGGGGCTGCTGCCTAGGAGGGAGAGAGAGAGAGAGGTGGTTGGCCCATCTAGTGGGGCCCACGTGCTAGAGAAAGGAGTCTACTTTAACTGCGAATTCTAGTATTTTCTCTCCTAAATTTCTTTCTCTTATCTAATTAATTCAGAACGAAGTACTCTAGTGTGTTAAAATAGCTTACCTCAAATTTAATTATTACGCTAATGATGTATGATTAAACTTAATCACACGATTATGGAACTTGGGATGTGACACCCCCCCCCCCCGCGGGCGCCTGCCACCTCCGCCTCGCCTGTGGCCACACCCGAACCTCCTCTAGACCCGCTGACTTGGGCCACTGCCCCCTGAACCCTAACCCCGAGTGGCCGCGCTTGGGCTATCGTGTGGGCCACGACTTCCCAAGTCTCGGGCGCCCGTGAAACAGAAATTTCGAAATTGAACCCGCCTGTGACCCCATCAACATTGAGTACCTACAGCAAGATCACTCTTTATATAAGATAAATTGTAATATTGTTTTTCCAGAATGTTGCAAATTCAAGAACAAAATATTACCTCTCCTGCAAAGAACAGATTTGGCTGTTTCTTGCTTTCCATAGTGCCAAGTGATATCTTTAACAACAGGGAAACAAGTTAGGTCTATATGCAAGTTGATTCATGTTCAAGAAAACTGCAGTTAAGATTTAGAACCTCTGAAATTGTAACACCTCCGGCAGTCACAAATTCATCTTTAACTTGGCCCTACATATGATGATAGGATAGCTGATAGTGAGTCTTGACAGAAATATTGTTGGTGTCCTATTTGAAGGACTCGTAAATTTCAGTCGGCATATTAGCATATCACACACCTTGCCAACAACCTCAAACATCCATTGTTTTAAACCGAAGGGCTATTGTGTTTAGATGGTTATTTGGCATGGAGGCCCAGTGCATATCACCATCCAAACTCTGCAAAGGTAAGACTTTGCCTGATGAAATTCTGATTCAAGGGATTAGTAAAGCGCTATTTAGTAATATTATTATGACCTCCTGTTCTAGCAGGAATCTCCAGAATCTCTTCACCAGGCCAAACTCCGTGGGAAAGGTGTTATTTACTTATTGCTTCTGTAGGGACTAAAACTTCTTAGTACAGCTTAATTAATTTTTGCTATAACAATCAGAATGTTCGCATCATTACAGGGAATATTTTTGTAATAAATTATGAGACCATTTAAAATTTTTATTAAAATGCTCCAATATGACACAGAGCAGGAAGTTGCAGTAATTATCCATCTTTGTAATATCAAGGGTTGACATATACTGAAATAAGTAAGATTCGAATTATTGAAACCATTTGCAAGATGCACTTTTTTTCAACTTACTAAAGCAAAGGACAATCAAGTGGAGTTTTACCGGCAACAAATTTAGATTATTTGATGAAGACTTAAAGCATTAGCTTCATCATGTAAAGGCAATAGTGCAGAGAAAGAAATCGACCGCATGCTGATCTTTGTGCTGGAATAGGATGTGCTTCACGTACTCAATATGAATGTCAGGTATGAAGTCAACCATAAGCTTTCCTGCGTTGAAAGAAAGGCATGGATTTCAACAAGGAAAGTGGAGACTATTGACTATTATTTCTATTTCTTCCTTACCACAGTAAAATGTCACTAAAATGGAAGTTATCATGTATCTGATGAAAGACAAAACGCAGCAGCCATTGCTAAATGAAGGTAAATTTGAGATATTGCATAGTAGTACCATGGATGTTCAAATGCTCTGAACAATGTAAATATGCTGAATATGAAATTTAACATAATTGCATCGTTAATGTTAACAAATTTGCCCGCAGGTATAATTCCCTAAACGATGTAAGTCAGCCATTGCTCTGAACTAGCAAATGTATCAATGAAAGAATATAACAGACTACTCTATGTGCTGGACTTCTGGATCTACTCAACGCAGCCATGATCAGAGTAACATTAGAAATACAATTAGGTGTCATTCCCCAGTTGTCAATAGACTGCAATTCCTGTACAGTTTCTTTGCATCAAACATTGGTAGTTGCACCGATATAGTTCACGTGCACCCCATGCAGACAATCGAAGAACAACAGGCCCACTAAGCCCCCATTGTGTTACTAACATTGGCTCAGTCTGTAAAGACAAACACTTTAGTGTTCTATGACTGCTTTTCTACGAGACAACCAATTGTCGAGAACAGATTAACTGTTCACCTGAGTTAATTCAGGAACACTTTTTTTGGACGCCATCTAGCTTCAGTTTTGCTTTGACTGTTGGAAAAGTAACCTACACAGCAGGTGAAAAGGGTAATAGTCGTTGCTTTCCTCTACTTCTGTTAACTTGAAGAAACAAAAATCCGCTGCGCTATTAGTTCTTTTTTAAGAAGCAAGTCATGCAGTTTTATCAAGTTCCTTGGAGTAACCTAAGATATGTGGCAACCGATCCGGGAAATACACAGAGGAAATAACTTCTTGGAATGGTTACAACCAGAAGTCTAGAAATACCCGGCAGCTGGAACAAGGAAAACACATCCACTTTATATGCAATTTTACTAACTCCAATTAAAATGCATGCGGTTTTACAGTACGAATGCCGAAATTTCACTCCTTTGTGACCGGAGAGAACACATCTTAGCATGGGGAATGGCAATAGCATTTGTGCATGAATACCCCCAGAGCGCTCAGCCAGTCGCTTGTCTTCAATTTTAAATGTGAATAAGCTGGGCACTGGTGCCATAATGTGAATAAGTACAGATACCAAGTTCTACGCATGAACAAATGTAGGAGGAGGGGGGGGGGCAAACGTGAGAGGGTTATCCGAGAGTGTACAGTTGCTATAAGTCGATGCTACTACACAAGCTATGCTCACATGTGATTGTCGTGTGTGGTGTGACGGGATTAGGACTCGAATGTACGTCTCTGACTACTTCAAGAAGAAAGCTCTATTCGACATTTGGAACCATAAGTATACGGTTTTAGGATTTATGGTTCTTTCATGAAGGAACCTGTGTTCAATTGTATGTTCATTTCTAATCCCGACAAGATGAAGTAGAAGAAGAGATGACACAAGACTACAAGGCTCCGTAATGATATGGACAAAATAGAATCTGGTCGTCGCGTGAAATGGTGTAGCAAGTGCAACGAAAACAAGGCACACTTACAAGAAATACACCGTTGGTACTCCAAGTGTTAAACCCACAGAAGCAGGTCCTTTCGGCTCAGCTGTAGATGGGAGACATCTTCATCCTCGTTGATCGTCAGTTTCATCGACTCACTGAAGTGGGCCACCTCAACCAGTTGACACAGCGGAAGTGGGCCAGCAGCACACAACATACAAACATAATACAATAAGCGAGCAACACCGATAACAAGCCGTATAAAATGTTGTAATCTGTGTTGTGATGGTCCAACGAATGCTTTTCTTGTTTAGTTTGTGGTATGTCCATCTTGTACCATCGGCTCCTCTCCCAGCATGCCTGTCTGCCATGTTCACTTAGACGCTGCACCCACCGGTACATCTGACTTTAGTCGCCAAGCCATAGAGGTTGTCTTCCACCCTAACTTCTGACCACTTCTACGGTGGCCCCTCAGCGAGGCAGTACTTCTCCAGGGCCACTAACCCGCAATACAGTTGTGTGCGTAGGCTAGAAATTCTTTCTTCAACTCCGGTGACCCTCATTACGGTGGCATAGCGTCCAGGCCAGCCTTCACCGATGTCGGTGACCACTTCTACACCAGCAGCGGGTCCATGTAGCCTTCCTCCGTGGACCTGGGTCCTTTGAGTTCTCGCATCCTCAGCAGGAGGATCAACCATCTCGTGTACTGGCAATTGTCAGGGTTGTCGTCGGAGACCTACATAAATATGAAGGTTACAATTTATAATATTTTAAAAAAATGATATGGACAGTCATGGTGATATAGTTCTCATTGTACCAAGAGGACGTCGAAAGAATCAATACCTCCCATGAATACTCCCATCATACATCTTAATGACACAATCATAGCCATGGGAGCACTTGGGCCACGGCTTATTCAGGTGCTCGTAAATCCTTAGGTGACTTGGAGGATGGAAATAACTCCTATCCTGCAAAGGGAAGTTGTAAAGAGGCTCCTTGTACTCAGTTGGACCAAACGAACCCTTACATCTCACCGCCAGCCTCCCTGTCCCCCTTCTTCCTTGCCCCCTCGCTCCCTTACCCTCCATTGAACGTTGTGGCTTCAGTTTTTAGATACATGAACCTTTTATAAATGCATTTTAGTAGCATACGTCCTTTTACCGTGACGTAATATTACTATCAAATTTGTGTTACCCGCACACATGCAATCGTGATAATAAAATATGTGGTCCATTTCAGACATAGGCTTTTGTAGACCTAGCCTTTTCAGACTGTCATAATAATTGTCATTCTTACCGCCTCGAAATAGCTCGTCATGAATTCCTAGAGGAACCACCCTATGGGAGTGCCACAATGACACGAGTGTCCATTGTGTAGGTGTGGCGCTGGAGCTCGAATGTCAACGTCCTTCGAGGTCCAGAATTTTGGTAGGATGTTCTTTATATGTCCGGAGCTTGACGAAGATTTCATTGTGCGTCTCTCTCTTTGCCTTTGTCCACACCTCCCAATTATACATTGAGTATATCACTTTTAACTTTGGGTTTATTATCCTAAGACTTATCGTTTCAAGAAATGGATCGACCTTGTTAAGCCACCATACTGTGAGGGCTACATCAGAGAGGCTAAAACAAAATGTGAGTATAAGATAAGGATGAAGGAAGCACGGTTGCAGCTGTAGCGAAAATGGCCCTATTATGCCATAAGTGTGATTTTTATGCTTAATTAAAATATAGCCATTGGGACTAACATGTTTGTCAAGAATATATGTCAGTAGATCTCATGGATGCAATACATGAAGAAGCCACCGCAGCCGGGATAAGTTTGGTTAAATAGTCCTAGGAAAATTTACTACACTAGAAGGTTCGGTGGTCAGAGGGCTATAGATACCGGAGCATTTTTGTGAAAAGAAGCCAAAGAAGTTTTCATACACCGGAAGGTCCAGCGTTCGGAGTTGAAGACAGCGAATGCTTACACCGGAGCATTTGTTGCAGAGAGGTTGCAATAGTGGAAGACCAAAGATCAACACGCTGGAAGGCCCGACGATGAAAATATGCACACCGAAGGTTTCACCGAAGCATTTAACAGAATGTGTGAAAAATCCTGAAAAGAGGGTGTTGTACACACCGAAAGGTCCAGTGATGAAGATTGTGAATGCTGCAGCTTTTTGCACAGAGAAAAAGTGGCGTGGTCAGGCTCAGGTCTGAAAGGACAATGATGTTGCCTAGAGGGGGGTGAATAGGCGTTTTTATAAAATTTCGTCCCCTTTTATTGTTGACCTAAACTTGCAGCGGAGAATAAACTAACGAATATTTCACAAGTAAAAATCCTAAATATGCTAGGCTCAACTAGTGCACAATCACCCAAAATAAATGTAAAAGCTATAATCCTAGGGTGACAAAGATTATTCAAAATGAACAAAAGATATGTAAGAAAACTCTAGTTGAAAATTTTGAAAACATTGTTTACCGAAGGTTCCGGGTTCAATCCGGAACCTCCAGGTTTAGATCTGATTATACAGAATCCGGACCTTCCGGGTTAAAACCGAAACTTCCTGGTTCAGCAGAGAATAAACTCGAAATTGAAATTAAAGGACACCTAAGGAGTTCTAGCTCAAACCAAGTGAAGTCGTGTGTTCCAAATGATAATTACAAGTAGATCCACGGAAAACCTACAATCAATTTCACACAAGCAAGTAGATCGAGCAATATGCATAAATGTTAAGCAAGAACTCAAGAACAAGGATACAAGAGAGTAGAGATAAGATTTGTTTTCCGAAATTCGGATACCTTCTCTAGAGGTTCCTACATCTCCGTTGATGGGTTTAGTCACACTTGAGCCGGGTCTCTCTCAATCCTTTTCCTCTCCAAGCTCAGTCACATTTCAGCTTGTGTTTTCACTCTTGATTTTTCCCCTTCTAGAGGCGAAATCGAAGCCTTCATAAATTTTCCGCGACACACCACAATCTTGGGTGCTCACCGGCGAAGCCTAGCCGCCTAGGGGATTGAATCCCCAAGAGTAACAAACGCTTTGCAAACTTCTTGCTAATGAACTCGAGTGCTCAAGAGGAGAGTTTAGCTCAGTTGCACTCAATCTTCTAATCTCCACACTATCGTTACACAGTATTACAAGATCTTCCATTAATGGTTTCAGGTAGACATCGATATCATTGCCAGGTTGCCTCGTCCCTAGCATCAGCACCGGCATTGTAATGTACTTCTGCTTCATACACAACAAAGGAGGAAGGTTGTAGATACATAGAGTCACAGGCCAAGTGATATGACTACTGCTCATGTTGCCTAATGGATTCATCTTATCCGTACTCAACCAAAATCTTATATCTCACACTAAAATAGAGTGGGGAGAAGTTCTTTTGGCTCTAGAATATCTTTCGTGCCCAAGCAGCAAACAAGGGTGGGGATGAGAGAGTATTTATACCCTTGCTCCAAAAACTAGTCGTTAAAGGCTTTTTTGGCCTAACCCGGATACTCCGAGTTCAACCCAGAACCTCTGAGTAAAACATTTAGACCTTAACCGAGCATTCCTGCTCGAAGTAAAGTTCAGAGACTCTGGCAATCCGGATTATCCGAGTCAACCCGGAACATCCGGATAAAACACTTAGGCCCTAACATACCACTTGGCTCGGAGCTAAACCCGGAGACTCCGGCAAACCTGGAGTATCCGGATCAGCCCGGAACATCTGAGTTCAGCACAGCTGGCCCTCTAAAAACGATGATAACTTTTGATCCCGAAGACCGATTTCAACAATTTTGGACTCAACGGAAAGCTTATTCAGAGGGCTACATATCCTAACTGAATTCATGATCACGAACACATTTGATCAAACTAGGAACACTCTAAACCCAATTCGTACACTTCCACACTTTTCGCACCGGATTCCTAAAACGAACTCTCACTTTGGGTTGATTAGAAACTCTTAAGCACTGAGACATGAAAATTAGCTCAGGTTGCGTCCCTCTTAATAGTGTGACATACATATACTCAAATTCAAAGGTAAAACTTGTTTGAACCAATTTGAGCCTTTAAATATCTTCAAGTATCATTTCTTTCTTACAAACCTTGAGGGTTGCCAACTTACATATCGTATTCACTCCCTCTCTTCTTGATTCTTCATGGTATTGGTGCAAACCCTTCACTCTCTCTTCACCATCACCTTAGTACTTCGGCACCAAGCTATTTGCTTGCCCTTCACCATCGGATGGTCCATCGCAGTTGAGTCTTTCTTGTCCTTCACTGTCTTGCCATAGAAAACTATTTTGTATCTGACATCTTCAATAAATTCACTTATATATAGAGTCCAATCTTATTCCTCACTCTTGTCATATGGAATATCTCAATTCAACTCATGCCTTCTTAAGAAGTCTAACTCCAACTCACTCTCAAGCACAAAGCACATGGATTGGTTCATTAAAACTCAATTGACAACTTTATATCTTTAGTCACTTAGTATCCACAAGTGACTTAACCTTAATGTTTATTGTCAATCTTCTTTGAGCTTCTCCTTTCGAGCATCATATAGAGCTCATTCATCTTGACACATATCTCTGCTCTATGCATCACCTATGGAACAACCTACTAACAATTCTTAATAATATTGTTAGTTCATAGGTATTATCATTAATTATTAAAACCACACATAAGGGCTAGATGCACTTTCAAGGTCAACACATCTGATAGTCTAGTGATAGAAGTGAAGTATACACCGGACAATCCGGTATTCAAAATGTATTAGAGTGGGGTTCCAATGACTAGTTGCTAATACTTGACTCATTGGATGGTCTGGTGCTTGTACTACTGTTATCACCAAATCATCCGGTGTTCACAGTCTCTGTGAGCCGTTAGAGCAACGGCTAATTGACGAGTTTGAGGCTATAAATACTCACCCACTCAGTCATTTGAAGGTGCTGGAGTCTAAAGAAGCCCATATACACTTGAGAAGACATCCAAGCCATCAAAGTGCTAAAAGTGTTCATCCAAGATGATTAAGCACACCATTAGAGGGTGATTAGTGCTTATAGACCTAGAGAAGTGTTGCTAGGTGCTGCAACCTAAAGAGTGGATCAAGGAGTGATCCAACCGTGTACCGAGAGGTACGTCGGCACCTTAGAGTCTTTGTGACTCGCGGGTAACTTGTTGACCCTTCGACTTGGTGTGAAGCAGCGACGAGAAGATTGTGCATAGACGTAAAGGCCCTTGTCTTTGTGACTAAAGCTTCGAAGTGAAGACGACGTATAAGTGACTGGAAGAGATATTAGTGATGAGACCTCACTATGGTGGCTCATCATGCTTAAGGTCTTGTCTTGATGACTTGGTAGTTGACGAGCCGTGACTGGAAGAGACTTTGTAACCTAGAGCATATCCTTTGTGGAGCTCTAACGTGAACTGAGGGTGGCTTGTGTGCCGCCGATACCATGGAATAAAAATCTCTTATGTCGAGTTTGTCTCTCTATCTTATTTATATTTCTGTATTTACATACTTGTAATTTACCTTGCTAGAGTAGGTTGTAATCTTCTTGAGCGGTAGAGTAGACACACTAAATAAACATAGAGCACATTTAGATAGAAATTGAGATAGATTTATCTTGTGAATTTTTTGGAGCCATTAGTTTCTAAATGTCCTAATTCACCTCCTAGGACGTCACTGTTCCTCACAGCGGCAGGAGGCATGGCATGCACCAACAAGAATGCTAATGTCGATAATAAGAACACAAGCAACATGTCGATGAACTTTAGAAACATGAGGAGAAATATCGTATCCGACATGACATTTTAAGGAAGTGGGAGGAAAGGCATGAGGAATACCTACAAAGGCGTGAAGCACTCCTACACCAGCAAGAAGAGGCTGAGCACGAAACGACATGTCAACGAATGGGAAACATCCCGGTCCACCCAGTAGAAGTCTTTTCCTATCCGCATCAATGTAATATTACCGTCAACTTTGTGTTACCTCTACACATCCAACCAGGAAAATAAAATTGGCACCTTCTACTACAACTGGTCACATTAGTAAACATGCACTCCATTTTCAAACCTAGCCTTTTTAGAATTAGCCTTCTCATCAGTGCTCTTTTCAGACCTAGCCTTTTCAGAAGTAGCCTTTTTCAGACCCAGGACTTTTAGAAGTAGCCTTGTCAGCAGTAGCATTTTCAGATATAGCCTTTTCAGATGTAGGCTTTTTAGAAGTAGCCTTTTCAAAAATAGTCTTTTCAGAATTAGGCTTTTCAGAACTAACCTTTTCAGTTGATATGACCACACCTTACTACAGAATCAACTACTTTTTAGGGCTAATTTACATGGTCTTAGTTCATGCACCTACACAAATCTGTTGTGTAAATAGATGATCTCCTGCCCACATGTAGAACCAAACCACTAGCCTCAACCTCCACAACTTCAACGAAAATGGCATCCGATCCTTTTTCCAAGAAATACATGTCGGATACTACACCTGATGGGGTCGAAGTGCCCATGTATAGGTGTGGAGACATTTGTAGGGTGATGAAGTCCTCCGAGTTCTCCACACCTACGAAAGAAGGTTCTTCATGTGCCGCAACTATGAGTATGATCCACCCCAGAAAAGCACTGATGTTGGCTCCCATCGTCCGGTAATAACTTCTTGTCAAACTACTACAAAAATAACTAAGATTTATCACTTAACATTTTGATCTCACTGCAGTCACCACCACAACTATGTGACTTCTTACAGTGGTTGGATATTGAGCAGTCGGAAGCGGATGTGTTCCTCCCTCACACTGAGCATCGTTTCTCTTGGAGACACTGTCATGAGATGGAAGACGATGAGAGGAGGAAGGCTATGCGCAAGTGCATTTAGGAGGAGCTGCAGAAGATGAGGGAGGAGCATAACCGTATGATGGAGGAAGCCCGTAAGACGGAGAGGGAGATGAAGTGCGAGAGGGCACATTGAGCATGTGAGGCAGGACTGGAAGCGAGGAGGAAGGGAAAGCAATCACGTTGCACTCAGTAGACCAGATGTTGTAATCATGTTCTTTATATTTTTTAAGGCATGTTAGGTTTAGATGCGGTACTTATTTATGTTATAATAATCGTATAACCGTACATGCTAGTTGCAATTCCCATTAAAACCACTATGTTCAACTTTTCATTTCCGTCAAATCCAAGTATTCAAAATATCGTAGAAACATCTAATAGCACTGAACGATTCGCCAACAAAAAAAAAATTGTGGTGCACAGACGCCTATTCTACTATAAATTAAATTAATTCGGCCAAATTAAGGTGTCGTCTGTTCACCAGGTGACACAAATGTGTCGCCTATTCACCGGGCGACATCAAGGTCTCACCCGATTAACGAGCGATACGTATCACTCACTCGATTTTTAGTTCCCTAACAACCGATGCCCATAAAGTGTCGCCTATTATTGTAATTTTCAAAATGGCTAGGTAATTTGTAAATATTAATAAATCATAGTTTGGGCCGCAACTCTCATCTGCTTGGAATGGAAAGGGTAGTTTGGGCCGATCTGTTGCTTACTCCTTGGGCCTATTTGGCGGAGCTGGTTATTGTATTGGGTGGGTCCTTACTCGGTATCTGGAATTTTAAAAGTTATAAAATTCTACTATCATTTTGAAAATTTGTAAAATAGATGTCTCTTGCCCGTTTAGTGGATGAGAAGTAAAAAATTGTTCATACAATGGACGATAAGTTTAAAAAATCATAAAAATATTGCCTTACAATGCTCTCAACTTTCAAATCACTATAAAAATAGTCATGAAAAATTCAAAAAAAAAGTATATGATGTAGAGGATACTATTATCTAGCGCTCTATAAATTTTTGAACAAAAATATGACCCATAAGATGAGAAACAAAAAAGACAAATTTTAAGTATGTTGAAATATGTTTTTTATTTCTTATTGTACAAGTAATTGTTTGAGTTAAAATTTTGTGAAGCACTATATGATTGCATCCTCAATACCAAATATTTTTTTAGAATTTTTCATGACTATTTTGATAGTGTTATGAAAGTTGAGGGTGTTGAGACATGGCATTTTTATGATTTTTAAACGTATAGTTGGCTATCTTTACTTCTCGCCCGCTATCCGCACCGACTTGTCCAAAATAATCGCATAATTTTGCAATTTTTTAAATAAAAAAAACTCCGCTATCCGCAGTGACTTGAAGGAGCTCGCAGATGCATGAGCTTAATCTGAAAAAACAAGAATCTTAAAGAGAACACAACTCTGATGACCACAAGCGTAATTTACTACTCAAGGAGTCACCACGATCAAACGTGGATCTTTGATTGCAAAATTTACTACTGCTTGTTCTCTAACTTTCCGGATGAACACCAGCAGGATCTCATTGTGTATAGCGGGGACAAGCAGCCAAAGAAAAAAAAGCATTTCTCTTTCCTCGTCTGGGTGGCTGAGCCATCACACAGCTCAGAACGGAAGATATCTTCTTACATGTACTGCCCTGCCAGCCAGACATGGATCCAGAGGCATTGAAAATCACTTACATGCTGGCCCACATGTTGATCCCGGTGCCTGCCAGTGCCAGCCATCTTGCATCTTTGGCAGGCAACATTTCAACCTAACCACAGATCTTCAGATCTGGAACCAAACCACATTCCAGGAAGCATCTCAATCACACCTCCATGCTTTCATTCATTCATTGAAGCTCACATGCCAGAGCCTATGATAGGACTGGTCTCATGACCCACAAGCAGACCCGCTGATTTATCGGTAGGTCGTCTGCAAGAGAAAAAGGAAGGGCATACACAGAATCTCTCTGAAAATAGACACGCATATCAGGAATGAGCAAATAAAAATGCATAGCAATGCCACTGTGCTCCCCTTGAAGCACTTATTTAGGCGAGCAAAAAAAAATTATGATACTATGTGGGGGCAGAAGACAGACAGGGTTACAACAAGCAATTCCGTTTCATATCGAGTGCATGTCGGTGATTGCAGTTCGGTCAAATAAAACAAAGAAAGCCAACCATCATCAAATTCACACTGTGTACGACTGCTGGATGGTTTCGATGTCGAGCCCCTTCAGCTTGACAACAGACTCCACATGCCCCTTGAGTGTGTGAAGCTCCCTGAGCCTGTAACAACCATGACAGAGTAAATTAGATTATCAAGCAACCTTAAAGCTGTTCTAACTATTGCCTACAGATACCACAAAAGACACTTTTCATCCTCGCAAGTGGATCTATGAGTAGTAATAATGTAACGATGAAAAAAGGGGCAAGGTGGGCATATAAAGGACCTAAAGAACAGTTTAGGTAAGTGCTGATATTTTGCAAGAGGTTTGTGGTCCTACCTTGCAATCTCTGCCCTCCTTTTCGCCTCTTCAGCCATATGGTTTAGCTCATTGTATCCAGCCTTCTCCGGGAACATCTTGGCATCTGGTGCCTGCAGCCCATGGAGGGTCCTCTGTGCATGTGCCCACTTGAGCTCCCTTTCCTCCTTACCAAAGTCCTTCTTCCTAGTGAACGCAATCTACAGGACGATGAACATTAGTCACAAGCCCATGGTACCCAATCCAATAGATGTGGGCCAAGACAGTTGTGCAGCGTATGTGTGTGTGTGTATGTATGCATGCATGCATGTGTTATTACCCTTTGCTCAATGACAAGATCCCATGCTTTCCCACTCAGAGCATATCGGATAAGGAACTTGATGATATCGAGTGGGAAGTAGAAGATGATATTGTAAAGCCACACAATACCAGCCCATCCCCACCCAATGCCTTTGATTGAAGTGAATGCCCAGTCAGCGTACACAGCAATCAGTGTAGCAATCTGTAATTAAACATGAAATTTTAGCTCGATGAAACTTTTAGCTCCTGAAGCAATTTGTACGGAGAGGGAGTAAGAGCAGACCAGCTGCGCAACCAGGAAAGCAAAGACCAGTAGAAACCCAGGGCGCTCAACAAATGACCAGCTGCGAGACCTTGTGACAAAGATGAGAGCTTGGCTGATGGTGCTAACTTGGAGGTAAATAGCAGAGGCAAGCTTTTGGAAATCATCTTGTGCTGTCTTCTCAAGGCTTTCAACATGAAATATTCTCTGAAATTTTAATACCAGTAAGCAAAATTAAGTAAAGATCTTAAAAACTACTGGTAGTTCTCTAACCATTTTTAGTGCTAAGAATACATTTTTCAACTAGATTAAGATTCATCACAATCCAAATATAGTCAACATATGCACAAGACTCCTTACTGGGAAAAAGTTTGTCTTGTATGCAGCCCAAAAGAAGATGACAGTCATCATTGCCAAATATCCACCAAGGACAACTCCAGTGGTGAAAATCTCAGCCAGCTTCCAGCTATCAGGTAGTGGTGATGGTTTTACACGATCCTTTGATATCGTCATTATGGTACCTATTGATCACACCAAATGGTTGAATAGCATTAGAACCTTCTGTGATTTCTACTTCAACTTCACTTTTATTGAGAGAGGGGGAGGAAGGTACCATCATTTAGAATTGCTATGATTAGGACCATGAACGGTGGGAAATCAAATTTCCAGATGAGGGCAAGTAGCATAAATCCAAGCTGTCGAAATTGAGGAGGAAAAAAAGTGATGAGCTAAATCCTGAAGTAACATATGCAGGAACCATATGCATAACTTCAACACTGAAGATGATACTATTATACATGATATGTATGCACCAGAGTGACACTAACAGTCTTGCTTCTATTGAATTCGGTATAACTGATGTATGCATCGGAGTGACACTAACAGTCTTGCTTCTATTGAATTCGGTATAACATTAATCCCTAAGACCCTAACAGAAATATCATGCAGTTTGGAAGTAACATTGTGGAATTTTATAGCAAAAAATATAATGATCTGAAACTTTTAGTTCAGAAGTAATAGACAAGAAAAACTTACCACGATACGAATGGTGATCGAGACAGCATAGATCTGCCATCATGAAAATGTGTTAGTCAAATATAACAAGGAAAATAAGCATATTTGAGCACATTTCCACCTCTGACATACCGTGTAGTTCTTCATACGCTGGAAAATTGCGCGACTGGTAAGCACAGCACTGATGATCACACTTAGTCCAGGCTCTGTGAGGACAATATCTGAAGCACTCCTTGCTGCATCTGTTGCATCAGCAACGGCAATACCAATATCAGCTTTCTTTAGGGCTGGAGCATCATTTACTCCATCACCAGTCATTCCACAGATATGCTTCCGTGCTTGCAGACGTTTCACAATCTCATACTTGTGCTCTAGAGAAAAACAATTTACTCAATTAATCTAGAATTTAATATTCCCTTCTGAACATCCAATATTTGCCACCTAGTAATTCCATAAAAACCATACCGGGGAATACACCAGCAAAACCATCGGCTTTCTCAATGAGATCATCAACTGGTAAAGCAGCAATTGACTCATCCTTGTTCTGTCCCAACAAAGCGGACGAAGGATACATGTTTGTACCCATTCCCAGGCGCCGCCCTGTTTCCTTTCCAATTGCCAGCTGATCACCTGAACATTAGGAAACAAATCGGGAAATTGGGGCCGAGGAAAAAAGAATTATTTGGATATAATCTTGTGGAAGCATACCTGTGATCATCTTGACATTGACACCAAGGTTAAGTGCCCGTCGAATTGTTTCAGCACTGTCATGTCTTGGAGGATCAAAAAGTGGCATGAGACCAACAAAGTGCCATGGGCCACCAGGGCTTTCTTTCCTCCCTTCTGGAACTTCCTGTATCCAGAAATAGAATTACACACCACTAAGACGAAATATGCATCGAACAGGTGATTCTACATAGCCACTATAGTGGCGCACAGAATAGACAAACAGAAGAAGTTGCATTGTTGAATAAAAAAACTAGCTTAAGTCTAGACTCTCCAGTTGCATGTATCAGGATTACTAGCATCATTTTAACATGTTCATGAAATCCTTGTGGTCGGTGCAGCTTCGTTCTAGATATCAGGCGTAAGATAGAAGGTAGATTGTAATTTTTCTCACCTGATATGCTACAGCAAGCGATCTAAGTCCACGCTCTGCAAATTTATCGATCACAGCATGGACCCTCCGCTCTATCTCTGACTTGTTGTGAGCTAGGTGAAGAATCTGTAGCCAAAGTTATAGGATGGTTTTATAGGCAACAATATTCAAATATGAACATGATGCTTTCACAAGGCAATGCTAGGATATCAATACACAAGCAATTCATTTTTGGGGTACCTGCTCAGGTGCACCCTTACTAACACGATACATTTTGCCATCACCGTCAATGTATGTTAATGCTGTTCTTTTGTCAGTAGGATTGAATGGGAGGAAATGAACTTCTTGAATACCAGCACGTGCCTGCGTGAAAATGTGGGAAATTGTCATTTCATCATATAAGCAAGATAATCATCTGCCTACACTTCAAGACCTCAGCAGAGCAAGATACCTCTTTTGGGTCAGCTAGTGTCCCAACTATCGCAGTATCAATAGCATCTTGGTTTTCCGTACGAGACGCTCTAGCAGCCATGAGAATCACTTGATCTTGAGTAATACCTCTTTCAAAAACCTGGATTGACAAATTTGAAGTTATTTAAATCAGACATGAGAAAGTGAAGAGAATATCGATTAGTTGTTCTTGTCTCACCTCGACAAGGTTATTATCCACAGTAAGCTTGTTCAGGGTCAATGTTCCAGTTTTATCACTGCAAAGAACATCCATGCCAGCCATCTCCTCGATTGCAGTCATTCTCTTTGTGATAGCTCCCTGTAGAAATCATATTTATCGTTAAGTACATCAACACAGATAAAAAAAAACTGAAATGCAACAGATATGATGATCCGTGTACAAACCTGTTGAGACAAGCGATGTGACCCAATAGCCATAGTTACAGATAAGACTGTCGGCATGGCTATAGGAATGCCTCCAATGAGAAGGACCAAGAGGTTGTCAATCCCGGGGCGGTATGCCCTGTGCTGGATAGGATACATTACAATGATCTCAACAAACATCCCCACAGCAATTGAGCAAATACAGAAGTTCCCAATAGCCGTCAAGACCTGCATCAATCAGGTAATGATATAAACAGTGAGTTACAATGATAGATTTGGTCCAGAATAAAAGCATATGAGGTAAGCTTTTCAATCTTGCCTTCTGGAAATGGCCAACTTGATTGGTGGAGTCAACAAGGTGTGCAGCCTTTCCGAAGAAAGTGTGAACCCCAGTGGCAATCACAATAGCTTCAATCTCGCCTTGTTTGACCGTCGAACCAGAATAGACGCCATCACCAGGACCTTTGGTGACCGGAAGCGATTCGCCAGTAAGGGCAGACTACAACAAGAGAAAATATAAGGAAAAAATCACTATGGCTCATCAAAGACCAAGTGATTTTAACAAGTCAAGACAATGGGAAGAACCTGATCGATCTTCAAAGGATCCCCCTCAAGGAGGCGTGCATCTGCAGGTATAATGTCTCCGAGTTTAATACTGACAATGTCCCCTGGTACAAGGATGGCTGCCTCTTCCTCGGTCCATCGACCATCACGAAGCACCTGAAGAAAAGTAAATCAGTTCAGAATATTGAATGGGCTCAGTAGAACATAAAAGCCTTCCTTCAGAGCACAGTAGAACAGCATAAAGAAGGTGCAAAGGACCTTGGCTTTTGGTGCAAGACGAGCCATGAGAGCAGCAGCAGCATTTCCAGCATTGTTCTCCTCAATGAAACTGATTGTCGAGTTTATTACAAGCAGAGTTATGATACCAACAAAGTCCTGCCAATCTGGTGGCTTACCCTGATGATATGACACAAGACAACTAAAATTTGGAATATAGTCCAATCATAAATTCTAAGAAAAAACAGAAAACTATATCATGGAAATGAAAGTTGGAAATTCGTTCATATGTGTCACAGCCTTACCCCTCCGTTGGCGAGAGCAATGGCCATGATAGCTGCAGCCTCCATGACCCAGGATAGTGGATTCCACATGAACCCCAAAAACTTGAGGAATTTGCTCTCCTGCTCCCATCAAAATCCCAGCTTTAAGAAATTACATGTATAGAACTGACAATTTGACGCAAATCTCACATGGGTTTTCTCCAAGTTCACTAAAAGCGCAAGGAGTGAAGTGAATGAAGCAAACCTCCTTCTCCTCGAGCTTGTTGGGGCCAAAGATTTCGAGGCGCTGCTGCGCCTGCTGAGTGGAGAGACCCTCGCGGCTGCATCTCAGATTCTCAAACACCTCCTCAAGGGGGATGTTCTCCTGTAGAAATATTGAAACAAGAAGCATCAGTTCACTGACGCAATTCCTTCCCTCGACAACAGAGCAACAGCCCTCACTGAATTGTCGCCATGAGACCGATTACTATCCCAAGAATCTGACACAAGCACAAATATGCCAATGTTTCCACCATGTAATCCTAGAACCCGAAGAAGAGGTGCATGAACCCAGATTTGAGAAACAGGTAGAGAAAGAACCCCTATGCAGAAATGTCAGAACGAATTTGGGAATCCACAGAAAAAGAACCCGAAGCCTGGTGTACAGAGCATTAAGGAATTTGCTTAAAGATGCGAAATTCGCCTTACAGGAACACCAATCTACGAAAAGGAACCGAGAAAGACCAGAAAGGCGCTAGCTTTTCACAAGAACTCGTGCAATAAGCCTAAGAGACACCACTCCCAACAAGAGGAAAGCGTGCGTGCCGTACCAGGTCGACGGCCTCCTTGAGGACGGCCTCGAGGTTGCCCTCCTTCTCAGCCATGGAGGCGCCTCTCTCTCTCTCTCTCTCTCTCTCTCTCTCTCTCTCTCTCCCCCCTGTTCGTGCGGCTCCCCTTCAAGATTTATATGCAATAAGGAAACCTTGATCTTTATATGTGGCTTTTCACCTCTAGATGGATGGATTGGGGTCGGTGAAACAGCGAGAGCGAGATGAGATGAGGTGGTAGGGGCGGTGAAGAACTGACGAAGAAGAAGGGTCAGGAAGGGTGGCAGCAGGAGTGGGAGTCCAATACACACATGGGACAGCAGAGGAGTGGAGAAGAATGTGAAGGGAAAGAAAAGAAACGGATAAAGGATAGGATATAAAGAAAACATAAAAAGGTTTTTTGTCTAGGAAAAAGTTTTTTCATATAACGTTTTTCAAAGAAAAAAATCTTAAGCTTATAATACAAAAGGGTAAGACATGAGGATTTACCTTGTGACGATCGAATGATATCAGCACTCAAACCTTGCAATTTGGTGCCTGACTCCCTTGCCAATGAATGCTAGAGAACCTTGCAATTTTTCTTAAGAACATGTAAGCACTGTTAACCACTTGTTGACATGCATGTAAAATTGAGATGGATAGATGTTTACGAGAATCACTTTTAGTGTCAACTTTATTGTGCATTTTGGTTCCATCTTCCAGTGGAGTTCTCGCAGGTCCAAGTTAAGTTCTTCGTTACTGTTAATCAACCACACATTATCTGCTATTTGAAATGTATGACAGAGGTCCTGCCCTTGGTTAAAAGAAATAATCAACCACAGCATGCACTTGCATTAAACTAAAACACAGTACAGTATTGCTGAGCTTTGATCTTAAAAGACAACAAGAGCACCTCTATCTACTAATCAACAATTTTAAAGAGAGGTTAAGTGAGGCCGACTCGAGCAGGATTGACAAAACTTCCCGTATCACTGTATCGATTACTGTTTTGTCCTTGTGCTGATTGGAAACGGCCTCAACGTGCTCTAACAATATTCGTATCTAAGAACTACAGTAATATGGAAAGAGTCGGTGGCAACAAATTTGCGGACGAAAAAGAGGCCGACAACACTATTTATAGAGGATGAACGTGCGTCTAAAAAGGACGGAGAGTAATGAAATGTAGAAAATAAGTAGCGGTTAGAAATGAAAAAATATAGAAAATATTATATTAATATTAAAAGATATTATAATAATATGGTAAGAAACGAATTTTTAAGTTACTGTTTGAGATGGTCTGAAAATGAGCAGTAAAGAGGAAGGAGGGTGTCAAGTTTCATCTCAATCAGCACGTCAGCAGCCGGTGGCTGACCTCGTGACTCCGTCGTCTCCTTGTACGGACAGGACCGGACCGGACTGCTGGTCTCCCAAATCTCACGCCGAAGACTGAACTCAACCTTCTTCCATCCTCTTCAATCAGGCAGAGTAGGTGGAATTCAGGAATCAATTTCACACACCTACTTCACCAAAAAAAAAAAAGTCTGATGCAAGATTTCCTTGCATTGGTCTATCTGGAAACGATATCAGCACGAAGGTAATTGCCAAATCTTGCAGGCCGAATGCATGGCCGTTTCATGGACAATTGCCGAAGAAGAAGAAGAATGCAAAACGCATGGCATCTCCAGTTGAGTGTTTCTTGTGCAGCTGGCCTCGATGCATCAACATGACCCCTTTCTTTTAAAATTGAGAGCGTCGAATCAGAGGCAGGCATGTGACGCGCGTCGCGTACTCCATAAAAGATTAGGTCAAACTGTTGTCTTAATCCTTCTGGCAAACAAAGGATAAAAATCGGTGGCTTGGCACCAACTGTCCTGCTTTCGCGCTAGTAGGTGGCAAATGAAATCTACATGTAGCATGAATATCTACCTACACATCTCCTGAATATATATGAATCCATGGTTGCTTTGTAATTTGGTCAATTATTTGATTTCTGAAACATCATATATGATGAGGAATGGGCACAAATTTGTTGGTGCCTGCCTCTTCTCAGCATTCGTTCCAAAAATATAGCATCATGTGCTACGTACAGTGAAGTGAAAGTGGTCGTAAGAACTCAATTAGGAGTGTGACAGCTGAAACAAATTAACAAACCCCCGCGATTGGATGACTTGGCAAATAGAATGTTGTGTGCTTGTCTGCGTCTTCAGTGTGTTATACTCCTTTGATTGTAAATATAGCTCGTTTTAAATTTATACACAAGAATTAAAAAAATAAAATAAATGATCTTGTTACCCTTTATTTATTCTGTATTGAAAAAATAACTTATTTATTTATGAGAGTGGTAGTATTTATTAAAAAGACAAAAAGTGAAAAAAAAAAAGAGAAAAATATATAAAAATTTGATAAAGACTTATATTTAGAGAATAATTGAGAGGCTAAAATAACTGAGAGTACTTAGGTCATCTTCAACAGCTACCTCAAATTTCCATCCTCAAAAATACTATTACAGCATCTCATATCACTATTACAGCATCCCTTATTTTTTTCATCTCCAGCAGCTCCCCTATTTTTTTACCTTCTACTCATCTTTTTCTCTCTCCGGTCCCGCTATCAGTCTCTGAGCCCACTGGCAGGCTCTGTAAATAGTGTGCTACAGTGTTACGGGTGCTACAGCAACTCCGCAGATTTGGAGTTCCATATTCTCCCCCGCAGTATAGCACTACTGTAGCGCACTGTATCACTAGATACCGATTCTGCTGGAGATGCTACGGTACTGCTACAATGACAAAAACCACTGTACCACCCGAATCTGCAAATTTGCTTCCTCTGCGGGAGATGATCTTAGCTAGTGTACCTGTACCTGGTGCTGTTGAAGGTGATAAGACCTGACCTCCCAGCAGCTGAGTTGTAGACTGCACGAACAAAACAAGTAGAGAGAACGGGCTGATAGCCCACCACAGAGTTGGTGTTCGCTGCCACCCACCCGAGTTCCATTTCCGGTATTGATCGAGTGTTTTAGGGGGCTAGCCCTCCATAATAATTTTTTTATAGTCTCGAGCACATATAGATCATAATAGAAAGACATCGTGTCTATTGTTTGTGGAGTCTGAGGTTTCGTAAATCTTTTTTTAATATGTGTGAGTATAGATTATAGGTCTAGCGTGCTTATTAAAGTGTAATATCCGTTCAAATATTACAGCTCTTACACTTCAGTATTAAGGTTTCGAGCGAATTTGGAAAGTACTATAGCAAATATTACCTAAGTTAGAAAAATATTATCAATATCTCTATAACATGTAATATATGTTACTACGCCATCCTCACAACCAATAATATTTTTAATATAGATATTTTTATTGAATTTTTTCTATAAACATGTAGGTCACAAGCAAGATAAAGGAGATATTGAGAGCCAAAAAAATGATATGATGTGCCAATAATTTAAGAGAGATGATCGAATTGAGTTGAAAATCGAGCATTAATTGTACTTGCGGCATTTGCTGCTTAAGAAACCCACTATGATGATGAACTCTGAGTAATATAACACCGCAATTTGTCAAATCGGCAATCAAAACAATTTGACATTTTTGGCTTTGGAATGGTTATAGTGGACGGAAGTACTAATTAACGCCCACGTAAGATACCTTACAAAATAGGTGGATCATGAAGCTGAAATATTTTTTTAATCTCCCTCTCTCTCTTTAACATAGATAAATAAACTGATCTTCGCGTACACGTACAATCGTACCAGTAAAACCAACTCATAGTTTCGTTTAAAAGAACAATACACAATGAGATGCTACGTATTATCAAAAGGTTGATTCAAATAGCACTACAACAAAATCATTTAAAGTAGATGGTATGTCATATACAGTTTTTTAAGTTATCACATAATAAACATTCTCGTATGATTGTTAACACAGACATATCTGTAACAAGTCAAACGTCAAGATGTGAATGAACTCATATATAGTTTTTATAAATCTATCTGTTTCTATCATGCAGACACGGACAGTTTTTAGAAAAATTCATCTGTGATATTATCACAAATAAATTTTTTTATAAGATCTGTATGTAGCTAGTAGTTAGACATAGATAGATTTTATAAAACATCCGTCTATGATAATACATACAGACAACTTATCTCTTCTGACTCTTTTACCTTCCAACACACACAACACCTTGTCTCCGAAGACTCTTTTGGCTTCACACACACAAATCCTCGTCTCTCCTCAATATAAAGCGACAATAAGTGTTTTTTTTTCTCACTCGTCATATCCAAGTGGTCCACCATATTAAGAAGCGATGAGTGTTATGCATTGTCACTCGCTATCCATGTTGGAGAAGCTAGATCCCGTCATGGGGCGAATCCCTTTCATTGCATCGAGGTGAGTATCATGTGGTTTCTTTCACTGCACCGAGATTTTTATTGCTTCGATCTGTACAACTGATGGCATAACTTTGTTTTCGTTGTAGATCTGCAATGACGTAATTTACAGTAATCAGGAGATGACAGGATGGGGTTGTCCCTGTGAGCGACTTTGACGACGCGTATGCTTCGCACCGACTTTGACCTGTGGAGTTCATCTTCTTCGCTATTGTGAAGGCCTCTCCATCGACCTTGTGTACACCATCAACCATGTTCTCCATTTGATTCTACCTGATGAAAATTTCTCAATTACTGTTCATCTGAATGGAGATATTTTCATGAACGGTAAGACAGACTTAAATGCCCATTTCTTGCTGAATCATGATTGGCGGTTTAGCAGCAATAAAGTCTTATTCTAGCTAATGCGTGAGATCGTCAAGGTGCAGCCAGATCCGGATAACTGTAAGCTGCTAATTGAAGATAATTCTTGGGTTGACATTATGTTAAAACACATGAGATAATGTCTATCATCTTATCTTTTTGAAAGACGTCGTCGATCAATCCAAATTTGCCAATCACTTTTCGTCCTTTTGGAAGATGACATCGCTATGATATCAATCATTTCATCACAGACGGGTTTAACCAAAGAACATATGTGATTCTCAGTACTCACAGATAGGTTTAAATAAATACCATCTATAACAAAATCAATATCACAGATATTTTTACAGAGACGAAACATATAATCATCTGTGATAGGGTTTGAAATCCATCTGTATAAAATCCGTTTTGGAGTAGTGTCGGCACCAAGAATTCTAAAAGAAAAATTGGTAAGATAAATCACGATATATCGAGCATCTAACATAAGATCAATAAAAACACGATATGTATACAGAGCAACAAAGCTCGATCTTAGACTGAAACTACGTACGGAGCACTATCGATCCATCTGTGACATTAGAACGCAAAATGTCAAACGGTGGTGGGTCAAATGCATGCCGAATGCAAAATGTCAACGTTGGTGGTCAAATGCACGCGGAATGCAAAATGTCAACGTTGGTGGTCAAATGCATGCATGACCTTTGTCGAGGGAAATGCAGAATGCGTCTGGCCCATTATTAGGGCAAATGCAAAACGAATGTATGGCAGGCATCGTCAGTTGATGCAATCGTACAAGTAAAACCAACTCATAGTTTCGTTTAAAAAAAAACAATACATAATGATTAGTCGCTGGTCACAGCACAGCAGCATACGCTGCAAACTGCATCCATGATAAAATAACAAGGAGCAAGAGGAGAGAACAAACTTGGTCAGGTTCAGGCCTTGCTTTAATTCCTTCCCCTCTTCTTTTCAGCAAAGCAAGACGAGGCCTTTCCCCTTTCCTTCTCTTTTCAGAAAGGCAGGCAGAACCAAAGGTGAAACTAGCGACAATGCACTTTAGGTGTTGCAATCACAGTCATGCATACTGCTGCGCGTCATCATTCTTGGACTGCTTGCTTCTGTTTTACCTAGCTACAACCAGGCATCAAGCATGATCAGGCACTTGATCTAATCTTTTCTCATTTGCTTCAAATTAAGCAACATATTTTTCCAAGCCCTAATTAATTTCAGCATTTACGTGCTTTCAATATCTTGACTAATCCAAAAGGACACATATTGCAGAGTGTTAATGCCTTTGTGAAACCCCAAGAAAAATTAGGCCTGAGGTCAAGGAGTCACCAGACTACTTCAAGCATCAACATGTTATCGGGATTCAGGAGCAAACCAAAAGGAATAGGAAATTAGCCTTTGTTTTTTCAGCTTATTAATGATTAGGAGTAAGCCAGTATATATTTATAGTATAAAAGTAGAACCAAAAGCACCTTTAATAAGATCGAGATGCTTTTGTTGCCAACAAATAGCAACCATGAAATGAAGGTTGGCCTTTGAGAGAGAAGAAAAGGTGAAATAAGTGAGGAATTGATTAGACAGGGTTTCTTTCTTTCTTTCTTTCCTTCCTTCCTTTGGTGCAGTGATGACTAGACACAGACAAGCGACATGTGGTGCAATTTCAGACGCAAGGAAGAAGGAATGCACTCACTTCGGAATAAAGCATCCTGTCCTACGGCATGCCCATGTGTTAGATCATCTAAGCAATATAATGCATGTGTTGTGAGCAAAAGAAACAATCCTATCTACTTCCGGTACCTAATTGTGCAAGAATAAAAGGAGGGGAAGATGATTTGTGACAATGGAGGCATGCTACAAATCACATGGCACTCTATTACACGGTTGAGGCTTCAATTTTGGCCTACTGCACCCAGATCACAGGACACCAAATCCTTTGGAAGCTATCTAGCCAATCATCATCTCAAGGATCGCAGGGCTTAACTTGCGACCACATGGATCTTGTTGTCATGCGTGCAGTGCAGGTATATAAGCTAGCCTAACCAGCTGAACAAGTTCATCATATATATGGTGATGATTCGAACCTTATGATCCATTGATGGCACTGACTAAACCCAGGCATGTGGACTCAGGTCCAAATGATTCGGAGGATTCTCTCTCTGCATGCGATCTGCTTCTTCAATCATGAGATAGATCCTCACCTGCTAGTGCTAGCTAACCTCATGCATGCTCCTAGCAACATGGTAGCTTCTTAACATGTGGAGAACGATATAGAGTCACATGAAGTTATTCCTTCAAACTGCATGATATACTCTGCCGATCCTGGGAACAAGCGCAGTAGATCGGAATAGGAATGTTTCATCTGGTTTCGTCCAAGATTATGCAGCAAGACACGGGGTTGATTTTCATACATACTTGTATTTCCCATTTCGAAGCCTCAAGGAGTCCATGAGCACCTAAATTAGGCAACTTTCCGTGGTCACAAGAAAAGTTTGCAACTATATAACTTCTTCAGGATCATTGAGGCCAAGAATGCTGTCAGCATGTGAATCAAGTGTTTGTTGGGTATGTATTGATGGCTACAAGAGTCCTACTTTGACAGTTAACCCTGCAACAGCAGTGTTCTATCAATTCAAGTGTTCTAGAACAACGACGATTTACCAAGTTGGATCTGCCTTCGAAGACAAGACAACTGCCTGCCACAACACCTAGTATTTGTAGTAGGAGCCTGCCTAGCAGGTGAACGATCAGATGTTCACCACAACTTCCTGTCCTTTCATTTACATAACATCTTTTCCTAGTTTACAAGAAAGCAAAACATATCCCTGTAGCAACTGCTGGAGAAGGAGCCCGCGAGTATAAATGGGCAGGAGAGGAGACTTCATTCAGAATGGGAGATCTGGTGGCACCAAAAAATGGAATTGCTCCAATTATGTCAAGAGGCGAGCTCAGTCTGCAATGTTGCATGATACACAGTTTCCGGTAATGAATACATTAATATGTGCATTCCAGAGTTTTGAAATGCTGATAAAAATTTCTCAAAATTTGGAGATAATGCCGCAGGCAGGGCATGGTATGTCTGGGCAAAACTCTCACAAAAGCCTGCAAACAGAACCAGTTAAGTGGTAAGGCTTGAATCTGATGAATGGAATAAGCCACTCCGAGTAGCAAACAAATAACAGCTCACCTGACACGATTTTTATCATCACAAAAGAATGGCGTCGATGACTGATAATCATCTGTCCCAAAGTATCTGTCTCCAAACTCACCCATTCCAGGGATGACACGGAAATCATCATTTAGACCAAACTCAATCTCCGATGTCACAATCTTCACTCTTGGGAATCTCTTGCTGACCACATGCACACCTTGGGGAGCCTGGGATAACACCAAGAAGTTCCAGTGATGAGTTGTATGGTTTTCAACCACTACGCACTAACTGTGAAGGTCAACATGCAATTATGTATAAAATGATGAGAAACTAAAACAAACTTCATTGAAAAAGATATATTTATAGGTAAATAGGTATAAAAGCTACATTTCTCAGTGACTTAAAAATTTATCATCTTCCGCACCGTCCATCTGTTCTGTATTAAAAGGTTGCCAAATGTACTACAGAGACTATTGTTAACTAGTGTTGCAGCTACCAAATTGCTCCAGTGATATTAGTAACAATGGACAGTTACGATGATAAAGCTAAAAATAAGTTCCAGTAAACCATGGTATTATAACAGGGAATAACAAAAATATTATTTCTCGAGTAACAAACACCATCTGTGAGCTTCAAAGAGTAGTTGTGCAATTTATATGCCATTACACTCCAATATATAAAAAATACTAAACACTTCAAAAGACTTACTGAGATAAGATTGAGGAATATAATATTTGCTTCCTGCACACCCTTCTTCAATAGAAGAGAGATAGCTTGAACTGCTGAGTTTCCTGATAATGATCAAAAGGGAGAACATGATTAAATGAGATGACATTAATATCCAATAGTAAAGCATGTTCCCTCTCAATGATGCAAACCATACTTGGAACCTGTATTCAGAGAAGACACGTACTTCGATGCTATTGCTAGTAATACAAAAAACATAGATTTAAAAAACATACATTCCCCAATCACAATAGTAGAGAACTAGATATATTTATATAGAAAAATTGTGCCTTTTACTTTAACGGAGAGCATTGAAGCACCTCCCGTCTATGTACTTGAGCCTAATTAAGTCAAGCTCAAAGTCGGTGGGGGGTTTGAGCTCAAGTATGAGCTGAACTCCAACTCAGGTGGAGCTCGAATAGCTTGAACTTTTCTAACAGCCTCAGCAGCCAGCACGTGTGAGTGATCGCTACTAGGGATTTGGTAGAAGGATTGCTTTATTTACAGATAGATCTCTTTGATAAATGGTTCCACCGTTAAATGACACAGGCTTAAATGAGATCAAATCAAATAAGGGAGACTGAAATGTTCTGCAGAAATTTCTGTGGTTATGTTAAACTTTTTAAAAGTCTTCTATTTTGTAAATTGTGTCAAAATGCCCAGGCTTTCAGAAACCTATTTTATTCAACTCAACATATAGATTATGTACACTGTCAGGATAAGGTATATATTGAGAACCACACCACAGATGAATGAATTAGTATGAAATTTATAATTTGCTAATGAATATAAAGGTTATCTTAGCAAAAGAAACTTCAATATCATCATATTGGTTTAATGCCTTTCACACACAAAAATCATGGCAGAAGGGACGTTGCATCCTATTCAAGGTGCTTTGCCCTCAAAAAAAGAATGTCAGTTCTATTTTGTTATGCAATTAGACAGGATAGTACTCATGTGCATGGAGGAGAGGGTGATTGGGATTTTATTTCATTCACATGGAAAGTAGTGTAGTCAGTGCATAGGTATGTAGGAATCATAAACGAACCTGTTCCCAGTATGGGGTCCAACAGCAGAACATGCCTATTTGCAATATCTTTCGGTAAATTCTGATATATGAGCTGCAAAGAAATTTAGATCTTAGTAATTTGGCTCACCCAAAATAAATGGTAAAAGTTGATTAAACCAAACCTGTTGCCCATTGTCTCCTTCCCTATGAATAAGAATCTTCCCAATCTTTATACCTTTACAGCATGCCCGCAGTGCATTCTCCATGCTTTCGCCACTGGAAAACAATTGTAGAAAATCATTAACAAAATGCATTTTTATTCAAGGATGTATGGTGTGTTTTATCATAGACGCCTTAATAATGAATTAAATTATAGTTCGTGAGTGGTTCAACAAAGCATGTTTAATAGATGATTCAACAATATTGTATTTGTAGGAGAAATATCATACGGTAAAGATAAAGGAGACTGAAAACCAAGTTCTCAATATCGCCAAGTGTGGAGCACTTGTAAAGTGCCTCTGTATCATTTTTGTAAAAGCTGTCTCGGGCATAGTATCAACATAATGATATCATTGACATATTATCATGGTACAAAATCAAGAATTTTTTGCCCTTATGTGAGTGCCAAAGTCATTAACTCAATTAGAGACTCAAAATTCAAAAAGCATATGAAGAAAATATTTTAGAAAAAGTTACTACCTCCTAATCACTGAGATACCACACAATCTTTTAGAGAAGTCCACACCAGTGTAAACAGATCCTGAATGCATAAGAAAGTGCATCAGCGAAAATATATAAAGTACTTACTGAACCGTACAGAGTACATGTGCAGGTAACTCAGCAACTAGGCATGTTACAAGAGAACGGAATTATCAAGTATGGAGGTAGATAAATCATAAATCATTGTCTCCACTAACCATAAGAATATCATCGCCTATTTGTACCAATCATGCCAAAGTTTTCGTATGCAACACTAAACAAGCGAGATAAATCATGTGTAGCAAGTCAAATTCGCACTTTTACACAAACTTTGTATGCTCAATTGTGAGCTTGAACGTAAATGGTTTAATATGGTGCTGTAAACGCATGGTCCTTTGCAATGCAATGAGACCGTGGTGTCACCCCTTTAACTCTAAAAAATTTGCTCATCCATATATTAATGTCTCAATAGGCAATTAAAACAGTCGCAGCATTCTTGCCATACTGGCCTGGACCAGTAAAAATATTGTTCTGAGAAGTTTTAAATTTAACTTTGAATATAAAGTTTAAAATCCTAAGCAAATGACCGTTATTTTTTGCTTGTGTGCAAGCTAATGGAAGTAGCTAATAAAGATAAATCATATTAAAGGAGCAAGTAGGATGATAACAGTGGTAGCATCCAACAACCGTGTCAGGACTCAACAATCATATAAGATTTGAACTTTACCGCGTTCTCTTGAATATTTGTTATCTGGGCAATATATTTAACTAATAATATTTGTGCATTTGCATCAGATGCAAGTTCTTGTTGAGAATTTCAACGAGATAAATCTGACAAGTATGTGCATGTACAACATCAAACACTGCATAATGCAAACAAAAGAGAAACACACAACCATGATACTGCAGCCCTTACACACTTAGAGCAAAATGTGGCAACATATTAGTATCTACAGGAAACTTATTTTTGGAAACAGGTACAGAATACTGTAAAAAATGTAACTTGAATAGTTGAATTTGATGGGAAAAACATTAGGACATAACACTTTATCCAATCATGTATTGGTGCAAAATTAGCACCTTAACGCAAACTATCGAGTAGTATTCCCATTGCATTTGAAGAGATAACTTATACGCAATAAAAGAATTCAGAGAAATATATGTGACCACCGTGCAATACTACTTACCGGTCGGGGTTATGACCTGCTTTTCCTGGAAAGGAAGATGACCAAGACCATGCTCGACGACCTATTTTCCACAGGGAAATTCAAGCTACCATGTGAACCCATATACAAGAAAACTCATCAAATACATGTATATACTGACCAATCGAATCAACCGATCAGCGTAAAATATGAAATCATGTGTTGCTGTTGCAGCATCTCGTATTATTGTGTGCATGCCTCGTATCTGAAGGAAAGCAGCATGAACAATCCAACAGTTATACAAAATGAAAAAAAAAACACTACGTACCTGGTAGGTATGTGGATATTAAACAACGAGCAGCTTTAACAAAAATGGAAAATATATATTTACATTACGTACCTGGTAGGTAGTCTGTATTACATACAAATTCGGGTGTATTTTACAAAGATCATGTTGTCCAAGTTTGGTGCGAATATGCTGAACAATTAGGTCAATTGCCACATCGTTATCTCCACCTCGTGGGATGATAATATCAGCATACTTCTTCGTTGGGAGGATGAAGTCTTCAAAAGCAGGCTTAACAAACTTTGAGTACTGCAGAAAAAGAGTTGCATTGAATGCTAAAATTAATAAAAGCATCAAGACCATGTGTAGATAACAGATAACCCTTTGTAAATACCTTAATGCCACCAAAAAAAAAACATTTTTAGATGAAAAAACCGGACATTCAAGATGAACTGAATGCTGTTAAACTTAATGGAAAACAAAAAATTGCAATAGTGGATTATATGTAACCTGATCCAACACTGCTTTGATATCTCTACCCTTCTCAATGGTATCACGACGGATCCTCCTTGTTAATCGTACGTCAGCATCTGAGAAATTAATAGAAGTGATTGTAAATAACAAGAAATGGTACACACCCATGAAACCAATTTCTGTGTATTGAAAGCCTAGAGTCTACTGACAGGCAATATTACGTTCAATGTATGGCACTGAAACAAAGCTACAACAAATCAGGAGGACATCTCTTGATATCATAATTTACGGCATCTTGATTATGTTCATTGCTGCAGTTTGCAGCAAACCCTCTAAGAAATTCATGGCATAAAGCATATCTCTTAATGATATGTCAGCAAGATTATCACCAATCCCTATGTGAACAGTGTATCAAATAAACGTGAAATGACTTCAATATAATTACGAATTGATACAAATGAACTTATAAATGAAATGATCCATAAACTTTTTTATCACGAAATGAGGGAAATTATTAAGAACGCCGTATAATATATTTATAATTCAACAAAACAGATAAGAATGAAACACTTCTAGTGAATTTCCGATATATTGATAGATAGGAGCGAGAGACAAGAAAATATTACCAGCTTATAAAGCGGAGAATTATTGATACCTGTGTCAACGAAGATCTTCATGTTCATCAAATCCCGGAGACGTGAATCGTGAAAAACTAGAATCCCTTCCAAAATAATCACATCCGAGGGATTAACCTGGCGGAAGTGGTAAAATTATGGTTGCTTGTACAAATCAAGCATTACAGAAATGAATAAATAGCGTGAAGAGAAATATGTAAATACTAAGAAGAAAGCCAACTTTTTTTGCAGCAAATGTTACAAGATGATATAGATATGAAGAAAAAGGGTGTTAGCTAAATATTGTGTCAGCTAACACTTACCCTACTGCATTTTCTTGCAATCATATTTTCCAAGCAAGTTATTATAGGGAGAATTATAACACTGTAAATTCTTCAGCATAATGCACAGATATTTATTGGAAATGTACGGCTATATTCAGAGTCCTATAAAACTCAGGACTTGGAAACCATCAGTTTATCAGGTGGGGTAGGTTATGAATAGCACTAAACTTAAAGTAGTACCTTCCTTGCATTTGAGACACTCTTGTATGTTTTGAAGTTGTAACTAGGAATGTCAACAGCTTTGCCACGTTTCAAGTTTTGCATACAAGATAGTAGTAACTCTGTATCAAATGCATCTGAAAACAGGACAGAAGAAGCAGCACAGTCAGTGCACATCTCTTGCCACTAGGACATCAAATTCTCATGAAAGGGTGAATTGTACCTGGATGATCAAAGTTATAATCATGAACATGGACTAATTCCTCATCAGACAGTCCATAATAAAAGGATTCCTGCAATATTCCAAGGAAATAGTCTTATTGCTCGTAAGATTGGAAAGTGCATATGACAATGTGGTATTTAGCATTGACGGTCATTTTTTGGGTGTCTAGCAGTATAGCATACTATGTAGGTTGGTAATGCTGAACTAGCATGTTTGTCGATCGCACCCATGCCACAAGATGTGAGGTTGAATCAGAAAATAGAACCGAAGGTTTAACACAAACCTGAGTAACAACGACTACACGCTGGTCACGTAGCTGATCGATGATCATTCTGCACACGGTACTTTTACCTGAAGATGCGCCTCCAGCGACACCTGCAACCGAAACCGCATTAGAGGGTGCCGCATTCGAGGGCGAACAGGCTACACTATGCGCGGCGATTGATATTCTATTGAATTACACGCAACAAATAGGTGGATAGAGCAGCGCGCGTCATTGTATACGAACCAATAACAAATGGCTCCTGGTACCCATTCTCCAGGCCTGACGTCGTTGGTTGTTCCAGGTTCAGCTCATCCAGACGGAGTGCCGAGTAATGGACCCCGGCGGCGGCGGCATCAAGCACCTGGTCCACCGATTTTGAACCCATGTATACTGAATGCCCAGGAATCCTGCTGCAATCACCAGGGACAAACTGTAGGGATTGGAACGGAGAAGAAAGATTTGATTTTTAGGGATCGCATATCAAAGGAGAGATTATTGAGAGCCAAACGAACCATCCATCCATCCAAGCGAGCGAGCGAGCGAGCGAGGCCAGGTTTCCTTACCAGCACAGAGAGGGAATCAATCCAGGTCCGGAGGGAGGGATCTCCACCCAACGCCGACGCCGCCTAGGGGAGGAGGAAGAGGGGGGTGGGGGTGGATCTGGATCGAGGGGAGAGGTGGAGGTGGAGGCGTGGTCGGCGCGGCGGGCGGTGGAGAGAGAGCCGACCTGACAATGATTCGGGAAAGCCAATGAAATACGGGACATGAAACAATGGCTCTAACATCAATAATGGGCCTGCTTTCCTAGTTTTTCATCATTTTTTATAATATTTTTATGTATATTAATGGTTAAAAATTTTAAAGTTTAACTATCTGTATTTTAGGATGAAATCTATTTTAGAAAGAAGGTAGAAGCAAATTATTTTTTAAAACGACGGGAGGAGAGTATTAATTAGAGAAAGCCCGACGGACCAACTTTACAAGGCCAAAATATCAGTTCCATATAGTATCTTTTTTCATACATGACATCCAAGATTAAAGTGGAATATAACTAAAATCTTAGATCCATATTTTGCAAGACTAAGGCACACCTAAGTTTGACGGGACTATTTTCATCGCTAGATTGGAGTGGTTCCATATTATTATTTACAGGGCTGTCTTTTCAGACAATTCACCACTAGGTTGAGCCTGATAGATGATCTGGAATCAAAAACATGGTAAGAGAATCCATTTGTCGACCGGCCCATGGAAAGCGATGCCCTAAGGGCTGCTCTAGTGTGTGTGTTTAGATGGTGCTAGGAGGAGAGGGATAGAGATGGCAAAGCTGCAGTACATGGGAGCAGAACTTCCAACCGGTGCTATCTAAGTATCTGGAGCTAGATATGGCTAAATGGGTTAGTCGGATCAATCTGGTATGGATCCGATTAGGCACGGTTTGATAAGCCTGGCTAGTATAATGGGTCGTGTCGTGTCGGTCCGCGTGCTACGCCCTCGGCTTACGGTAGGATCCGTCATATATCGTACCATACCGGGTTGATTCGGGCACGATTGCAGTTTAGCGGTACGGCCGGCTCGATAGGCTCGACAGGCACGGTGCCATGAGCGGCCTGAAAAAATAAAAATAAAAAATAGCTACAAATTTTTAAAAATATATAGAAAAGAGATAAAAATGAGATAAAATATAGAAAATAGATAAAAATAACAGCAAAATTAAAAATATATATAGAAAATATAAAATAGTCGAATCTACACGTGCCGGGTCGGGTTGTGCCCATCCGTGCCAACCCGACTTAGTTGGGTCATACCGTGCCGCGTGCTTAGCCCAGATACAATTTATAGCCTCGTGCAGTGCCGATCCGATCCAGCTCGACTCGGATCGTGCCTACGGTGCTGGACCTCGATCCACCCAATAGACACGACCCATTTGACCATGTCTACCGGGAGCCAAGTTGAGCATCTAGCGCTAAGAATAAACAACAACATCTAGTACCTAGCACCTTTGGTTAAAATTATACACTAAAGCTGCTCTAAGGACCCCTCTCTTTCAAGAGGATTCGCGGCATGTCAAGCCACAAGACAGATTGAAAGCAAAGGGAATAGCTACCTTTATCCTTGGAAGCTCAGGCGGAAGCCCGTCTCTCTTTGATCAGGGATTGCTATATAAAATGGGCTCTTTATTTTGGCGGCGTATATGATACCTGGGCCCCAGGGGGGGAGATGTAAGAAAAATTACCAATTTGACCCTTAGCCCCGGTGTTATATTTGGTCTCGTTCCCGAGCAAGAAAACGGATGCGCGGCCATTGCTTCTCCACGAGGCTCATACCAGGCGCTACGGACCAGGATTCCTCGATGGCGGGTCATCTCGCCCAAAACCTTAGGAATTCCTTGATAGTTTTGTTAGCAATGTCAACTAGGTATCATATTTACTTACGGCGACGAAGAATAAAACTATCTCGCATAGACGAAGAATCATATATGATACATTTGTGTGGGAGAGAGACCAAAAGATACTATGGTCTATGGCGATATCCACAGGCCACAACACACAAGGAGTGTGAAGAGAAAGGACAATGACGCAAGGAGGTAAGTGAATAGCTAGCAACCCACGACAGCACGTGTGGAAATACATCGAATAATATGCTCTTTCGCCCCCTCCAAAAAAGGAAGAAGAAAATACTGACGCTAGGTCTCCATGATTATTGATGCTTCATCTGCTAAAAAAGGGGCACAAAAAGGGGGAAAGAATGAAGGATACTGAGGATGTAATGAACTGAACGTCCTCTTCGATAGCCACTGCACATGCAGCTACTGGTAGATACTCCATTAGCTACGAATATATATATAAATATAGTTTGACCTGATATATATATTCTATAGTTTTGTGAACTCTAGTAGCTATAGTGCTCTGTCTTTGATGCCATTGTTGCCGCAAAGCTCCCTACGAGCCAGATTTAGCCATTTAGGAGAAAGACAAATCTGATCAGAGAAGCCTGTAAGACATTGAAGAGGACTAGAGTACCAATGCGGTCAACCTAACCAAAATCACCAGACCATGCCGCGAACGGAGCCATCATGATACCATCAAGCTCCTCGTGGGACATATCGGGGGAAAGAGACCCATCCGGCAAGGGGGAGGGGAGCTGAAGCGGCCTAGTGAGACTGGAGCGGTTGCGATCACCGCGCAAGCCATATCGTCAGGCAGCTCACCAGAACTATGCCCCAATCACCAAAGACCTCCAATAGCAGCAATACCACATGGATAAGAAGAGGATCAATGCGCCATTGCTGCCAATCTGACCAACGCCAGTCTCAAACCTTTTGACACACAGACGCTTCAAACACGGATACAGTCTAGACACTATGAAGGATCATCATTGCACGAATCTTGAGAAAGAAGGATAGAAGTAGCAGCACGATGAACCACACGCTTTACCACAGTCCAAAAAAAAAAACCCACGGCGAGTAGACACTGTTAGAGCCTCTGACCATCGACTTCAGAATGGCAAAGGCGAGAGATAGGCATTCAGCTTGTCAGTGATAAAGAGCAAAATGCAGAAAGCCGATAGCTAGGGTTGGCAATAGGTCAGATCGGTCTGGATGGAGCAAAACCATGCCCAAGCTGAACCCGCTAGCCCCAACCCAAACCCGAATTACCAAACGAGAGAAAATTGAAACCCAAACCCGTCGTACGCTAATCGGATTTCGGGCACCCGCTAGGTTCAGTTCAGCAATGCGATGGTCGTTGGGCAGCCGGACACGTGGCGGCAGCTGTCAAGCGGCGGTGGTAGAGAACTCAAGAGCTGGCATTCGGGTATGCGGTGTGTGACTGGGTGTGATGCGGTGGGGATTGGGGAAGGAGAACCCTAGCTAAGCTAAGCTAGGTGGTGTGGGCTGGGTTACACTGCATCTAACATCCAGAGCAACTCGTAGATACCCACAGGTAAAATTTAAAACCCAAGCCTAACCCGACTAATTTTAGAGGCAAAAATATAGACCCGAACCCATCAAATACAGAAACCACAAATATTCAAACTCACCTGTCCAATTTCCAACCCTATACCAACAACAAAATTTCTTTGGCACCTCTCGTGAGAGGCACATCGACGAGGAGCAACTTGCTCTGGACACCAACAACTCTGCTAAAAACCACGGAGCTTGCACAACTGCAGGCCTGCACTTCGGCGTGACGGCTCCGATGGTGAACTCACAACTTTGCCTCTGAAGACATGAATTGTCAATTGTGAACGTCCTCTTCGGTAGCTACTGCACATGCAGCTACCGGTAGGAAGATATATACTCCATTAGGCACGAATATTTATATAAATATAGTTTGACATGGTATATATATATATATATATATATATATATATATATATATATATATATATATATATATATATGTATGTATGTATGTATGTATGTATGTATGTATGTATGTATGTATGTATGTATGTATGTATGTATGTATGTATGTATGTATGTATGTATGTATGTATGTATGTATATATGTATATATATATGTATATATATATGTATGTATGTATATATATATATATATATGTATGTATGTATATACATACATACATATATATATATATATATGTATATTCTATAATTTTGTCAAGTTTAGTACTATAGTACATGCACTACTTAAAAAACGAACAAAAGATATATCATATTAGTGACGGCTGCTTAACACGCGTCACTAATATCCCTTCTGATCGAAAACTGATATAAACCCTTCACTAATCTCATTAGTGATGGGTCGTAACATGATCCGTCACTGATGATAATAGTGACAGATCAAATTGTGACCTATCACTAATGATTAGGTTATCAATGACGGGTCATCTTAGACTAGTCATTAGTGACAGATCAAGCACTAATAATAAGGTCATCAGTGACGGATCGTCCTAGGTCAGTCATTAGTAATATTATGATAAGATCATCAGTGACGAGTCGTCCTAGGCCAGTCATTAGTGATGAGTCACAACTTGATATATCACTAATGATTCACTTATCAGTGACGAGTTAACTTGCAATTCGTCAATAATGATCAACTCCGGTTACTAATGACGGTATTCGCAAATATTTTTTTATTTTTATTTTATTTTTCTCTTATTTTTTTCTCATCTCAGCAGCACTAGAATATAAAATATTGTACATTTCTGCTCAAATTTGATGTAAGGTGTGATAGCTATAGACACAAACGTGCATTTTAAAAACAGTGCAGAAACTTTCAAGGCAAGAACTCAATCTTTAGTCATTGTTGGCCTCGAAAAATTCTCTGAACCCAACAAAATTGGAGAGAAATGGATATAATTTTTTTGAGATGTCCATAGAGTAAAAAAAAATATCGAAATCGGAGTCCGTATATAAAAGTTATGCTCGTTTTACTGAATGTACTCCGAGTCACCAATCAAATTATAACCCTCGACGAAACTTGGCAAAATTAGGGTTATAATTATGACGTGTCACTAATGACCTTTAGCAAAGAAGATTAAAAGAATAAATTATCTGATTTTTATCACAACTACGTGATAGCAGAGGTGGTAAGGTAGCTACACATGAGAAGGAGGTCGCGGGTTCGATTCTCATAGAACGGAAATTTGAAAATAATACGAAAAAATATGGCTTGTGAGGCATATGAGATGAGATAAGCCTGCGTTGGGATGGCTCGAATAAAAAAATATTTTTTTGACTTGTTTTTCTAAAAATACGAAAAATGTTCATCAGTCATTGGTAACGGGTCAAAATTACAACCTATCACTAATGTTCGGTCAATAGTAACAGGTTACAGTTACGACTCGTCACTAATAACTGAATATTAATGACGAGTCATCACCTATAACTAATGATCTATCATTAATAACGCGATAAGAGTAACAGATATAAGATCCGTCACTAATACTGATTATTATTTACCAATAATATTTTTTTTTTCACGTAGCGAAATATATATCTCAAGTGTCCATCTCGATCCGTCCGTCTTCGATGGGTGGATTTATGTTAGAGCTAGCTGCTGCTTTGATTTGATTTCAAGGTACTAGCTAGGTAGGAGGAAGATGGAGGTATCTATCTACGATGACTAGGATATGTAAGATTGATACAATACAATGTACGTACACACGCATGCACAACCAGTGCCCAATTATGTATATATGCAGATCGATCGTGACTACTGTCGAATCGTTTACTTGCATTGTTCAGTCAACTATGTTGTGGACACAGCAGGATATATTGGGCTGCTTGATGGGAACCATGAACAGGAACAAGAAAGAAGGAAGGGTGTCCAGGACCAAAATGTGTACACAGGCACACGCACATATAGATAGCAATGGTCGCTGTGACGAAGAAAGAAAGTGGCTGCATTCTTTGTCTCTGCATGTATGCAGTTCACAAGTCGATCCGGTTTTGGCTTTCAGTTGAGGGTCGACGCATGTGCCGCCTGCTGCTGTAGCTTCTTCTTGCAGTACCCGTCAGCTCAAGCAGCTACTAGCTGACTGCTAGTTGATGATTATTCAACTGCAAGGTATGCCAGCTTAATTATATTTCCTATGCAAACAAACATGGGAGTAGCTATTAGATAGTGTCTTACACGTCACTACGTAAGAAATTATCGAGAAAAGCATCTAAGCATACTCAACCTACTACTTTGAATCATATACAGTCGAATTTGATAAATTATGTTTTATGTATGTTTGCATGATTAGATGGTCCAATATCAGTTTATATAGGTAGAACCTATGTTGATTGCATTACCTCTATTTTGATGTTGTTGTTGATCCTTATTCTTATAATCTCGATATGATATTGTTGATGTCTAACTTCAAAAATTAACCAAAATACTTAGTAATACATTGTTCATCGGTAGAAGTCAAGCGGCGGTTCAACCTCCGTTTGCGAGCTTAGGGCTTACTTACTTGTACACAAAGAAAATTGTATTGATGTTGGGATATATGAGTCGTGAGGTTGAGATGAGGTTTGGGCGGGCGTTAGGGGTGGATCGAGAATGGAGTCTTGAATGCCATAGGCCTGCCTGAATCGGTTAAGCACCGATCGTTGTTGCAGTTAGCTTTAGCACTTTTCGTGCTTATCACATGTCGCATATGTGAGCGATAAGTCAAATATCTCGTGTAGCTATGATCCTTTGGTTTGAGTGTCTCAGGTGTTATCAGTATAATAGACTTGTAAGAGGTATCTAGTTTGCTCTATTAGTAGTTCTAAATGACCATCAACACCTAGAGGCGTATGTTTCAATTAGTCGAAGCTTACTTAGGAAAGATTGACATGAGTATCACCTTGTGTGGACCTGTGTGGTCATGCAAGCCGTATGATCCTCAAGTCTTATGGTAAAGAAGTATCCTGCAGGATGTAAAAACAATTTGAATTGCTGCGCTTTCGGTTATGAGCATGCTTCTGTCCATTTGTAGCAGTCGTAGAGTCACGAATGTGGGACAATATGGTATAGTATGTTGGGTTATGGTTGAGATGGTTCTATTCATATATATGTTTATGTTGGCTCCATCACAATTGTGTTTATGATATTGCTCTCTAGATAGAAATGTGTAGTTGATTAGGTGTAGGCGCATACATACTTGAGTCAAAGCTACGTTTTGTATAAATTTATTCAATCATGTGGTCGTTTTCTTGCTAACCTCCAATTGCATGATTCTTGAAGGCGGGTTATTTATATGTACCTATTATGGATTAAGTTTTACGAGTACCTTCGTACTCACGCTGCTCTTTCAGGTGCTACCGGCGAGTAGGCGCTAGTTTTTTGCTACTTCACGCCCGCCGACGTTGGTGGCGAGCATGGGTAGGTAACTACTCGGGTGACGTTATTTCGGGGTGGAGCCTAAAGGCATATATCTCCACCTATCTTTTGTTATTTATAATTTTTTGTCTTCTATTGCGTAGTTTCTCTTTTGTCTAGTAGTTGGTCTATTTATTGTCCTCCTACTTCTCTTTTGTTGTAAATTGTTAGAAATTGTAAATACTTAAGAACTTGTAATACAATGTTAATTACTTGTTCTTTATTAAGCTTTGTTGTGATAGCATATGTTGAAAAAACATGTGTTTCGATCTTGGATACAAAACACATGTCAAGACTACCATGATGATATTCTGATTAATCATTATAGTCGTGATTAAGAAAATAACAACTTAATGATTAATTATAATACTATCTGGACGGTTCCCCCACAAACTCAGCCATGAGTGATCCAAATAGGGTGAATTCAAGGCAATTCTCCATGAAACCATTCTCTGTTTTGGCCTGAACAAAACTGCCTCCACCCTCTCTGTTCCAAGTCGTTTTAGAGGAGAAACACCCTCTCGTTCCCAAATTGCCCTGTCCTGTCTTCCGTCGCTCCCCCATCATCGCCTCTGTGTCTGCCCTGTGGCGCCTCACCATCGCAGGTGACCTCATCCTCCTTTACCTCGCGTGCCTCATGCTTCGTGGCCCGTGACCCCGCGTAGTGGTGGTTCGCCTCCACCTAAATTGGATCCGGCCGCTTCCGTCCCATTTTGTCGCTCATCGAAGTCCTACCACCTCGTTTTGCCACCGACTGCCACCCCTCTTTTTCACCCTCTCTCTTCCTCTAGATCTGTCCAGACCCTAGTTGAATCGGTGCCACCGACACCTAATCCTGTCAAGTGACAGATAAGTAGTCCCAGCTCTCTCCGCCACTCTCTCACACACATTAAAAACGATCAAAACACTTTAAAATGCATAGTAAAAAAATATAACTCCGAACATTATAAAACCAGTTTTGTTAGTTATGTGTTGACATGTTCTACATGTTAAAATTACTGGTAACCATGAAATACTAACTGAATAAACAAAAACAGCAAATCAGGACAATAGTAAATTGGTCAATTGTACCAATATCCTTTTATTCAAGAATCCGAATTCAGTCAGCTACCAGATGATTTTTAAATGTGATTCTGATTAAAAAAATGTTTTAAGAAAGAATATGAAATCAAAATATTTTTAGAAGAAATCTAGATCCTACTAAACAGGCAAGTAGAATAATAATTCTTGTACTCACTCTCATCAAGACAAAATAACGACTAAATAATTAATCATTGATTCAGGAGCTGTTACGTAATGGTAAGCACCGTGATTCACTCATTAGATACCGGAGTGAATGCTGATGAGTACAGCGACGTCGAATATAATATAACGACAGCAGATATATGCATATATACGCTCCATGCTTTTTTTTTTCATATATACGCATGTACATATACACGGCTCTAGCATAGTTCAGTTAATCAGTGCTCGATAGCGTCATGAGTAAATGATGAGAGGCTAGTGGATCCGATCGATATCACAATATCACATCGAGAGCTTGATAATTTGACGCGATGCGTCAACAGTCGTGTCATATCACAATATAGATCAATCGCTAGCTTAATTAATTTGATACCAGTAGACGGAGCGATCGATGAATTAAACAGCTATGCGTCAACAGTTTTTCTAGTTGTTGCTATTTTATTGTTGTTTTTTTTATTATAGTCTCTCAGAGCTATACTTTTATATTTTTTCTGCTATATCAATACAAATGTATACTGTCCGGTGTTATTTGTTTTAAAAAACTGACCATTTCATCGGCTACCTCATGCTATATTATTGATTGATACTCCGTTTTTAAATAGATGTAGTTTAGAACATTGATTTTGTTTTAAAATAGATGTCGCTTTAGGGTTTTAAGATGGTGTCTTACTAAAGTATCTATATTAAAGGCTATTAAAAAATAGAATTTTAATTTAATGAG